>NC_091435.1:84064190-84373216 GCF_964237555.1 Oryctolagus cuniculus
CCTCAAAGGGATCCAGAATTTTGCCATGGAGGAGTTGGGGACTATAGATGTGCATCTTGATGTCAGAATCAGTGAAGCTGTCTGGGCCAATGGAATAAGGACTGTGCCATACCTCATTCATGTGCAGTTGCCTAGAAGACACAGTAAAGATTCATTTTTAGATTCCTTTGTGAATGGCTTTTAAAATATTAAATTGTGCTGTTTAAAGAGTAGCCAACCCCCCAAAGTTCATATTAATGGGAAACCTTAAGATGAAAAATTTGGGGCCTGGGACTGTGGCATAGCAGGTAAAGCTGCCACCTGCAGCACCAGATCCCTCTATGGGTGCCGGTTCAAGTCTCAGCTGCTCCACTTTGATCCGGCCCCCTGCTAATATACCTAGGAAAGCAGCTGATGATGGCCCAAATCCTTGGGCCTCTGCACCCATGTGAGAGACCCGGAGGAGGCTCCTGGCTCCAGGCTTTGGATTGGCCCAGCCCCAGCCATTGTGGCAATTTGGGGAGTGGACCAATGCACAAAAGAGCTTTCTCTCTGTCTCTCCCTCTCTCTCTGTAACTCTGCCTTTCAAATAAATAAAGAATAAATCTTATAAAAAAAAGATGAAAAAAATTGTAAGTCCTTTCAAAACCAAGTAGGTTAGATGCTAACGTTTAGCAGCACAATTTCAAACACAGTGGACAGGACAGAGGAGAAAAAGTCCAGCCATGTTTCATGGGCAACCACCGGCTCCACCTGCTCTCCTCCACGCCTTCTGTCTCCTACCCCACCCAGGTCAAAATTGCTGCCAGTGCTCCATGAGTCAGCTCCATCCTCCGAAGATGACGAATGGCCAAGGAGCTCCCTGGCTGGCTTGGGCAAGGATGCAGGAGGCAGGTGGCCGCCCTTCATCACCACAGTTGAGCTGTGATTGAGTGGGTGTTTGTTCTTTGCCCGAGGCCTGGTCCAAGCAGGAGGGGTGAGAGCTGGATGTCACCATGGAGTCAGAGGATGACCTGCACCCTCCCTCTCCCAAATGAGAGAGCGCTTGCTGATGACTGGGACCAACCCTGCTGGAAAATGCTGTGGGAATCACAAAATTCATGCTGACTTCCAGCCATTTTGCTTAAGGGCATTTGCTCAACAAGGTTTGCTAGGCACCGGAAAGAGTCTAGGTGGGTCTCTCTCACACCTGTAAATTACTACTAACAAGCACCTCCCTCTCTTGGCAGGCTTAGAAGCTGGGGTTGTGGGCATTTCGCTCGTCAAGTCTCAGCTCAGATGGCATCTCAGAAAGCAGCCTCCTCAAAACGATTGCCCCAGTTACCTCCCATCCCTTCTTGTCACCCTTTCCATTTCTTCCTTGCCAGTTTTCATGGCCTGCAATGATCTTATTTACTTCTTGGCTTGTGTGTTTATTGCCTACCTCTTCAGCTAGAATGCAGGCTGCCCAAAAGCAAGAACTTGGCCTTTTGGCTCACTTTCGTATCCTCAGAGACTAAGACAGTGCCCAGCACACAGCGAGACACTCAATGAATATTAATTGAATGAATGAACAAATGAATTTCTGATTACAGAGGCTGAATAAATGTCCCAGGACCCAGAAAGAATCAGTTGTGGAAGAGAAAGAAGAACTCAGATATCAATGCTTTATATTCATGTGCCTGAAAATATTTGGCTTACTGCTTCCCAATTTGCTATTTCTGGTACATTCCCACAACTCACCTCTAGAGCATCATCTCCCTTATATGCACGCTCATCTTCCAAATGGGGAAACTGAAACTCAGCCAAATGAAGTGATTTGAGCAAAACTACGTGTCTGGTGATAGTTATCACTTGAACTTGGACCCTGACTTGTATCACAGAAGCAATTTACTCAGAGGCTGGCAATGTGACACAGTGGATTAAGCTGCCACCTCTGACGCCAACATACCATAGGGGTGCTGATTCGAGTCCCAGCTGCTCCACGTCTGATCCAGCTCCCTGTTAACATGCCTGGGAAAGCAGTGGAAGATGGCTCAGGTGCTTGGGCTCCTGCCACTCTCTTGGAAGATCCAGATGGAATTCCTGGCTCCTGACATCAGCCTATCCCAACCCTGGCCGTTGCAACCATTTGGGGACTAAGCTAGCAGATGGAAAATCTCTCTGTCTCTCTACCTCTCTCTCTGTAACTCTGCCTTTCAAATAAATAATCTTTTTTAAAAACCCAACAATTTACTCACAGGATGATTTGGGATTTTTATTTCATTTTCTTCCTTTCCCTCACAAGCAAAGCAAAACAAAACATAGTCTATGAGAAAAGTGGTTTTGTCTCTGTGACAAAAAACAAACAAACAAACAAACAAAAAAAACCCATGGTATAAAGCCAGTGCTACAGTTGGCAAGTCAGTAACCACTACACAAGGGGTTATAGACAAGGAATAGATAAGGAGGCAACTCTGGCGAGGCTGGACGGTGCTCTGTGTGACGAGAGATGATGAGAGAGGACGAGAGAGGACATCCTGCTCCCCAGGGCTAGCAGGTGCAGGGCGTGGCCAACATGGCAGGGCTGGCCTGGGACTCTGGCTAATTTTAGCATTAGGGAGACAGTGTCTCAGATGACCCGGGGCAATCCTCCCAGGAAGCGGGGGAAACCGAATGGATCCTGGGGGCCATCTGGACAAAGACAGCATGAAAGGCATAAAGGACAGGAACTTCGAATACCCACCCCCATGGGACTGTGCTGCCTCCTTGTGATCTGAGGGGAAATGCTGACTGCAGTGTACTTCACACATCAACTGAAAATGTTATTGTTTTCTTAAGAAGTGCAAATGCTTTGCCTGTGTCCAGTTCTCATTTTCCCTTTATATCTTATAAACAGTTCACCCCAGCTCATTCATTCACCCTTTCTTCTTTCTCCTTAAAAATGTCACCCGTTCTAAAAGTGGAATTTAAATCTTAATGGAAAAGTATCACTCTCCATCATTGGAAGGAGAAAGAACTTCTTTTATTTCAAACAAATCAAATCCAGGAGTTGTCATGTCTTCTCATAGTTCGCTGATAGTCGGTAGGGTAAGATTTGCTCATAGCAGGGGTGAGCCAGTGAAGATAAGTGATTTACATAGAATACCTTATTTTAGAGAATCTTCCCTAGCTCTTAAACTTCTTTACTAGTATTATTCATTAATTATGTTTTAGTATTGTAGCAACACTTCTACCATCATCCTAAAGAAAATCAGGGGTGGGCGTTTGGCCTAGAAGTTGAGACACCAGTTAAGACACCTACATCATAAATCAGAGCGCTTAGGTGCAATTCCTGGTTCCTGTTCCCAACTCCAGCATCCTGCCAATGCTGACCCTTGGAGGCAGCAGTGATGGCTCAAGTACTTGGGTCTGTACCACCCATGTGAGAGACCTGGATTGAGTTCCTGGCTCCAAGCCACTGCAGGCATTTGAGGAATGATAGATGGGAGATCTTGTCTCAATACCTTTTGAGAGAGAGAGAGAGAGAGAGAGATAGATGGGGCTGGTCTTGTGGCATAGCAGGTTAAGCCTCCACCTGCAATACCGGCCTCCCATATGGGCACTGGTTTGAGATCTGGCTGCTCCACTTCTGATCCAGCTCCCTGTTGATGTGCCTAAGAAAATAGAGGAAGATGGCCCAAGTCCTTGGCCCCTGCACCCACGTGGGAGACTCAGAAAAAGCTCCTGGCTCCTGGCTGCGGGCTGGCCCAGCCCTGGCCATTATGGCCATTTGGGGAGTGAACTAGCAGCTTCCTAAGAGACAATTTTCAACACAGAATCATGAAACCCTTAACATGAAATACAAAACTGAAAAACAAACAAAAGGACAAAGCAAAGACATTTAAAATAAAGAGTAATAAAAGGAAATAATTCAGGTAACGGAACAACTCTCTGGAAACAGAATCCGCAGAACTTCCCAGAAAACATTTGCTTTAAGTCATTAGATTGAATCCAAACAGGAATCAGTATGGTAGTTTCCTGCCTGAGAGACAAAGATTGATAACCTATGCAACGTTTTCAGTTATTTGCTCTGAGGGACTGGTTTGATTCTTTATTTGAATTATGCCTAAGAATTCCAACACTCAGAATATTAGCTTTGACAACAAGGCAGTTAGTTATTATACTTAGAATTCTTGCCTTCAAAGACAAATCTAAAGCATCAACTCTAAGTTACTCACCTAAATTATCTCCTTGCTTTAAAAAAAAAAAAAAAAAGATTTACTTATTTGAAAGGCAGAGTTACAGAGAGAGAGGGAGAGGCAGAGAGAAAGATCTGTCTGCTGGTTCACTCCCCAAAATGGCTGCAACAACCAGGGCTGGGTTAGGATGAAGCCAGGAACCAGGAGCGTCATCGGGGTCTCCCACATGGGTGCAGGGGCCCAAGGACTTGGGCCATCTTCTATTGCTTTCCCAGGTGCATTAGCAGGGAATTGGATTGGAAGTGGAGCATCCACATGGGATGTCAGCATGGCAGGCAGTGGTTTAACCTGCTGCACCACAATGCTGGCTCCTCTCCTTGCTTAACTGGTGGCGCATCAGCCTAACCCTTCCATTAGGTGGGGGCTAGAGCTCTGTCTTATAAGCGAACGCACAACAGGTGTAGGGCATTCCTTAAAATATAACCCTTTGAATTTTTTAAAATTATTCTTTTCTTTCTTTCTCTATTTTTGGCATTTTAAGGACTTTAAAAATATTTTAACCAAATGTACCTCAGACTTCATATTTCAAATCAGCTCATGACAAATTTGCAATATTCTCTGAATGATGGTATTGTTTAGTTCCTTTGTGGCTGTCATACTTTTATTTATTATTACTCAAAATCACAAAATAATATACTACATTCTGAAATGCTAATTATACACGCTATAAGCCATAACTAATAATTTGCACAAAATATCATGGGTGATGGACCGCGAGTTATTTCAGGCACTGACAACTGGGACCCAGGCAGAGTCAACAGCCTTCAGCGTCTTCATATGCTCTCAGCATCTCACCCGCAGCAATGCTCCCGCTGCCTGCTAATTGCTCCATCATCTGCCCAGCATCCTCCATGAGTAATAGCAAGCACTACCACTTTAAAGGGCGGTGCCTGGCGTCCACATCCAATGTCTGCAAATCCTGTAATTTCAGTATGAAGAAGCAAAATTAAAACGCCAAAAATTAGGCAAAACCAAAAAGCATGGGATACCCTGACAGATGCCAAAAGGTCCAGGGGGAGAGGCTACATATCCAGAGGGCCAGAGGGCGACAGACAAGAGGCCTGGTGAGCCAGCCTGCCTTGAGTGTGAAAGGACTTGTCCACCTGCCATGTGACTTTCTGAGAGCTGGCTGAACCAGCCTCCTTGGCTCTCAAAGCAGCTGTCCCAGGAGGGAAGGGCTTGGCCAGCTTCCAGAGTCTGGAAGGTGGAAAGTAGAGTTCAATATTTGAGGCACAGCAACAAAAGACTTTGTGCCAAATTCTGCTTAGAGCTATGATAGCATAGAATTAATTATATTATATTCCAATCTCTCAAGAAGCATAATCTCACATTTAATAATTATGCTAACATAATTAGCTGGAAGATTTTATACCTGCCCACTCATATAAATTTTCTTAATTTCTATGTCCCTCTGTGGAAGGAGAAGGAACACGAAACAAAAGCAGTTAATACTTTTATGCATTCTCTCTGACCCTGAAAAATTCTGAAGGCATTTAGCTCAAAGTCTTAGTTCATTGTTTCCTATATGGAGGGACCTGGCAAGATCAACGTGAGTTCCAGCTGTGGTCACCCGTAAGCCACCACACTCCTGTGCTGCAGCCATTCCTAACACAGAGTCAAACATGCTTCTGGACACTTCTGAAATGTGACAGGGGCTGGCATTGTGGAGTAGCAGGTTAAGACGCCACCTGCAATGCCAGCATTCCACATGGGTGCCGGTTCGAGTTCCTGTTGCTCTACTTCTGATCCAGCTCCCTGCTGATGTGCCTGGGAAAGCAGCTGAGGATGACTCAAGTGCTTGGGCCCCTGCCACCCATGTGGGAGACCCAAACGAAGCTCCTGGCTCCTGATAGGTCCGAATCCAGCTATTGCAGCCATTTGGGAAATTAACCAGCAGATGGAAGATCTCTCCCTGTCTCTCTTCCTCTCGCTGTAATTCTGCCTTTCAAATTAATAAATAAACTTTAAAAAAATAGAACCTTGGAATAGTATTGTGGTAGACTTTCATAAAACAAAAAGAAAATTAGTGTTGATTTTCTTGGGCAGGGTTGAGATTCCAAATAGGTCAACCATCAACAACAGGCAAACTTAAGAAGAACATTCTAGTTGGTTACCTATGACAATGGTATAGGCAGCACAATAAAAGAAAAAAAAAACAACAAAACTAGTTTTCACTTTGGCTTCACGTTTTTATATATAAATAATAAAATTTATTTATTTGAGAGGCAGAGTTATGGAAAGAAAGAGGCAGACAGAGAAAAAGTGAGAGAGAGACAGAAATCTTCCATCTTCTGGTTCATCTCCCCTCCCACCCCCAAGATGACTGCAACAGCCAGGGCTGGGCCAGCCTGAAGCCAGGAGCCTAGAACTCCATCCTGGTCTCCCACATGGTTGGCAGGGTCCCAAATACTTGGGTCACCTTCTGCTGCTTTCCCAGGTCTAATAGCAGGGAGCTGGGTTGGAAGTGGAGCAGCCAGGACTTGAACCGGTGCCCACATGGGATGCTGGCGTCAGAGGCAGCAGCTTGCACCACAACATAGGTCCCTGGTTTCATTTTGAATTCAGTGTCATTCAAGATGCTGGATAGAAAGCCTCCATGTATGAGAAACAGTGAGAGGCAAACTCTTATGTGCCCTAGAATGTTCTTGATGGTGACATGAAAAGGAGTATTGGAAGTCTTCAGCGTTTCCTGCTTTACGAGTATTTTTCACACCTCAGAACATTTGCCCAGAAACCACCAGCCCACGCAGCCTCTGCTGCCGCTTTCTCTGCAGCACAGCTTTCCCCCGGCTTCGGGGCCAAGGCTGAGAAGACAACTGGACACAATTTCTGGGCACCCTGAGGCTCCTGTTGAGGGGTTCCTGCCTTGGCCATGGGAAAGCACAGAGGGGCCTGAGTCGTCGCAATCCCCCGGCCACAGGCCTCACTGCGTGAGAACACCTGCCTGACACAGATGGGAAGACACGCCTCTTTGAAGATGGCAGCCCTGCTCGCAGAGCATGGAACCAGCTCTGGCCGACACAAGTAAGGGTGTGTGTTCTGTTCTGAGTAACAGAGAAGTTTTTGTTTTGTTTTGTTTTTGTTTTGACAGGCAGGGTTAGACAGTGAGAGAGAGACAGAGAGAAAGGTCTTCCTTTTCTGTTGGTTCATCCCCCAAGTGGCCGCTGTGGTCACAGCGCACGGCCGGTGCACTGTGGCCGGTGCACTGCGCTGATCCGAAGCCAGGAGCCAGGTGCTTCCTCCTGGTCTCCCATGCGGGTGCAGGGCCCAAGCACTTGGGCCATCCTCCACTGGCTTCCCAGGCCACAGCAGAGAGCTGGACTGGAAGAGGAGCAACCGGGACAGAATCCGGCGCCCCGACCGGGACTAGAACCCGGTGTGCCGGCACCGCAGGTGGAGGATTAGCCTAGTGAGCCATGGGGCTGGCCCATACAGAGAAGTTTTTAGGGAGAGTTCTAAACATGAAATGAATAGAAAGGAAAACCCGTTGCTGTTTGTTTCAGGAAAGGAAGCAACAGCCAGCACCTAGAAAAGGGCCTGGCATCTAACAGCCTTGAAAGGTTTCTGAGATTGTTGACAGGCCAGCTTCCCCATCAGCACTGCGTCTTATTTCTACTATTTCCTTTCCAGCGTCCTTGCCGTTAATACTTCACTTTGCCACATAGAAAAAATACACAATCAGATTGCTTTCCAAGACATCAGTGCTTTGTGGGCACCATTACCTGAAGGGCCAAGAGTATAGGATTTCAGAACAGTTTATTTATTATTTATACAGGGGTGGGGAAGCTTTTTGCCACTAAGGGTCATTTGGATATCTATAACATCATTCCTGGACAATACAAAATTATTAGCTTAAAAATTAGTCTGCTAGGGGCCAGCGCTGTGGCGTAGTGTGTAAAGCTGCCAACTACAGTGCCATATGGGTGCTGGTTTGAGTCCCGGCTGCTCCACTTCTGATCCAGCTCCCTGCTAATGCACCTGGGGAAGCAGTAGAAGATGACCCAAGTCCTTGGGCCCCTGCACCTGCACGGGAAACCCAGAGGAAGCTCCTGGCTCCTGGCTTCAGATCAGCCCAGCTCCTGCCATTGTGGCCATTGGGGAGTGAACCAGCAGATGGAAGACTCTCTCTCTCTCTCTCTCTCTCTGTCTCTGTCTCTCTCTCTCTGCCTCTTCTTTTCTATAACTCTGCTTTCAAATAAATAAATAAATCTTTTTTTAAAAAAGAAGTTAGTCTCCTATGGATTTACTGAGTACCTTGAGTACCGTGAGTACCTTGGCAGGACCATACCAAACAATTTTCTGGGCCTCATAAGGCTCACAGGCCAGTCGTCCCCCAGCCCTGATTGAACCAACACTTACACTGAAGGTTGCTCATGGCAGATACTTCATTCATTAAGCTATGCTGTCAGGGAGCAGAAGAGGAAGATGTGCCTGCTCCTGAACAGGCCGCTGCGGGCACACAGAGGCCTAAAGAGACAGGGCCCCACAGCATCTCGTCGCCATGAGGACTGCCTGCCTGCCTGCCTGGAATCCCAGAAGGAGCTGACCTTTGGACGGGGTCATAAAAGGGCAACAACAGGGCTGGTATTTCACACAGGTTGGGAACTGGAAAAGGGAAGGACCTTGAGGAAGGGCACTGTAACTGGCGCGAAGAACACGGGGAAAGGAAGTCAGTGTGAAACAAGGAACCTGGGACGCGCTGTGGAGTGGGTCCTATAGTGTGCAGCACCAGCATCCCATATGGGTGCCGCTTCCAGTCCCAGCTGCTCCACTTCCGATCCAGCTCCCTACTAGTGTGCCTAGAAAAGCAGTAGAGGATGGCCCAAGTGCTTGGGCCCCTGTGCACACAAGGGAGACCCAGATGAAGCTCCTGGCTCCTGGCTTCGGTCTGGCCCAGGCTTGGCTGTTGTTGCCATTTGGGGGTTGAACCAGCAGGTGGAAGATCTCTCTCTTTGTGTTTCTACCTCTCTCTTTCTCTCTCTTCAACTCTGCCTTTCAAGTAAATAAAATAAAATATTTTTAAAAAGAGAAAAAAGAACATAGAAAAACAGGGCCAGAGTTTAAGGCCCAAGGAATTTGGACTTTATCTTAGGCCATAAGCAGCCATTGGAGGCTGAGTTCCTCAAGCAAAACATAGAAAAGATGGAAGAGTCTAATTGTTTGCCCCATGCCCATCACCTTGTGTGGTGAAGCTGAATGGAATTCACAAATTAAGGATCATTACATAATCCAATTTTTTAAAATATGAGAGCAGTATGAAGAAAAGTGAACAGTAAAGAATGTGAAGGACTGTAGGTCAGCCTGGAAACTCTTATAACAGCCAAATTAAAATAATAAAATTACGTATTTGAGAAATTTGAAACATGACAAATGCTAGGGAATATAAGTAGAGTATATAAGTAAAAATGACTTCCCATTGTAAACAATGATGAGCTAGGCTCCAAAATCTATTTAAATATTTCCATGAAGTGTTTATACCAACATCACATGTATTCTGAATCAAAGTCTGTACTGCTTATCCCAGTATGAATTCACAGAATAATAAAATGCAATAGAATTTGGCCAAAGTGACACAATGAAATTACAATATATGGCATTGCTTCCTTCCTTCTTGCAATAATTTACAAACCAAACCAGTTAACAGTTATAGAAAATTTACAGTCACAAAAAGCTGATTTCTGGCAGGAACAAGATAAATTCATAGTCTGGCCAAGAAAATACTTCACATTTCTTATTTACCATTCCAAGGCTCATCACACTATTTATCTGGCCTTCTTTTTTCTTTCCACTTTTAGTCTCATCAGTTTTGAAAAAAGCATTTGTCTAGATTCCCTGGATTTAACTAAAAACTAGAGGATCAGGAAAACATCTGGGGACTAAGAAATCTTTGTGTACCCCAGGCGTGCATTTGTCTGAGTCTTAGAAAAGCGTTTCGGCTTTTGTGGGGAGGTGAAGGGCTCTGTGGAGACGTCTTTGAATAGAAGAGAAACAGTGGAGAGAGTTCCATTGTTCTAAATCAAATTCATTTTTTAAAGCAGAAAATTATGAATACTTGTTCTCAGCTCTCTCTCTCTCTCTCTAATACTTTTCATATTTGTTTAAATGCCCTTTCCTTTACTACCATGGATTTCTTCAATGCACTACAAGATCAATGATCTTCCTGTCCTGGTGAGGGATTACCTGAGAAGAAAAATAACAATGTGGCTATTCTTAGTAAATAAAGTGATGCAGCTGACTCAGTGGTCACTGAGTCATAGCCTCTGAGTGTTTTTCCAGAAGCTGGGGTGAGGGCATGACCCACTTCCCTATTCAGTGAACTCTGGTTGATGACGTAGGCAGGCTGAGGATTCAGGCATGGAAGCCTTTTCCAGTTCTGGAATCCCATTCTTGGTCAGAAACCCAGTGGGGTTGGCCTTCGTAACCCATTCCAGTGAACAGAGAGCCAACTGGCTCACCACACAGAAAATTCATTAACAGCATCCCCTCTCCTCCTCCCTGGCTCAGGTAACCATGAGGAAGTCTTCACAAAGCAGAGACAATTGCCAGACATCCCTTAAACATGTACATATTTTTAAATCTATGGTACTCCTTGAGCTCAATAGCTGCGTCCAGAAACCAAAACCAGAATGGAAGATTCCGCCCACAGTCCACCTCTTGGCAGCCCAACTCTGAACACACAGGAAATTAACACAAACACAGCCAAGTGCAGTGCTTGGGCTGGCTGATCCTGATGACTTCCTAAAGAACATACCTCGGCAGAGGCACAGAAGGAGAACTCCACTGGGATGCATCTGGGGATTTACTGTGGGCTACACAGAGAAATAAAGTGGTTCACCTAGGTTCCAAAATACAAGACAAAGCTGTCCCGGCACTGGCAATCCTGCAGTCAGAATACTATTTTTTTTTCTTTTTTAGGTATTAAGGAAATCTTATTCCTCTGTGTTCACTTTTGGCAGAGTTGGGAGTAAAAGAAATAGCACAAGAGGCAAAAGTTGCGCTTTGATGAGGAAAGCATTTTCCCAAGGTTCTTCAGGAAACTCTTCCTCACCTCTCCTCAATGTTTTCTAGCTTACGAACTGCAATAAAACACGCTATGTCATACAAAGGTAGTCCTTTTCACGGCAGAGTCTCAAGGCAAGGCTGCAGTTAATTAAAGATCCCGGCACAGGTTCAAGGTCAGGCCCACGCAGGAACAAAGGAAATCTACTCAATGATTTCTAACTTAGGGGACATTTGCCTATTCCCTGGAAACAGGATTACCCCCGCTGACCTGGGCCCCTGCCAGCAGGCCTGAGAGCTAACACGGGGACTGGGAGCCGGCGTGGAGAGGCCTCAGGAAGGGAGGGGAGGTGGCCATCCTGCTTCCCTCTGCTGAGAGCCGTCTCTGCCTCACGGGCTGGACAGCGGTATCAGGCCGGTCCCGCCGGGGAGGAAGAAAGGGCAGTGGTGGGCACTTGGCCGAGAACTGAGGCGGGGCCAGGGCCGGGTGGCTGTGCAGGCCTCCACCTGGGGGTAATCCCTGGAGAACGCACTGGGTCCACGGCTAGCAAAGCCGTCTCCCTTCTCCCCTTCCTGCCCACTTCCCCTCCGTTATCTCCACTCAGCACTCATTCCCTTGCCGAAGTCCTGTTCCCTGCCAAGAACTCAGCTGGGGCTGGGGGTCGGAACATCGAAACAGTTTTCCGAAAACCTGAAGAGCACTGCGAGTCGGGTCGCAGAGTGAGACCTAAGTGAGATGGCCGCCCTAGCGGCGCGGTAGGGAGGAGAACCCTGCCCCGGCCCCGTGAGGCGAGTTGGCGGCAGCGTTCCTGGACAAAGGGGCGAGAGCGCGAGGAGGACGCCATCAGCCGCGCAGCCGGCCGGGCCGGGTAGCACAGTGCGGGGCCTGCAGGAAGAGCGAGGAGCGGCCGAGACCGCCCTGCTGCCCGGCACGCGGCGGGCCTGAGCGGGAGTGGAGGGGAGAGAGGGCTGCGGTGACACAGCCCGGCCGGAGACACGGAAGGGCCCCCGACTGCGGAGGCCCGGCCTCTGAGCTCCAGCGTCCGGCTCGTGGAGCCCTCGCCCCGCTGCGCCCTCCCGGCCTACGGAGGAGCTGAGCGACTGCGCTGAGCCCTTCCCGGCTCTGCCCATCAGCCTCTCCAGCGGTGAAAGAGGCCCAACCATTCCACGATTTCATGAAAGTCAGCAACTCCTGTGACTTCATAGTAGGTCCCTAGGAACCATACAAATGCCAACATTCTACGATTTGATGAGAGAGAGAAGCCTTTTTTGCGGGTTAAATGGAAAAAAGGAGACATCATTTCTCTCAAAGTGAGCTAACATCTTTGGGGAGTGACGTCACCTAGGATTGCCGATTCATGAAACAGAAATAACCAGGAGGCCACTAAGGGTGTTAGGAGTGACGGTGCTTGTGAGACACGCGCGTGTGCCCAGAGCCAGGCTGGGAGCCCAGCGGCTGGGTCGCGGGAGCGCTCACGAGCGCCCGGGGCCCGCGGGGGAGGGGCGAGAGGGCGGAAGGCCGGAGGAGGCGGGGCTAAGAGGTTGGCTTTGTTCTCGCCCCGCCCCCGCCCCGCCCTAGATATCGCGAGAGGGCGGGCCTGCTTGGCTTCGGCGTCAGCGTCGCTCCCGCGGTGGGGCTCTAGGCCGGCCTCTCTCCGCGGGCCGCGGGTAAAACGCCGGCGGCGAAAGGCGCGCGAAGGGCCGCCAGCCGGGCGGCGTTGGCTCTGGCGTCGGGGTGACAGCGACGCCCGGAGCCGTTTCCGCCACACCAGGGGCGGCTGCTTTCGCTGCGAGCGGGCTCTGCGGCTGCCTGGCGGGTCTCTGCTAAGCGCCCGACCCTTCTCTTCCCGGACCCCACGCCAGCAGCGACCCTGAGCCGACAGCCGGAGCTACCGGCAATGGCGGCCTCGACGGCCTCGCACCGGCCCATCAAGGGGATCCTGAAGAACAAGACCTCCTCGACTTCCTCCAGGGTGGCCTCGGCCGAGCAGCCCCGCGGGAGTGTGGACGAGGAGCTGAGGTGAGACCGGGAGCGCCTGGGCCCCGCCTTCCCGGCCGCGCGCCGCCGCCGTTACCCCTGGGACCCGAGTGCGGGCCGGCGGCGGCAGCGTGGACGCGACCCCGGCACCGCCCGGGGCTCCGGTCCTCAGTGGACGGAGTGACTGTAAAGAAGGCAGGAGCCGTGACGTTTACCGTTTCCTTCTCTTTAAAAAGTGTATGTACACGAATGATGTTTGGTAAACAACCATGATCCTTGAACTTGATGTGATCGGAGACCTTAAACAATCAAGTTTTAAGTTTCAAAGCTTCCCCTGTTATTTCTTGGCCTCATCTCTGGGGTAATCTAGGATTCTTCATTACTTAGTGTGCTTACTTGCCCTGGGGGCTCTCTTAAGTCCTAGGCACAAGCTGTTAAAAGACACCTCAAAGAAAGAGACCATGTCCCCATTAAGCATCGGGCCACACGCCGCTCTCCCAGTTCATGGTTTGTCATTGGCCCTGCGCTAAGAGTAACCAGGATTTCTTAAGTCCTTGATCTATATTTAATGGAAAGCTATTTGTTGCTCGTTATTTTTGCGTCTGCGACTGGAGTTTTCGATGCTTTCTAGTTTTTGTTCCTGTTCAGACATAACTAAGCTCCCAGTGCGGAGAGGAGCAACGTAAAGTGCTCCAGTGATATTTTGATCGCTTGAGCCTCCTCTGCAGGTACACATGTGAAAGGATGTTGCCGGGAAGCACTGAGTAGTAGTAAATAATCGGAAAGAACCCGCGGTCCGCCAGTAAGAACTGGGGAAATACCCATTGTAGTGTATGTGTGTACAATGGAACGATTTCAGGTGGGAAATGGACACTTATGCACAGAAGAGGATATGTAAGGTACAAAGCTCAGTGAAAAAAAAGCTTTACAGTATAGCATAAAAACTATGCCCCTGGGTCACAAGTGCAAGGGGCTAAGGTATTACAAGGTATGACAATGTAAGGATTGTGCATTCTGGAAAAAAGGCTTGAAGTTACTGAAGTTGGTGGTCATGAAGCTGAGTGTGTTCCTGAGCTCTTCGACTATTGGAACCAGAGTGTTCCTGTAAAAAGGGTCTCATTTAGGACCATAAAAGGAACTGGTGCTTGGTGGTGATTAACTGTGTAGTGACCTGCGTTACCTTGAAGAAAATATTAGTAGCGTTGCAAGGTTTGAGGTTGTCCAGCAACTCCCTGCCCCACTCCCTTTTGGGCGCTTGAATCTTGGATTCTCTCACAGGCAATTTTCCAAACCCTGTTTGGGGTAAGCCACTTTAAATGGAGGGTTGTGGGGGAGGCGCATGCGTTGTAGGTCATGGGATTAAGAAAACAATCTTACCAGAACAAAACTATAATAGGAAGAACAAGATAGTTAAAAGATAAATAAAATAGCTGCAGAAGGCTCTAATGTAGCTTCAGGGAGATGTGTCCCACTGACTTTGGAGTTTGTTATTCTCCAGTGTGAGCTGCTTTTTGTCCTGCAACCAAGCGATTTATTCTTTTCCTGTTTTTCTGCTACCTTAACTTCTACTTATTCTCACCTTTGATCTGTTTTAATTTTCCATGAGTCCATTGTATGGATCGGCCTGTCTCCATAATTGCCTAGGGTTTGCATCCAGGACTTTCTGCCAAAAGCCACTGTACTAGACTAACTCAGCCACACTTGGGCTGTATACTGTAAGGAGCTACTAACAGGACAGATTCACTTAAAAGGGACTTTTGCAAGATGGGTGACTGATTGACTTGTCTAGTTAGAGTTGTCTTCAAAGGGAGCTACCAAGCTCTCATTTATTGAAGTTCATGATGTTTGGTTCCAAGTGGTAATAGGAGATGGGCTTTTCATGGTCAGTATTACATGACTGTAAAGCCAAGAAATTAATTCTGTTAGTCATGTAATATACATTGTGATGTCACAGTACATGCAAACAATGTTAGCCACTATAAGGACCTCTTTGAGTGAAAACAAAAGTACAGTTGAATGCACTTGAAACAAACGTTATAATGTGTATGCTTTTTATATAAAAAGGACTGAAAATGGACAACTCTTGGAATTACAAGGCACTTAAGATTTAGAAACTTTAAGAGATAGTGTAATAGTCTAACTTGATATGTTAGAATAGAGTATAAGGGTGAAGAATTTGATATTCATTTGAAAATGACCAGAGGTCTAAGTCTGTTGTTAATTGTAATAATTATGTTCTATGAAGTCCCCCATACATTGAATTAGTACTGAGCCCTTGCTCTTAGGGGAAATATGGGATTAGGTTCCTGTAAGCCTCTGGCCACAACATTTTTATCAACTGTGCAATATATAACCTTGTTTTCTGTGTTTCTACTCAGACACTAAATTTAACATATAATGTTGGTTTATTAACATTACATTCTCAGCCAAGAGCACTATAACTCACGCCTGAACAAAGTTTCTGTCACCCTATTTTCCCTGAAAGTCACATTACAGCTTCTTGAATTTAGGAAGTTAGCATTTTTCACTTGGGACCATAGCGAATTTACCAACAAAAATATTTAAAAAAATAAGTCCTAAAGGAATCATGAAAAGACATTTTGGTCCCACCCAGGAACACACCACCTCAGCTGTGAATCGGACAGTGGGCAACTCCGACTTCTTTCTGCTCTGCAGATGTCTGTAAGCAAATGCTAAGGTACCTCAAATACTGGTTTTTAGGTTGCAAATAAATTTTCACAGGTGAATTTGCAAATAGAGAATCCAAGAATAATGAGGATGAATGCTACCTTTACTGGTATTAGTGTTCTCTTTGTACATTACATCAGGACTGTTGTTTTCAGTGTATCATTTCCTTGGAGATGCCATTTTATGAGGTACCATTTCTTAAGGATTGGTTAAATTAAAACTGGATGGAATCTGTAAATCCATGTAATTTAGCATAATTATCTCAGTACGTTGCAACCCACATCTAGTGGAAACACCAGTCTCCTCTCCTATTGAGTATAGAATTCCCATTCTTTCAGGATACCTTGAATATAGTGCACAACTCAAGGTTTAACTTAACAGACCTTGAGTATGTATATGTATTTCATTGAAAGCAAAAAAACCATTGATTCTAAAATGTATCACCAACAAAGAAATACTGTCAATATGATTATAAGTTGCCATCCATTTTAGATACATTCTTCTACAGAGATATTGAAATGTGAAATATGTGCATTTGGAATTACTGAAAACATGTTAAATTCTACTAAGGCCTATCTTATGAGAAGTATTACACTTCAGGGGTTAATATGGGTAATTGCCTGGGTTTGAGTCCTGTCTGCCATAGCAGACTATTAGGATTTTTCAGCGTGTGTTTCCATGTGTGTGTATATACTCCTCAGTTTAAGTACTAAATGAGTTAATAAACTGTTTAGCCCAATGCCTCACTTTTGGACATTAGTCTTTCTGTAATAGAAATAAATATAGGAATCTTACTTTTCCTACATCTCAATGGATTGTTCTATACCATCTGGGGTCCACTACTGCTCAATTCAAATTCTGTAGTAGTCTAAGGTAGTTCAGGCAAATTCTGCTTGAAAAATTTGTGTTTGAATTAATTTCCTCTAATATACTTTTAAAAACATGCTCCAACTTTGTCTTTCTCTACCTATAAAGAGGTGTGGAAGATTACAGTCAGAATCTCACTGAGTAAAATAAAATTTGTTTTTCAAAACTTTCTTTTTACTTGTTTGTAATTGCTTCTGTTAAGTCTTTAACTGGCAGTGGCATCAGTCTTCAAAAATCTTATACTATGTCAACCTATGTATGTTGAATTTTCATTTAAAGGAAGAAAAGCACCATTTATGCAATATACAATAAGGTTTATCACCTTCAAGCAAAAATCCTGCTTCCTTTGCCAGGCACAGGCAAAACTCAAAAGAGCAAGTCATAGCAACAAAAAGTATGTGTAGATTTTTGAAATGGCATCATGTGAGCTAACAAAGTGAAAGTGAGAAGTGATGACTTTGAGGACCAGATTTAGGTTGTAGGAAAACCAATCACTCCGGGGGAGGGGGGTAGGTTTGGAGGGGGTGGGTGGACATTGAAACCAGCAGGTGCTTTCACCATCACAGCAGATCTGCCACGTAGTGCTGGTGCCTCTATTTTTGTCTGTGGAGATACTGGCCTAAAGAAGGTCATTCAGTTCATGATGGTATTGATATTAAAAGCTCAGGCTCACTCCATGGATTTTGTTACTTAACTGCTAATGTTAATTCTAATTTTCATTTCCAATGTCTTCTGCTGCCAGTGTCTTGAAACTTCACTAACTTTCTACCTAAGACTTGATAGCATTTTGGGGAGCCTGTTTTTTCTCCTCTTAAAATTTATTTGTTTGAAAGGAAAAGTGACAGATGGAAAGAGAGAGGGAGAGAGAGAAATCTTCCATCAGCTGGTTCACTCTCCCGAATGGCCGCAGCAGCTGGGGTGTGCCAGACCGAAGCCAGGAGGACCTGGGAACCCAATCCAGGTCTTCTACTTCTGTGGCAGGGACCTAATTACTTGAGCCATCACCTGCTGCCTCCCAGTGTGTGCTTTAGCAGAAAGCAGAATGGAATCAATGTAAGAGTTCAGTCCAGGTGCTCCAGGTGTGCTCTTAACTGCTACATCAAATGCCCACCCCTGAGTTTACAAAAATTTATAAGTAATAGGGCTCTTTAGTAAAATAAAATTTATGAAACTAGATTTAACTGAAGTAGAGAACTGATTGCTTTTTAGAAATGCTCATTCTGTGTCAGTTCTTAAATGTTTCATCATCATTTAGATTTTGAATCTTATAGGGCAAAAGTAGAAGGAATTCAGTAAAAAAGCAATTTGAAATTTTTTTTAGAAAGCCATATCTGAACCCAATCCCTATAATGCTAAGTGAGATCTTGTTTTAATATTTTTAGCCCAAGACTTTGAATTTTAAAGTCATAAAAACTCCTTTATAGGAGCTGGCACTGTGGCTCACTTGGTTAATCCTCCACCTTGCGGCGCCGGCATCCCATATGGGCACCGGGTTCTAGTCCCAGCTGCTCTTCTTCCAGTCCAGCTCTATGCTGTGGCCCAGGAGGGCAGTGGAGGATGGCTCAAGTGTTTGGGCCCCTGCACCCGCATGGGAGACCAGGAGGAAGCACCTGGCTCCTGGCTTCAGATCAGCGCAGCGCTGGCTGTAGCGGCCATTTGGGGGGTGAACCAACGGAAGGAAGACCTTTCTCTCTGTCTCTCTCATTATCTAACTCTATCTGTTAAATAAAAATAAAAAACTCCTTTATATTTGCATGGTGCTTTTATAATTTTGTTTCACAGACATTATTTCAGTTGATTCTCTTAACACTAAATCATAAGGAAGACTATTATTAAAACCCCATTTTATCATAATTTCCATGTAGATATAACCCAAGAGAGGGTGTTTATTGGATTTGTTTGTGGTAATTGGGACTAGTGAAAGGTAACTGTAATGTAAAATATCTGTCTCTCAATTAATTTATATTTTTTGTTTCCTGCCACAAAATCAGCTATTAGTATGATAGGCAAAAGCCCGGGCAACTGAAGAATCAGTACTGTTAAAGTAAGGTCTGTTTATCCAGGCTAGTTTAATCAAGTGAGGTTTTGTGGACCTTGGAGACATTTTAGTTTGACTAGTGAAAATTCAGGTGACTTGGGTGGATACCTTTAGGAGTTTTCATGCTAAATGACTAACAATGCAGTAGAAATGTTTCCATGCCTAAAAATAATGACCCATGTCTTAGTTTTTAGCTTCAAGTAAGTGTTTTAAGATTTTGACTGTTTCATGGTAAAGAGTCTTTAGGCAACTACTAACATTGTTTTTTTGGGAGAAGTGGGAATTGTCTTAGTCACATGTGAAATACCTGTGTAGGCCATCCTTAGCGGCAAGAAAGTGCTGCACTGCAAGGCCAACCCCTGAGTTTACCATTTCTTAGCAAACCCTTCTTTTCTTTCTTTATTTGAAAGTCTGAGTTACAGAGAAGCAGGGAGAGACAGAGAGCTTCCATTCATTAGTTCACTCCCCAGATGGTGGCCTGTGCTGGGCCAGGCCAAAACCAGGAGCCAGGAGCTTCTTCTGGGTCTCCCACATGGTTGGCAGGGGTAAAGTACTTGGGCCATCTTCCTGCTTTCCCAGGCCATTAGCAGGGAGCTGGATTTAAAGTGGAGTAGCTGGGACACAAACCGGTGCCCATATGGGAGGCTGGCACTGCAGATGGCAACTTTACCCTCTGTACCACAATGCTGGCTCCACAAACCCTGGTTTTCTATAAAAAATAAACTGAGCAATATATATATATATATATATATATATATATATATATTTTTTTTTTTTTTTTTTTTTTTTTTGGCCAGGCAGAGTTAGACAGTGAGAGAGAGAGAGAGAGACAGAGAGTTAATAGAGAGACAGAGAAAGGTCTTCCTTCCATTGGTTCACTCCCCTAATGGCTGCAACGGCTGGCACTATGCCGATCCGAAGCCAGGAGCCAGGTGCTTCCTCCCGGTCTTCTGTACAGGTGCAGGGACCCAAGCACTTGGACCATCCTCCATTGCCCTCCCAGGCCACAGCAGGGAGCTGGACTGGAAGAGGAGTAACTGGGAATAGTACCCGGCGCCCCAACTGGGACTAGAACCTGGGATACCGGCGCCGCAGGCAGAGGATTAGCCAAGTGAGCCACAGCGCTGGCGGAGCTGTAATTTTTGTGATCTAATTATTTAGTGGTAATCTGAATTTAATACAGTTTTTGTTGTAGTTTTATGTTCTTAATTGCTTATGTTACAATTGTTATAGATATCTCTGAAGAAATTGTGCCAAGGAAATATTCTTGTTTTTTTTTTTTTTTTTTTTTTTTTTTTTTTTTTTTTTTATTACTGGTATACTGTAGGTCAGAAATCCTTAACTACTGAGATAAGACAATGTGTAGATGCCAATATTAGTTTTTAATTATATAGGCCAAATAAAGACTAAGTATACCTTAGTAGTGTTTTAAATGCTTGATAGAGATTCTGAATATTTTTACTACATAGGCATTAAATGTTCTTGTATTATAGCATATTATTTCGGGCTTTCACCATATGTAAAAATATATAGAGGGCTGTAGTCAAATAGAAGTTGAAATATGGAATTTGGACATTAATAAATTTTAGATGTGCATTTTATTTTTTACTGCATTGAGTAATGTTTTCTGTTTTAATTTTAGTAAAAAATCACAGAAGTGGGATGAAATGAACATCCTGGCAACCTATCATCCAGCAGACAAAGACTATGGTTTAATGAAAATAGATGAACCAAGCACTCCTTACCATAGGTAATGTTACATAGAAGTTATTCTTTTTGTGATTTGTTTTCCCTATTGCATTGATAGCAGCTTCTGGATAACAGCTGATTGGAAATTTTTATTTTATATTTGTTACTATACCACTAGTTAATATTCTGCATAATTTCTAAATGACAGTGTAAGTAATGTATAACTTTAAAATTATGGAATCTGTTTTGTGCATTATAATTATAGTATCAAACATTTATTTTTGTTGTACCTCAGTGGTTGCTAGCTGCTCATGATGCATACTGTTTAATGAGTTTTGCCTTCCTAAAGAGGAAGGAGGAGATTTAGGCTTGTTTGCTTCCTGAATGGAAATCATTCTCTTTAGAAAAAAATACTAGCATGGACTGTAACTCTTTTTAACCCTCTGAAAGACAGGTGGTCATTACTACTATTCCATGTTTCTATTTTTGAATTTATGTAATGTTATGGTTCAGATACTCTCATCATGATTTTTGGTAGTTTTGAGTTTCAAAATTTTTCAAATGAATTGTAAATTGTTTAAGAAGACAAAAATGCACCAATAAACTTTATAGGATGGAAATTTGAAATAAGTAGAATTAACTAAGATTATGCTCTAAATAGTATCTACAAACAGATTTCTACCTTAAAAATTTTAAAAAAATTTTAAAAAGATTAAAAGAAATCCACAGATTTACAGGACTAAAATATTTTGTCATTAAAGTAAGACAACATATATCCAGAAGTTACCATTAAAATAGAATTACATACTGAATTTTTAAAAAATTTTTATTTATTTATTTTAAAGAATTACGCAGAGAGAGAAAGATAGAGAGAGAGAGAGGTCTTCCAGAGAGAGAGAGGGAGAGGGGTCTTCATCCGCTGATTCACTCCCCAGTTGGCCACAACAGCCAGAGCTACACCAATCCGAAGCCAGGAGCCAGGAGCTTCTTCTGGGTCTGCTGGGCCAGTGCAGGGGCCCAAGCACTTGGGCCATCTTCTGCTGATTGCCTAGGCCATAGAAGAGAGCTGGATCAGAAGTGGAGCAGCCAGGTCTCAAACCGGTGCCCATATGGGATGCTAACACTTCAGGCCAGGGTGTTAACCTGCTGCACCACAGTGCTGGCCCCCATACTGAATTTAAAATCAGTGAATGAAAATTTTGGAAGCTAATTTGAGATAACTTGATACTATCAAAACAATTTTAAAAAAATAAAGATATTAAAGATAGTGACAAAGGTAGAAATGAATAACCAAATAGATACAAATGATGAGACTCAATGCTAATGAAATTTGAGGAAAGAAATATACATATTTATGAAAAAGTTTATCGATATTTTTTTCCCAATCACAGGTATATACTTTAAAACTATCTTAAGGCCGGCACCATGGCTCACTAGGCTAATCCTCCACCTTGCAGCGCCGGCACACCCGGTTCTAGTCCCGGTCGGGGTGCCGGATTCTGTCCCGGTTGCCCCTCTTCCAGGCCAGCTCTCTGCTGTGGCCAGGGAGTGCAGTGGAGGATGGCCCAAGTGCTTGGGCCCTGCACCCCATGGGAGACCAGGATAAGTACCTGGCTCCTGCCATCGGATCAGTGCGGTGCATCGGCTGCAGCGCGGCGGCCATTGGAGGGTGAACCAACGGCAAAGGAAGACCTTTCTCTCTGTCTTTCTCTCTCTCACTGTCCACTCTGCCTGTCAAAAAGAAAAAAACAAACAAACAACAACAACAACAAAAAAACTATCTTAAAGCCTCTGTTGTACCAGAATCCAAAATCGGGGTAAATGTGGTAGCTATCCTATGTTTGTCTGTGTTAGTTGTACATAGTTGCAGCCATGATTTTTTTTGACTGTTAATAGTTAAGACATAATAAATATGAATGAGAGATATTTGATACTGCTTCTCTACTCTGCCCCCAAATATATCCTTATTCTAAGACTTGCTGAAGTTATTTTAGACCCTATATAATTGAGGATAAAGTACGTAAAGACATTTCTTCTCAGTTTTTATCAATTCAGTGCTCAGTTTTCCCATTCCTTCCATGGCTTTTTTTTTTTTTTCATTTATCAGAAGATGCGTTTTATAGAAAGATTGTATAATACTACATAAGAATCTTACACTGTTAGTATAAAAAGTTATTGCTTTTATTTACATATACAAGCACACATACAAGTCTTCTGTAAATTTTATAGGATAACCTAGAACAAATTAACAAATATGTTTATTTTACCTGAATTGCTTTAATTAAATCAAGTAATGCTTAGGCATTTATTCAACTTCCCTTGGGAAAAAAATAGCATCTTCTAAACTATAGCCTTATTTAATTTGTCTTGATTAACCAGGAAACATACAAAGTATTTCGATTCTGCTTTGTATACCTTTCAGTGGCTTTAAAGATTAATGGTGCCCGCCCTGCCTTTACAGAAAACTGGAGAACAACTTTGTATTAGCAAATAGAGAGGGAAAGCTCAGGTCCTTTGGATCTAATTTTTTGTTTTTTTCACCCATTTCTCTTTTATTTATTTTTTCTTAAAGATATATTTAATTTGAAAGAGTTACGCGGAGAGAGGAACAGAGAGAGAGTGATCTTCCATCCGCTGGTTCACTCCCCAAAAGGCTGCAATGGCCAGGGCTGGGCCAAACAGAAGCCAGGAGTCAGGAGCTTCTTCTGGATTTCCTATGTGGGTGCAAGGGCCCAAGCACTTGGATATCTTCCACCACTTTCCCAGGCACATTAGCAGCAAGCTGGATTGGAAGTGAAGCAGCCGTAACTTGAACCAGTGCCCATATGGGATGCCAGCATTGCAGGTGGCAGCTTTACCTGCTACGCACAGTACTGGCCCTATTTTACCTATTTCTTATATCTAGATAGATAATTTGCCTCTATCTTAAGGCTGAAAGACAGATATATTCTAAAACCAGGCAGTGGTTTATTTTGCATTACTTGTTTTCTCCCGCTAGATGGAATAATTGAAACTTGTTAGTATTTTTATTTTTTTCAGATGTTTCAAATTTTCTGTGTTTATTTTTTGGTTGGATTATTAGTATTTTAATATACTTTTAAATTTATTTATTTGAAAGGCAGGTACCTGTTCACTCCCCAAATGCCCATAGCAGCTCCCTTGCTGAAGCTGGGAACTAAAAATTGGATCCAGCTCTCCAACAAAGGTGGCAGGAACCCAACCATTTGAAACTCTCAGGAACTACATTAGCAAGAAGCTGGTATCAGGAACCAGATGCCAGTATTGAACCCAGGCACTCCCACATGGATGTGGGTATCTTAAATGGTATCTTAACTGCCAAGCCAAAATGCCTACTGTATTTTGTTTTTAATCAGTTGGAGCCCTTTTCTTGATTGGTGCTATACTTTTAAATATTTGTATTGAATAGAAATGATTTAAAGTTAAACCTCAAAGATGATAACAGTAAGCATATTGATATTTTAATTACATTGATAGAATTACATTTTTTGTCTTATTTTTCTGGTTAAATAATTGTATTAATTACATTGTGCTTGCCTTCTTAGTATGATAGGTGATGATGATGATGCATACAGCGATACAGAAACCACTGAAGCCATGACTCCAGACACCTTAGCTAAGAAGTAAGCACTGCTGACTATAAAGCATTGTCACTTATGCTGTTTTAATTGTGCTGAGTTGAAAACATTAGTTGTACAAGTGCAAATCAAAGACCATGTTAATCTAGATTATTTTCATACCAACTTTTATAGTCTTGTTTCTTGATTACAATCAGGGTATGCAGGTGGCAGGAAGATTGTAGTACCTGAAGCTGGGATACTAAGATATGTCAGTTTCCTCTGTGAGTGAGTGAGTGAGTGTGTGTGTTTAATATCCCGCCACCCACATTTTGAAGATAAAAGCAAAAAAGCTGAAAGAAAAGTTCATAAAACAATATTCTTTTGCTGTTCATTGATTTCTTGTACCCAGTCCATTCTTCTTGTTGCTTATTGGTTTTTAAACCCCTTCTTACTCTCTTGCTTTTTGTTTTCCTCTTTAGGTTATTGCTAGCAAATCAATAATCTTTAGGTGTTTTTATGACATTCAGAAGTTGACTGAGATAAATAATATAAGAATATCAAAATGTTAATTTCCTTGCAAATGATTGTTGTATAGATTGGCTGCGGCTGAAGGCTCAGAGCCAAAGTATCGGATTCGGGAACAGGAAAGCAGTGGAGAGGAGGATAGTGACCTCTCACCCGAAGAACGAGGTAGTGAATTTATTTTGTTCATTGCTTGCGATATGGTGCTATTAAGTTTTGCTGAAATAAATCCGTTATCTGAAAGATTGGCAAGTGGTTTTCATTTGGGCGGGAAGGTGGGGAGGTTAGTAGGAAAATGAAAAGCAGTGTTGTTATCATTCAGATTCTATTTTATGAGGGTTTCTCCCCTCCACCTCCCAATTTCAGGAATTTGGGGATATACTGCCATCTTCAAAATGATTATAAGTATTCTTGTCTTTGTCCTTTATGGTGCTTGGTATGGAGTAGATATTCAGTAAGTACTGATTTAGTGCTTTAGATTGAGTGTTTATATGGTCTTGAAGTGGATGTGGATAACTGTTAAGAGCTAATTTTCTCACTGCTTTTGCTTTTTCTGTTGTAGGACAGTGATGCAATTAATCAAATGAACCAAGATGGTCAGATGTAGAGTAAACAGCTTTATTAGAAGAAAAAGAGGAGTAGTGCCATAGAAAGTGAAATAGAGCCCTCTCTGTAACGCATCAGAGAGGATCTGGTAGCCCATACGGCTCATGTGCAGTTTATTTATTTTTTAAATTTTTTTTGTTTTTTAAATTTTTAACAGGCAGAGTGGACAGTGAGAGAGAGAGAGACAGAGAGAAAGATCTTCCTTTTGCCGTTGGTTCACCCTCCAATGGCCGCCGCGGCCAGTGCGCTGCGGCTAGCGCACTACGCTGATCCGAAGCTGGGAGCCAGGTGCTTCTCCTGGTCTCCCATGCGGGTGCAGGGCCCAAGCACTTGGGCCATCCTCCACTGCACTCCCAGGCCATAGCAGAGAGCTGGCCTGGAGGGGGGGGCAACCGGGACAGAATCCGGCGCCCCGACTGGGACTAGAACCCGGTGTGCCGGCGCCGCAAGACAGAGGATTAGCCTATTGAGCCGTGGCGCCGGCCTCATGTGCAGTTTAAGGCACTGCTCCCCACTAATGGTTTCTGTTCTCACAAGTAGTGGTGGTTGCATTGAGGAGGCAGGGAGAGGAGCATGTGTTACTTTGTTGCTTTTTGTGCTGTTCTAACCAAGTGAATGTATAATCTCCAGAATTTGAAATTGTGTAGTCAGCCTCTATGCATCCTCAGATTCAACAACCTCAGATCAAAACTGGTAAGAACAGAATAGTGTCTTCATTGAACACCATACGCACAGACCTTTTTTCTTGTGCTTATTCCCTAAGTGATACAGTATAAGCACAGCTAATTACATAGCATTGTATTGCATTTTATAAGTAATCTAGGAATGGCTTTAAATATATCAGAAGATGTAGGAAGGTTATTTGCAAATACTATGCCATTTTGGTTTTGAAGTTGTATGCTTTATTTATAATAATTGTACTTTTGTCTTTCTGCATCCTCTAACTGCACTTCTGCATTCACAGTTGATCTGGACTGTATTAGAGAAGTGGCCTTGATGAAAAGACCAGAATAGGAGCTCTGACCATTTGTCAATGTTACTCTAGAATAATTTAAAACAAAACCTAAAGAGCATCTTTCCTCACTTTTTTTTCTTCTTAACATCCTCCCTAGACAGAACCTGTTAGTTTTATGAAATGCAATATCTAACCCCTTGATTCCTGAGAAAAAGAAATTGCAATGGCTTGAAGTTGAGAATATGGCTATTGCCTCACTCTTACACACTCATTCACAGACTATACAAATCCTTCACCATTCTTCTAGCCGGCACACTTACAATGTGACATTTCAAAAATGCAGTTGAGGTGGGGCTTGACAACCAGACTCCATCTTTCTCCTTGTAGCAATGGCCAAGCTGCCTTTTACAATAAAGCACCGCCACTGAATCCAGTCCCTTCTCATCTCCCAGACCAGTCAGTTGGTACTAGCCAACGGACAAACTAATTTCTAGCCTCTCTTGGGAAGAGACAGCTTTTTTTTGTTGTTTTTATAAGCAAGTAAGTCCATGTTTCTCTTTTCCAAGATTACCAGTGTTAGGGTGTTCTGTGAAGTCAGCGCTTACTTAGCTCCCTAACAGAGCCGCTGTCTGCAGCTGCGGCTACTTGCTGTAACAGATTTCCAATGTGGTGTGTTTTTAAGCTTCATTCGCTCATCCTTTCATTTTAAAACATTCAGCATCCTTGCACACTCCTTACTTCTGAGTTTTTCAAAATATTGGAGATTTCCATTGGAAAGGGTCGGGTCCCAGGTTATCATCCCAAGGTAAACAAATTCTGTTTCCTCGATCCTTTTGTTGCCTACGTAACAAGGGTTTTTGTTTTGTTAGTCTCCAGTCCCTGTCCTTCAGTTAACAGTTGATACGTCATTGGCCTACCTTCTGCTAATTATGCAAGGGATTCTGTAGATCTTGGAATCTGCAGGAGATCCTAGAACCAATTCCCCAGTGGGTGGGTACCAAGGAACGACTATGTACAGTTTGTTTTCAATTATTTTTTATTAAAAAAAAAAAACAACTAAGTTTCTCTATAGGGGAAATGCTAGAAGAAACACACACGAAAAAGAAGAAAGTAGAATTATACTTAAAAGCTTTGCAATGTGGGGACTACCTGTACTGGGAAGAAATTCAGACACTTGAGAGCTAAGACTCCAAATATTTGCTAGTTAACTATCAAGATCTTTGTCATACATGGCTACCGAGGTATAATTTGCTGTTATTGCCTAAAATCTTAAGAATATAGTCTGTTCAACAAAACTGATATTCTGAGCATAATATTTGTATGATAGAAATTTTACATGTAGCATATTCTCACCTTGTGTTATTATCTTATCTACTCTCAGTGACTTCCTGCCCTATTTTCCCAAAATATCTTCTGAGGGAAAGAGTCTTTGGAAAGATTGTAAAATGAAAATTGTTTGTAGAGTGTGTTTCCTCATTATTCTCTAAAATTAAGATTTACTGAGAAAAAAATATTATTAACCTGTATTGTCAGCTTTTAGGGTAATTGTTATTCAAGTTACAGTTCCAGAGTCAGCCGAAAGAGGGAGTCATTTGACTAATGAATTACATGTGTGGTTTTTTTTTTGCCTTAAACAGTTAAATCTGAAAAATCATTTATTGACAGTAAAGAACCCTAGAAAAAAAATTTTAATTGCTAAACTCAAATTATTGTGTATGGAGTTAGACAAGTCTAAGTTTGAGCTCTAGGTATTTTACTTGGCTAATTTGCTTAATTTCTCTAAGCCTCAGTTTTCTGATTTCTAAATTGAGAGCTCTAAAATTTTTTAGGATTGTTGGCAATATGACAATATACAAGCATACCAGAAGCTTGCTTTTTTTTTTTTTTTTTTTTTGACAGGCAGAGTTAGACAGAGAGAGAGACAGAGAGAAAGGTCTTCCTTTTTCCGTTGGTTCACCCCTCCAAGTAGCCGCTACAGCCGGCGCGTTGCAGCCGGTGCGCTGCACTGATCCGAAGCCAGGAGCCAGGTGCTTCCTCCTAGTCTCCCATGTGGGTGCAGGGCCCAAGGACCTGGGCCATCCTCCACTGCACTCCCGGGCCACAGCAGAGAGCTGGACTAGAAGAGGAGCAACCGGGACAGAATCCAGTGCCCCAACCAGGACTAGAACCTGTGGTGCCGGCGCCGCAAGCAGAGGATTAGCCTAGTGAGCCGCAGCATCGGCCGAGCTATTCAGTTTTTAGGACTTATTCCAGTGTGCTTCAAAGTTTTCTGAAAATATTTTTGACCAAGTCACATTCAGTATACATACGTCACATATAAAATTATAAAAATAGGGGCCGGTGCCGTGGTGCAGCAGGTTAAGCCCTGGCCTGAAGTGCCAGCATCCCATATGGGAACCAGTTCAAGTCTCAGCTGCTCCACTTCCAATCCAGCTCTCTGCTACGGCCTGGGAAAGCAGTAAAAGGTTGCCAAAGTTTTTGGGCCCCTGCACTCAACGTGGTAAACTCGAAAGAAGCTCCTGGCTTCGGATTGGCTTAACTCCTGCCATTGCAGCCATTTGGGGAGTGAACCAGCGGATTCAGAGATCGATTGATCTCTCTGTCTCTCTCTGTGTCTACCTCTCTCTGTAACTCTGTCAAATAAATTTTTAAAAAATTATAAAAGTAAAAATTTCACAAAACATCACTCACTTTTACTCTCTGTGGTGCATTCTAATCTATTTTTTTTTCATCTTTTTGATTGTTGGTTGTAACTTTCTAAAGAGTCATACACAGTTCGAAAAACACTGGCTCATATTGAGAAAAGAATAAATCTACAAAAAGTATATTAAAACATTGAAAACACAAAGGGAAATCAGAAATCCTTTTTAAAATATATTTTATTACAATTATACATTTTTATGGGAAAGAGTATGACATTTCAGTACATTTATACAGTGTGTAATGATCACCTCAGAGTAATTGGCATATTTATCACCTCAGACATTTATCATTTCTTTGGGATGGGAGCATTCAAAATATCCTCTCTACTAACTATTTTGAAGTATATTGCTGTCATCAGCCATAGTTATCCTATGCTATAAAACATTAAAAATTTATTCCTCCTATCAAACTGTACACCTGTACCTGTTTTTTTTTTTTTTTTCCGGTTTTTAAGGTTTTATTTAAACACAAATAAAATGCGCACCCAAGCCGCCTACTCATTTTCTTCACTGCGCAGCCTGGCGTTGGGGTTGGTGACCCTGATGGCCAGCTGGGCCGCTCTCTCCACAATGGCTTTGCGGTTCTTGGAGGAGACGT
Source organism: Oryctolagus cuniculus (assembly GCF_964237555.1). Classification (NCBI taxonomy): domain Eukaryota; kingdom Metazoa; phylum Chordata; class Mammalia; order Lagomorpha; family Leporidae; genus Oryctolagus; species Oryctolagus cuniculus. The sequence continues at coordinate 84,093,589 of NC_091435.1, forward strand.
TGTGAGCAATCTCTGCACAGTAGGATTTGTTGCACATCAGCAGCACCTCCAGCTCCTTGACGTTGTGGACCAGGAACTTCCGGAAGCCGCTGGGCAGCATGTGCTTGGTCTTATTGTTGCTCCCGTAGCCAATGTTGGGCATCAAGATCTGGCCCTTGAATCTTCTCCGCACCCTGTTGTCAATACCTCTGGGTTTCCGCCAGTTATGCTTAATCTTGACATAGCAGTCCGACTGGTGGCGGATGAACTTCTTGGTCCTCTTTTTGACGATCTTGGGCTTCACCAGGGGTCTGAGGGCGGCCATGGTGCCTGCCCTTAGTACTACGCAGAAAACTCGAAATTTTTTCTGAAATGAAACCCACACCTATACCTGTTAACCAACTCTCTCCATCTTACCTCCAAACATTCTCAAACCACCCCCAGGCTCTGGTAACCACTGTTGTACTCTCTGCTTCTATGAGATCAGCTTTTTATTGGAAATCAGAGATCTTTGCAAATAAGGAATTATAACTCAGTGCTTTGTCACTTTAGTTATTTATTTGCTATTTGAAAGGCAGAGTTAGAATCTTCCATCTGCTTGTTTATTCCCCAAATGGCTATGAAAGCTTGAACTGGGCATGGCCAAAGCCAGGATTCTAGAACTCTATCAAGATCTTCCCTTGCTTTCCCAGATACATTATTAGGGAGCTGAATCAGAAGTGGAGCAGCCGGGACCCATATGGGATGCTGGTGTCACAGGCAACAGCTTAACCCTCTCCACCACAATACAAGCCCCACTTGTCACTACTTAAAAATTATATAAGTCTGCTATGTACATGAGAGAATGTTTCCTGTTTTTTTATATATATATATATATGAATTTATTTATTTATTTGAAAGTCAGAGTTACACAGAGAGAGAAGAGGCAGAGAGAGAAAGAGAGAGAGAGATGTCTTCCATCTGATGGTTCACTCCCCAGATGGCCGCAATGGCTGTAGCTGGGCTGATCCGGAGCCAGGAGCTTCTTCTGGGTCTCCCACTCAGGTGCAAGACTTGGGCCATCCTCTACTGCTTTCCCAGGCCATAGCTGGATCAGAAGAGGAGCAGCTGGGACTAGAACCAGCGCCCATATGGGATGCCAGTGCTTCAGGCCAGGGCTTAACCCGCTGCACCATGGCACCGACCTCCTGTTTATATATTAAAACTATGATATAGTTCTTGACCTAGAATTAACCACTGTTAATTGTTGTTTAGTATTTTGCATATGTGCTTGTATATGTATGTGTACAGGCTTTGTACATAATATGTATATGGTATTATAACATGCTTTTTTTCCCCCATTCAACTCCTGATGAGGAAATATATTTAAATTCTATCTCAAATATAATTCTTTTTTTTTAAAGATTTATTTATTTTTCACTTGAGAGTCAGAGTTACACAGAGAGAGAGAGAGGAGAGAGGAGAGAGAGAGAGAGAGGTCTTCCTTCTTATGATTCACTCCCAATTGGCTGCAACGGCCAGAACTGCACCGATCCGAAGCCAGGAGCCTCCTCCGGTTCTCCCATGTGGGTGCAGGGGCCCAAGTACCTGGGCCATCCTCCACTGCTATCCCAGGCCATAGCAGAGAGCTGGATTGCAAGTGGAGCAGCCGGGACTAGAACTGGCATCCGTGTGGGATGCTGACGCCCCAGGCCAGGGCGTTAACAACTCTTACTCCTGTCTTCTCTTGAGATACACTTGAACAATTTAAAGCAGCAGTTAGCAAACTTTTCTGTAAAGCACCAGGTAGTAATATTTTAGATTTTGTTGTCTGCAGTGTTTTTGCAAACTACTTAACTCTGCCATTGAGCACAAAAACAGCATTAAACATGATGAAAACAAACATGACTTTCCCAGTAAAACTTAGTCTCTTGAGCTGAGACTTTCTGAGCTTGTTTTTTTGGTATCTTACAGAAAAAAAGCGACAATTTGAAATGAAAAGGAAGCTTCACTACAATGAAGGACTAAATATTAAATTAGCTAGACAGTTAATTTCGAAAGACCTACATGATGATGAGGAAGATGAAGAAATGTCAGAGACTGCAGATGGAGAAAGCATGAATACAGAAGAATCAAATCAAGGTTTGATGTTTTGAAAGTATCACTGAGACTTTTGATCCTCTCCGTCTTAGATATAATTTGATTTAAAATTGCAGGAGAAAACTCATATTTTATTGTGATGCTGAATGTTTCTAAAATTTCAACTCCTGTGGCAAATTTCAAAAAAGTTTTTAAAGAGTATTTGTTAACTTAAGACCATATGTTATAGTATGTGGCTTTGTTTTATGATCTACTTGGCTTTGGACAAGGATATCTGTCATCTTTAAATTGTAGTTTGTTTTAAATGTTTTCAGGTCATATTTTGTCATAATGAGCTAATGAAAACTTAAAATTTTTAAAAGAAACATGATGGAGTTTTTGTTTTCATTTTTTATTTATGTAAGAGACAGAAAGCTCCCATCCACAGATTTATTCCACAAATGCCCACAAGGGCCAAGACTGTGCCAGGCCAAAGCCAGGCATTCCTTCCAAGTCTCCAATATGGGTGGCAGGAACCCAGTTAATTGAACCATCATCATTGCCTCCCAGGGTCTATGTTAGTGGGGAATAAGGAGGCCGAGTGGTGAATCAAACCCAGGCACTCTGATATGGGATGCAGATGTCTTTGCTACATTGGTGTCCATCCCAGCAACAGATATTTAATGTGAAAGATTTCTTTTACATCCCTTTAGTTGGAGAGCATGTCATATCTTTCCAATGTTAATTCTCTTGGCTGTTGGATTGGCAGTCTATGTGATTTTTTTTAAGTCTTTTGAAAACCAGCCCTTTGTAGCGACTCTTTCCCAGTCATAGGAAGTAGATTTTACTTATTTACTATTCTGAAGGTGAATCTTCTTTACCACTAATGACTTTTTAAGCTTATTACCTACTCTTCATATTTAAACACTGATGCTTTTCGTTGGTGGTGCAACTTACTTTATTTATGACGCTGAGAATGGTTAAGTCTTAGGAAAGTAAACTATCATGTTATTGTCCTGGTGAGCATAGTATGAAATATGAGTAATTCTGTGATACAAACTGGTGAGTCACTGACTCATAATAGTGTCAGATTATAATATTTTTGGTTATTCATGTTAAGTAGTAGTTATTACATGTCTGTCTGCCTTTTAAAAATATATAATCCATTTTTAGATGACCTATATCTCCCATATAACTGCCTTGGAGTCTTTGTTTTCTATTTTACCCGTGTCCTTATGGTTTCTTTTGGTGTATTCAAGTGAATAGTTTCAACTTTTCATCAATTTCTATTCAGACTTCCGACATTAACTCTTAGTGACAATGGTAAGACTATGAATACCCCTCTTGCTGCTGGAAATTTACACCTGCACCAGTGCTTTCCTGTCCAGTCCTGTCCTGTCCTGTCCTTTCTTTTCAATTTCTTTTTTAAAAAAGATTGATGTATTTATTTGAAAGGCAGAGTTACAGAGAGAATCTTCATTGCCCTGTTGCTTCCCAAATGGTCACAATGGCCAGAGCTGGGCCAGACTGAAGTCAGGAACCAGGAGTTTCATTCAGGTCTCCCACTTTTAGGTGGCAGGGGCCCAAGAACTTCGGCCATCTTCTACTGCTTTCCCAGGCACATTAACAGGGAGCTGGATTGCAAGTAGAGCACCCAGGAATCAAACCAGTGCCCAGATGTAATGCCAGTACTGCAGGCTGCAGCTTTGCCTGCTGCGCCACAACTCAGGCCCCTCTTTTCCATTTTTTAAGCCATGACCTTTTTTTTTTTTTTTTTTTTTTTTTCAATTTGACAGGGAGAGCTAGACAGTGAGAGAGAGAGAGACAGAGAGAAAGGTCTTCCTTCTGTTGGTTCACCCCCCCAAATGGCCGCTAAGGCCGGCTGGCTGCGCCGATCCGAAGCCAGGAGCCAGGTGCTTCCTCCTGGTCTCCCATGGGGTGCAGGGCCCAAGCACTTGGGCCATCCTCCACTGCCTTCCCGGGCCACAGCAGAGAGCTGGACTGGAAGAGGAGCAGCCAGGACTAGAACCCGGCACCCAAATGGGATGCTGGCGCCGCAGGCGGAGGATTAACCAAGTGAGCCACGGCGCCGGCCCCAAGCCATGACTTTTAAAATATAACTGTGGCCTTTTGTCCATCTCTGCCTGTAAGACATTAAATCTTGCACAATACTTATCTATATTTTTCTTTGTAAGTTAGATGATTAAAATTTGTATTCACTCAGTGCCTGATTTTTCTTCAGTAGAGATGTACTCCTACCATAGGAGTATTTCCTACTTAGTATCATAAAGAAATCTACAAGGGTAGGAAAAACAACATAATTAGGCTGAGGGAAGTAAGTTTCTTATTTATTAGCTACCCTTTTTAAGCCCTTAAAACTACAAGATTTTAAAATCTCCATGTCCTATAGAACCTATTACCTTTTCAGCATTGGCAGTCTCTTTCCTAGCCTCCTCTTCCCCATTCCCACCTTTTCTATCGCATTTTTATAAAATCTTTTCATAGTGCCTGACACTGAGATATAATAACCACTTTGTTTTCCACCTGGGGTTTCTACACAGAAAGGATCAACCTGAAACCTGTTTGTCCTATAACCAAGTACACTCCTGTGTTTCTCTTTAGAATATTTAGGGGGGACCCAGATTCATATTAGTTTAAGTCACCCTGCATGAAGTATATCTTAATTGGTTAGCAGTACACAACAAATTATATTGACTTTTGTTTTACTTTTTGCAGGATCTACTCCAAGTGACCAGCGACAAAACAAATCACAGAGTTCATAGAAGAGAGTTCTTCAGCCTTGCAGTTGTTTGTCAAATACAAACCCTGTTACTATGATACACTGCTTCTTGTTCTCCATAATTCATGACTTGAGTACCAAAATACATACCAGTTACTATATATTGCCAAGAATTAAATGATAACCTTAGAGACTGATTAGATGGAAAATGCCTGATACATATATTCTTGTGCCTAATCCTACACCACAAATACAGCGTAATGTCATCAGTCCAAAACTGCATTACTTTTGTAAGAACACTGGTTAATTTGTATAAGATATTATATAGCTTTTTATGCTTTAGAGGTTAAACAATGTCTTTTGGGGGAGAAGGGGAACTAATTTATTTTCGTCACTTCTAGATATAGTAGCTCTTATGAAAAGTTTGTTGTGTTTATATGTGTGTGTGTGTGTGTGTGTGTGTTTGATCAAAAGTCAATTGGAGTAACAGAATATATGGACTGGTAAATATTCAGGCTGAAAATATTTTAATCCTGGTCTTCAACTTGATTTTTCTCTTTATTTGAAAAGGATTGTAACTGTGGGGTTTCTGGTCTATTAATTTTAAAATTCCTATTGAGTTTCTTTGTATCTGCAAAGAAAGGACTAAACTTTTTCTCATCAAAATTAACCTTTTTCCACAAATAAATTATCTACTTAAATGGATACTAACATCTGTTGTCACTGGGCGTTCTGGTTTTGATTTTGGTTTTTTGTACACTGGGCAGACTGTCAGTTTTCTGAGTACATATAATTGTAATGTAGCCATCTCTGCATTCCCTTCATATTCCTGTCTTAACCTCCTGCTTGTGTTTCTTACTCCTTTTCACACACATATACAAAATCCTTTAGTTCTTAAAGGATTGTGAAGATTATCATGACGTTAGGGACTCTTCTTTCTGTTACATCTTCTGTCGTTTGCTTTTATGAAATTCTTAACCATCAATGCCTATTAGTTATTCTAATATGTGAAGAAAATAGATTGAGTAGCGGCAGTACTGTAGGCAGGAAATACAGTTCAACTGCTGAATTTCTCCACCCCTATAATTTACAGCTTGCTAATGGAATTACTGTTAGTTTGTTTGACTTAATTAGACCTTTGAAAACAACAGGTTTTGCATGATGAGAGACTTGTATGTAACCAGTGATAAGATTCTTCCTGAATGTACAGACAGAAGTAAGCCTGAACACTTCTTAATTTAAGAACTTTAAATAGTCCCTGCTTTAAGGGAATATGATGATGTATACTATAACAAATGTACTTTATTCTTCTAACACAATAAGAATTATCTGTGTTTTCCTGAAATGAAGTATATATAGTTCCTGTGTATTTCAGTTTTGTGATGATTTTATTTCTAGTCAATTATTTGTATCTTTAATTTTTTGTTAGTACCAAAAGAATCCATTAAGTAAACAGACTTTTAAAATAATTTCTGCATATTACATATATGAAATGGCTTTTATTGAACAGCTTATCTTCCACTTGCAAGTTTATGGAAATATCAGTATGTTAAAGTAAATAAAAAGTGGGAGAATTCTTTGCTGTTAGACAAATGTGCTTATTATTTTGAATGTCTTTCCCCCCAACCCCAATGGGACCTAATCAATGTACCTCTGAACTGCAGGTGCACTATTCTAACAGGCATTTTAAGTACCTCATAATATCAGTGCTTTATAAACAAAGCAGGATTTCTGCTTTCTGAATTTAAAATGTTAGTTACCATGTGTGTTTAAACCTGTTTGGGAGATGTGGAGAGTCAGTCTACTCGAGTGGTGTGCGCTTGTGTAGGTGTCCGCAGGCCTTGTGTCTGATTGTCTCTTTTTGAGTTCCTACAAAGTATCCATATCCTCTGTGTTTGTAGAAAGTAAGTGCTATGTGGTGAAAAAAGATAAGAACTTTAACAACTCAATCTTCTAGTGTTATCTACAAACTATGTCTTGATACTTAAGCAAACTTATTTCTGAATTCAAAAAATAGGTAATTATCTCAGAGGTAAGCTTAGTAGGATTTTGGGTCTCGTCAGATACAACTGAGTAAAGAATGTTTGCATTAAGTCCCGAGTCGCTTATTGACATGATATTGAACTAATCAAAAACTGACCAATTATGACTCAGATTTCCATTTGGAGAAAATTACCTGTGAATATTCAGTTCTAGCTATGTAGATTTTACCTTCAACTTTTTTTGGTTGTGTGTGTTGAGGGGTGGGGTATAAAACAACACCAGTCTCAAGGGAGGATTATTTTTTAAGATTTATTTGTTTTATTTAAAAGAATTATAGAGAGGGAGATAAAGAGATCTTCCACCTGCTGGTTCACTCCCCAAATGGTCACAGTGGCCAGGGCTGGGCCAGGCAAAGGCCGGGAGTCAGGAGCTTCATCTGGGTCTCCCACATGGGTGCAAGGGCCCAAGGACTTGTGCCATCTTCCACTATTCCCAGGGGCATGAGCAAGGAGCTGGATTTGGAAGTGGAGCTACCAGGACTCGAACCAGTGCCCACAGGGGATTCAATGGCAGTTTAACCCACTGCGCCACAGTGCTGACCCCACCTTAGCTTTTTAGTATTGTTTCCTTTGTTTAACTGTGGAGTCACCTTGTCTATGTGTTCATTTGTCGGGGATGGCTTTTTAAAACCTCAGACATATTGGTGTAAATGAATTATTAAACTACAAACAACTTTGATTAAAGATGAAAGAAAAATGCCATTTCCTCCTAGACTTTGATTTTGTTTCCAATTTTTCCTCTTTAAGTTAGTATATACTATACATATTATAATGACAATTGCTTGTGTTTGGGTTTTATTTTCTTCCTACCCTGCTATCTCAAGACCATATCCTATTGGCCAAGTGATACCAGGAGTGGGTATTGACCTATATTGTGGCTGAGCAGTTTTGTTCAGTAAAAGAAATGGTGGCCGGCGCTGCGGCTCACTAGGTTAATCCTCCGCCTTGCGGCGCCGGCACACCGGGTTCTAGTCTCGGTCAGGGTGCCGGATTCTGTCCCGGTTGCCCCTCTTCCAGGCCAGCTCTCTGCTGTGGCCAGGGAGTGCAGTGGAGGATGGCCCAAGTACTTGGGCCCTGCACCCCATGGGACCAGGATAAGTACCTGGCTCCTGCCTTCGGATCAGCGCAGTGCGCCGGCCACAGCGCACCAGCCGCGGTGGCCATTGGAGGGTGAACCAATGGCAAAAGGAAGACCTTTCTCTCTGTCTCTCACTGTCCACTCTGCCTGTCCCAAAAAAAAAAAAAAAAAAAAAAAAAAAATTGGTAATGGGACTGATGCTGTGGCGTAGCAAGTAAAGCCACCACCTGCAATGCTGGCATCCCATATGGACGCCTGTTTGAGACCCAGTTGCTCTACTTCCAATCCAGCTCTCTGCTATGGCGTGGGAAAGCAGTAGAAGATGGCCCAAGTCCTTGGGTGTCTGCGTCCACATGGGAGACCCAGAAGAAGCTCCTGGCTCCTGGCTCCTGGCTCCTGGCTCCTGGCTCTCTATCGGCACAGCTCCGGCCATTGAGGCCATTTGGGGAGTGAACAAGTGGATGAAGACACCCCCCTCCCCACTATGTGCCTCTCTGTAACTCTGCCTTTCAAATAAATCTTTTTTTAAAAAATGGTAACAGCAGCTACCATTTATTGAGAAATTGTTACATGCTGTATGCAAGGTCCCTTGTATCTGGTCCTCAAAACCACCACATTAGACAGGCATTATTATATATATAACACTCTTGGCCAGATTACTCAGTTGTAGTGTCTCATACATTAAATAGTGAGAATCAGATCCAGGCTAACTGAATTTCAGTAGTCTTTATCCATACTTTTTTAGATAATTCATTTTAGAAATTTCACCTTGTTTTCAAAGATGTGATACACATACCATATGCTCTAAGGTAATATTTTTTGTTTGTTTTAGGTTTCTACTTTCATTTTAATCTGAAAACCTGAACATTATTTTGTTTGGGGTTTGTGTGCCAGAAACAAGTACCCAGTGAGTGGAGATGTCCGCAGGTGTGATCTGGCTGTGTTCCGCAAGTTTGTTTCTACATAGGCCATTTCAGACTTGGAGCAGGATGTTTTCATACAGTGTGACACAGTCAGGTACGAAGCTGGCTTGTGAAGACTAATGTGTATGTAAACCAGCTCTCCCAGCTTGTTCCATGAAAGGCTTCCGTGAGCAGAGACCTTTGCACGTGCCCTCCCCTGGGAGACTGAGTAGTGCACATTATTGAATATCTGAGAGAACTATTGCTTTAAGAAGTCTGTTTAAAATTTATTTTAACATAGTGTTTTTCAGATGTATGTTCCCATAATCACCCTACCTTGTCCATCAAGTTAATATCCCAAATAGGGAAAAAGAGTTTGTCAGTGGAAGGGAAGGCATGGTAGCAATAATGGCACCATCTTTGTGGATTAGACACACTTTCCCAAACATAAGGTTTTAGTTTTTGGTAATTTATGGAAGAAACTGTAAAGTCCATATCCAGGGCAGATGAGAGAGTGGTTGATGTGGTGGGTTATAAGCTGCTGTGGTTTGGTAAGGGTACGACTGGTACAACTCTTGCTCCAATAGTTGCTGCTCTAAGCAGTTTTCCTAAGCATCTTGTCCTCACCATCAACTGTTGGATAACTTGAGCACGTCTGCTACTCATTGGAAAAACAGAAGAGCAGATAGCAAGTGTCTGGTCTGGAGCTCATACTGCCAAGCCTTGGTTAGTTGCCCCAGCAAAGTGGTTTTTGTACTTTGGCTCCTATACTTTGATTTTAATTTTGACTCATCTGGGTTTTCATTTGAGGAATTATTTGGGGGAGGTAATGCTGAGAGAAGGTAAGTGAGTATGGATTTGGCAAGTGTTTAGTCATGATTTCAACTCAGCTGCCCAACCTGAAGTTTTTTCAGTAAGTCTGGCCAAATGTTCAGCATTTCAAATCTGTTGCTGGAATTGGGAGAGGACTTTCTTTAAATTATTTTTTTTCTTTTACCTTTTTTAAAAAAAATTTATTTGAAAGAGCTAGAGAGAGAGGCAGGGACAGTGAGAGAGGCCTTCCATCTGCTGGCTCACTCCCCAGATGGCTGCAATGGCCAGGGCTGGATCTTCATCCGAGTCTCCCACATGGGTGCAGGGACCCAAGGACTTGAGCCAACTGCTGCTTTCCCAGGCGCATTAGCAGGGAGCTGAATCAGACATGAAGCAGCCAGGACTTGAACTGGCACCCAAATGAGATTCTCGCACTGCAGGCGTCTGTACATCACTGCAGTGACCCAGCATTTTTTTAATGCAGAGTGACCAAGATCTATCTACTGTTTCATTCCCTACAACTGGGACTAGACCTGGCCAAAGCCAAGAAGCTGGAACTCCATCCAGGTCTCCCATGTGGGTCATCTTGAGTTATCACCTGCTGCTGGGTTGGAAGCAGAGGAGCATATCTGTTTGGGTTTGTTTCTTTTAAGATTTTATTTATTTGAGAGGCAGAGTTACAGAAAGAGGGAAAGACAGAAAGGTCTTCCATCTGCTGGTCCACTCAAATGGCCACAATCGCTGGAGTTGCACCGATCCAAAGTGAGGAGCCCGAAGATTTTTCCAGGTCTCCGACGTGGGTGCAGGGGCTGAAGTGCTTGGGCCATCTTCTGCTTTCCCAGGCCACAGCAGAGAGCTGGATTGGAAGAGGAGCAGCCAGGACTAGAACCAATGCCCATATTGGATGCCGGCACTGCAGGCAGAGGATTAACCTGTGCCACAGTGCTGCCCACCCGTCCCCCAAGTGGCATCTTGGCCACTGTGTTAAATGCTCTGTAATGTATGTAAATAAATATATGTATTTATAAATGTATGTAAGTTCTCTGTCTGTGGCAGAGAACATACATAAATTGTTTCGCCTTTGTTTAATTCTTTTTGGATTGATGACAATGTTGACTAGAAATAGAAGAGGATTGGGCAGGCTGATTTTTTTTTTAAGTTTTTAAGTTTTTTATTTAGTGAGAGAAATGCAGCAGAGAATGAGGGCTCCATCTAAGAAAGAAACGGAAATCTGGATTCATACCGAGCACCGGAGCCAGCCACGTGGAGGAGCCTGCAGGCCAGAAAGCATGGGGTGGGTGGCCCGAAGGCCAAGCGCCCCAAAGGCACGAGCCAGGCTGATCTTTTTTTATCTTAACAGTGTTATTAGGGGCCGGCACCTATGGTGAGTCAGTGACTTCGCTGCTCCACTTCTGATCCAGCTCTCTGCTGTGGCCTGGGAAAGCAGTGGAAGATGGCCCAAGTCCTTGGGCCCCTGCACCCACGTCGGAGACCTGGAAGAAGCTCCTGGCTGGCTGGCGCCGCGGCTCAATAGGCTAATCCTCCACCTAGTGGTGCCGGCACACTGGGTTCTAGTCCCGGTCGGGGCGCTGGATTCTATCCTGGTTGCCCCCCTTCCAGGCCAGCTCTCTGCTGTGGCCCGGGAGTGCAGTGGAGGATGGCCCAAGTACTTGGGCCCTGCACCCCATGGGAGACCAGGAGAAGCACCTTGGCTCCTGCCTTCGGATCAGCGCAGTGCACCGGCCGCAGCGTGCTGGCCACCGCAGCCATTGGAGGGTGAACCAACAGCAAAAGGAAGACCTTTCTGTCTCTCTCTCTCTCTTACTGTCCGCTCTGCCTGTCAAAAAAAAAAAAAAAAAAAAAAGAAGCTCCTGGCTGCCTGGCTTCCATCTGGCCTAATTCTAGTTGTTGCAGCCATTTGGAGAGTGAACCAGCTGATAAAGATCTCTTTAACTCTTTCAAATTAAATAAATCTTTTAAGAAATAGTATCTTTGGGGCTGGTGCTGTGGCTCACTTAATCCTCCGCCTGAGGCGCCGGCATCCCATATGGGCACCAGGTTCTAGTCCCGGTTGCTCCTCTTCCAGTCCAGCTCTCTGCTGTGGCCCCAGGAGAGCAGTGGAGGATGGCCCAAGTGCTTGGGCCCTGCACTCACATGGGAAACCAGGAGGAAGCACCTGGCTCCTGGCTTCAGATCGGCGCAGCGCTGGTCATGGCGGCCATTTGGGGCGTGAACCAACGGAAGGAAGACCTTTCTCTGTCTCGCCCTCTCACCGTAACTCTACCTGTCAAAAAAAAAAAAAAAATAGTATCTTTAACCTCATTTTGTTGGGGGGGGGTATTCTTTTTAAGATTCATTTGAAAGGCAGAATGACAGAGACAAAAGGAGAGACAGAGAGATCTATTTGCTGCTTTGCTCCCCAAATGGCCACAGTTGCCAGGACTAGGTCAGGCCAAAGCCAGGAGCCCAGAACTTAATCCATGTCTCCCATGTGAGTGGCATGGTTCCAAATATGTGGGCCACCTCCCGCTGCCTTCCAGGCACATTAGATTGGAGCTGGCTCAAAAGTGGAGCAGTTGGACTGTAGCTGACCTATATGAGATGCCAGAGTCCCAAGCAGCTGCCCCTTGACTCCATGTTTTAAGTGGAGGGGATTACAAGCAGCTTGTTGTATGCCTTGTTCTAATAGTTCTAACTGGTAAGGTGTCAACCAATAATACAGCTTAAAACCAAATTAAGAGCTCTTTAATCACCTGTAAAAATTGTCACTAAGCAAGATAGAACGTTCTCACAGAAATCAGAACTGTCAGATGGTTTCTTTAACATCAAAGCCTAATGCAAAATGTTGGATTTCAGAAGTTGAAGCAGATTTGTGAATCATTGCCAATTATGCTGCTGCCTTTTTAATAATCCCTTAAGTCAGTTTACTGGGGGAGGAAGGGCTGAGTTGGACCACAGAATGGGAATCTGAGGAAATGTGTTCATCTTCAGTGCTAACTGAAAAGCAAACTGGTTCCCACTTCCCAAGCAGGAGTGCTTGAGTTTTTCATGGTAAATCAAAAAGTACATAATCCAATCTAGGAGTCCCCTAGTTTGCTTTTTTTCTAACCATGGAGGACACTGGAGAGGTAACCTGCCTCTTGGGGTGCCCTCAGCAACATGTATGAGAATGCTGGTTCAACCGCTGGCTACTCTGTTTCTGATCCAGCTTCCTGCTGGTGTTCCTGGGAAGCAGCAGATGATGGCTCAAATGTTTGAGTGTCTGCCACCTACGGGAGAGACCCAGATGGTGTACTTGGCTCCTGGCTTTGGCCTGGCCTAGGCCTGATGGTTTGGGGCATTTGGAAAGTGAACCTGTGGATGGAACATACACATTCTCTCTGTGTTTCTGTGTCTTTCAAATAAATATATAAAAATAATTTTCAACCAGATTGCAAAGTAAATTGGACCCAGGGTCATAGTCTCTTTATTTTTCAAAGCTCCAAGCATTGTTCCATGAAATTCAGTTAGAATCATCTGGAATTTTACAGTTTGAATGAAGACACACTAATAAATGTAAAATTGAGAGGAAAGATGTTTATTTTTTGAGAACATTAAACTTTTTTTAAAGACCTATTTTGTAAAGATCTATTGAAAGGCAGAGTTATAGAGAGAGACAGAGATTTTCCATCCACTGATTTAATTCCCCAAATGGCCGCAACAGCTGGAATTGAGCCAATCCGAGGCCAGGAGCTTCTTCCAGGTCTCCCATGTGGGTGTAGGGGCCCAACTATTTGGGCCATCTTCCACTGTCCATTAGCAGAGAGCTGGATCAGAGAGGAGCAGCCAGGACTTGAACCAGGACCCATATGGGATGCTGGCTTTACCCACTATGCCACCACGCCTGCCTCTAAACATTTATTAATCATCAACTTTGTGCCCAGGAATTTTGCTGGTAAAGGTAAGTAAAAGATGATTCTTTAAACAAAAAATGTTGCAAGCATTTGGAAAGTGAGCCTGTGGATGGAGCTCTGTGTCTGTCTCTACATTTCAAATATTTAAGTATATTATTACTGGAAGCAAAACCAAAGTGGAAGGTAAGATAGAGGGATCAGGATGTCTGTTGCTCCTACACTTAAATACTGTGTCCAAGACAGTTCCTTATTTTTCCTCCAAAGTATTTAAGAGTTATTTCTTTATTTCAAAGGCAGAGTGTTGAAAGAGGGAGAGAGAACCTTCCATCTGCTGGTTCACTCTCCAAATGGCCAGGGCTGGGCCAGGCCAAAGCCAAGATCCTAGAACTCCATCCAGGTTTCTTAAACTGGTGGTGAAGACCCAAGTCCTTGAGCCACCTTCCTCTGCTTTCCAAGGTGCACTAGCAGGAAGCTGGATCAAAGCAGAGCAGCTGGGACTCCACCTGGCACTCCAATATGGGATGCTGGCATTGTGAGTGGTGGCTGAACCCGCTGCACTTTAACACTGGCTCCTGCAAAGTACTTTTTTTGAGATTTTATTTACTTACTTGAGAGGTAGAGTTACAGAGAGAGAGGGAGAGACAGAAAGAAAAGTCTTCCATCTGTTGGTTCATTCCCCAAATGGCTGCAATGGCCAGAGCTGGGCCAATCTGAAACCAGGAGCCAGGAGCTTATTCCGGGTCTCCCACACAGGTGCAGGGGCCCAAGGACTTGGGCCATCTTCCACTGCTTTCTCAGGCCATAAGCAGAGAGCTAAATCAGAAGATGAGCAGCTGAGACGTGAACCAGTGCCCATATGGATGTCGGCGCCACAGGCATAGGCTCAGCCTATTAGGCCACAGCACTGGCTCCTCCAAAATACTCTTTAAAAATTTTTTTAAAGATTTATTTATTTGAAAGGCAGAGAGAGAGAGAGAGGTCTTCCATCTGCTGGTTCACTCCCCAAATGGTTGCAATGACTGGAGCTGGGCCGATCCAAAGCCAGGAACCAGGAGCTTCTTCCGGGTCTCCCACATGGGTGCAGGAGCCCAAGGACTTGGGCCATCCTCTACTGCTTTCCCAGGCCACAGCAGAGAGCTGGATTGGAAGAGGAGCAACTAGGACTAGAACCGGTGCCTATATGAGATGCTGGCTTTTCAGGCCAGGGCGTTAACCCACTGCACCACAGCACCGGCTCCTCCAAAATACTCTTGATTGTTTTACCTCTTGCCTTAGATTCTCCCAACATCAGTAACCGGGTCCCACATTATCAACCTTGATTCATTTTATTCTCTCAAATAGGCAAATCCAATCCATTAGGAAACCTAATTTACTACCCTGTCCTGTATCTGTGTCTCTCCCCTTCTACAATCTCTACTGTACTTAGTGAAGCAACCGTCCTATAGCCCATATTCCTGTGTCAACCCCCCAAGTGCTTTCCCCACTTGGATTCTGCCCTCCCATCTTTCTGTACCGCAGCAAGTGCTGGGCACACTTCAGTGTCTGCCAGGAAAAAGAGGGGCTTACAGGCTTGTGTGCACTGCCCCCACACACCTCTTCAAGTCTTCTTCCGCTTGTTTATTATAATACCTTGGGGGTTTTCAGTTTCTCCAATGCTCTTCCCTGATTTTTGTATGACTTCGTAATGTTGAAACATAACTTTCCCACAGATTCCCACTTGGATCTAAAAGCTGTCTTTCCTATTATTCTCGATCCTTGTTTCTCTATCTGCATGGTTCACTGGTAGTTGCCTTGCTTCCTCAATAAACGTAAAGCTCTGTGAAGGGAGGGGCTCTTTTGCTTATTGCAGTATTCTTGGAGGTTTGTATGGGTGGGCTCAGTGGAAGCCTCAGCGAAGTATTTGTTGGATGAATGAAAAGATGATACTTAATCACAATGCTATTCACCTTTCTTTCCTGTTAGCCTTCATTCATATACAGAAATGTTTAAATAGTCAAGACATTGGAGAAATGAGCTAATCCCATTTCCTTAATTTTTAGAGAAGGCAGCTCCAGCAAAGGGAAGTCACTATCACCCAGCTGCTCATTAGCAGAGGAGAGATGAGAATCTGGTTCTTCTGACTCCTTTCTTCTTCTTCTTTTTTTTTTAAGATTTATTTATTTATTTATTTGAACGGCAGAGTTAGAGAGGCAGAGGAGGCAGAGGCAGAGGCAGGGAGGCGGGGTGAGAGAGAGAGACCCGCTGGTTAACTCCCCAAATGGCCACAATGGCTGGAGCTGAGCCGACCCTGATCTGAAGCCAGGAGCTTCTTCCAGGTCTCCCATGCAAATGCAGGGGCCCAAGCACTTGGGCCATCTTCTATTGCTTTCCCAGGCCATAAAAGAGAGCTGGGTCGGAAGTGGAATAGCCAGGTCTTTAACCAGTGCCCATATGAGATGCTGGCACTGCAAGTGGCGGCTTCACCCACTACGCCACAGCACCAACTCTCTGACTCCTCACTTTCACAGTAAACCTCTTCTTGGACTCAACTACTGTGACCCTGTCTTGGCTGGTTGGCTCAATTTTTTCAGAGCAGAGGGAGTTAACAACTCATTCAGGACCATCTGAAAACAAGCTTTTTTCAAGTCAAAGCAACTGGTACCAAAACTCCCAACCTGTAAACATTTTGGAAGTAAATCTTGCTAGAGAATGTTGTGTTTTCCAATATTCACAGGGATCCCAGACATAATTTTTACTTACTGACTTGTTTGTTTCTTATGAACATTGATAACTATTTGAACATTGATTGTTTTACTAGCTTGCTTTCAAGAGCACTTTGAAGAGATTTTTCATAAGCCCTAATGTACTGGACTTATTCAAAAGTAAGACATGTGAATTACTGGCCTCTATATGTAAGCTTTGTGACTATTTACCCTGATTCCAAGAGGATTGTTTCTGGCTGTTAAAAAGTTGCCAAAAATCTCAATTCATGATGAATGGATTATTTTTGAAATGTAACACCCCTCAAACCACGCCCAATTCTACCTATTTCATGAAGACCTTTAACACTTGTTAGAAAAGATATCATTGTTGTCCAGTTCTGTGGTTGAACTAGAACATGAGTCAAAGAAAGTTCTGTTGATTTTTTTAAAGTAGACTTTCATTTTTAGAGTAGTTTAAGTTCCCTGCAAATTGAGAGGAAGGGGCATAGACATGCCATTTCCCCTCTGCCCCAGCACACACGCAGCCTCCCCCATATCCACATCCCTTATAGTCAGTGACCTACACTGTGGGGAGCAACTCAGACTAGACTAAGTTACTGGAATTAAGACTTATTCTATGCATCTGCTCTCCCACAATATGGCGCTGGGAGAGGAGAAAACAGCTTCTACGCAGCTGCCTCCAGTTCAGCCAATAAACTGTAGGACTTGCTCCTGATTGGAGGAGAGCAGCATACTCGGCGTGTGGGCAGCCGAGTTAGGATTGGCAGAGGAGGACTATAAAGGAGGAGAGAGACGGCATGCACCAGGAACATCTAAGGGGAACATCTAAGAGGAACACCTGTGCAGCCCCCGAGAGAGCCGGCCGGCGGTGTGCCGCTCCCCCGCGGAAGTGGGGAATGTGGCAGGGGGAACCGCCCTTCCACGGAGGTGGAAGGGACAGTAGCCAACCCGGGAAGAACCAGCAGCAAACCCGGGGAGGGCCGAGCAGACGAAAGAACAGCGCAGGGTCCTGTGTCGTTCCTCCACAAAGAGGGGGAGCGACACTACACTGACCTACACTGACACCTCCTTGTCACCCAGAGTCCATAGTTTACATTAGGGTTCACTCCTGATGTTTGGGCAAGTGTGTAATGAAATGTATCTTCCATTACAGAACCATATAGAATAGTTTCACTGCTGATTCACCCCTCTCCCCTCAACACCTGGGTAACCACTGATGCTTTTATTATTTTTTCCATGGTTTTTGTCTTTGATGGACAGCTTTAACTTAGTTACATGCGTTTAAGATTTCTTCACGTCTTTTCATGGTTTTATAGCTTCTTTTCAGTGCTGAGTAACACCCGTTGTCTGGATTTTCCACATTTATCCATTCACTTAGTGTGAGATATCTTGGCTGTTTCCACGTTTTCACAATTGTGAATAGAGCTGCTATAACATAAGTTTTGAACCCCTTTGGGTAAATGCCAAGGATCTCACAGTTGTCGGATCGTATGACCCAGCTGTCTTCCAAAGTGGCTACACCGTTTTGCCCTTCCACCAGCGGGCAGTGTTCCTGTTGGTCCACAGCCTCACTAGCATGTGGCAGTGTCTGTGTTCTGGATTTTGGCCTTTTAAATAGATGTAGTAGCTGTACAGTCTTTGTTTTAATTTGAACTTTTCTAATGATATGATGTGGAGCACATTTTTTTGCTTCATAGATCCAGACCAACATGTTTGCTATTATATAATTATATTCTATGAACTAGCTGCTTAAAAAAAAGATATATGTATTTGAAAGGCAGAGTTAGAGAATGAGACAGAGGGAGAGAGAGCAGATCTTCCATCTGTTGGTTCACTCCCCATGGCCACAATAGCCAGGGCTGAGCCAGTCCAAAGCCAGGAGTCAGGAGCTTCTTCCAGGTCTCCTGTGTGGGTGCAGGAGTCCAAAGAGTTGGGCTGTCTTCAGCTGCTTTCCCAGGCACATTAGCAGGGAACTGAATTTGAGGTGGAGAATCTGGGACTAGAACCAGCACTCAGATGTTGGCATCATAGATGGTTGGCTTAACCCACTGTACCACAATGCTGGCCCCCTAGGAAATAGCTTTAAAACAATTCTTTCTGCCTTCCAAAAAAAAAAAAAAAAAAAAGAGAGAGAGAGAAAGATCAGCTATTTGCTGGTTCACTCCCCAAATGTCCACAATATCTGGGGCTGGGCCATGTTGAAGCCCAGAGCTGGAAACTCAGTCTCCCACACGGGTGGCAAGGACCAAGCTACTTGACATTTCACCAGCTGCCTCACAAAGTGTACATTAGCACGAAGCTAGAATTAGAATTAAGAATTGAGAGCCAGGCTGTGGCGTAGTGGGCTAAGCTTCCGCCTGCAATGCCGGTATCCCATATGGACGCAGGTTCAAGTCCTAGCAGCTTTTCTTCCAATCCAGCTCTCTGTTATAGCCTGGGAAAGCAGTAGAAGATGGCCCAAGTGCTGTGGTCCCTGCACTCATGTGGGAGACTCAGAAGAAGCTCCTGACTCCTGGCTTCCCATCGGCCCAGCTCCAGTCATTGTGGCCATTTGGGGAGTGAACCAGCAGATGGAAGACTTCTTTCTCTCTCTCTCTCTCTCTGTAATTCTGCTTCTCACATGAGTAAATAAAAATCAAAAAAAAAAAAAAAAAAAAAGAGCGGTTCCAGGACTGGAACCCAAGCTCTCTTAACATAGGATGAAAGTGTCTCAAGCAGTGTCTTTTTTTTTTTTAATTTAGTAAATATAAATTTCCAAAGTACAGTTTATGGATTACAATGGCTCCCCCCCCCATAATTTCCCTCCCACTTGCACCCCTCCCATCTCCCGCTCTCTCCCATTCCATTCACATCAAGATTCATTTTCAATTATCTTTATATACAGAAGATCGATTTAGTATATATTAAGTAAAGATTTCATCAGTTTGCACCCACACAGAAACACAAAGTGTAAAATACTGTTTCAGTACTAGTTATAGCATTACTTCACATTGGACAACACATTAAGGACAGATCCCACATGAGAAGTAAGTACACAGTGACTCCTGTTGTTGACTTAACAATTTGACACTCTTGTTTATGGCATCAGTAATCTCCCTAGGCTCTAGTCATGAGTTGCCAAGGCTATGGAAGCCTTTTGAGTTCGCTGACTTTGATCTTATTCCGACAGGGTCATAGTCAAAGTGGAAGTTCTCTCCTCCCTTCAGAGAAAGGTACGTCCTTCTTTGATGGCCCCGTTCTTTCCACTGGGATCTCACTTGCAGAGATCTTTCATTTAGGTCTTTTTTTTTTTTTTTTTTTTTTTTGTTCCAGAGTGTCTTGGCTTTCCATGCCTAAAATACTCTCATGGGCTCTTCAGCCATATCCGAATGCTTTAAGGGCTGATTCTGAGGCCAGAGTGCTATTTAGGACATCTGCCATTCTATGAGTCTGTCAAGCAGTGTCTTAACCTCTACCTCGAAGGCCCATCCCTTCAGCATGGTTTTTCTTTTTAAAATTTATTTTCATTTTTTTTATTTGAAAGGCAGAGAGCCAGATAAATAGATTTTCCTTTCACTGGTTTACCCCGCAAACATCTGCAACAGCCAGGGCCAAAGCCAGGGCCCAGAATTGCACTCAGGTTCCCATGTGGATGGCAGGGACCCAAGTACTTGAGCCATCATCTGCTGTTCTTCCCTAGCCCCTGCCCCAGGATGCATGTCAACAGGAAGCTGGATTGGAAGCAGAGTAGATAGGACTCTACCCAAGCATTCAATATGGAATACAGGTGTCCTGCACCAAATGTCCTCCCCCGTGGAACATGTTTTAATATGTTTGTTTACCATCTACACATAGCATCTTTGATGTGGTGTCTGTTGAAGTCTTTGGCACATTTTTTAAAAATCAGATTGTTTTCTTATTGTTGAGTTTTAAGAGCTCTTTGTATATTTTGGTTAATAGTTTTTCATCAGATGAATATTTTTCAAATATATTCCTTTGTCTGTGGTTTGTCTTTTCTTCCTCTTGAATGATTATTGAGAACAATACTTTAAACACTTAGCTCTCTCTTCTGCCCATATTCTGGAAGATACTATATGATAAGATTCTTCTGAAAAATTAAAGACAAGAGATAACAAACATTGGTGAGGATTGGTGAGGATGTTAAGAAAAAGGATCCTTTGTAAACTCTTGAGTAGAATATTAACAGTCATTATGAAAAACAGTATGAAGTTTCCACAAAAGGTTAAAAATAGAACTATGTATTCCAGCAATTCAGTTCTGGGCATATATTCAAAGGAAATGAAATCCATATGTTGAAGAGCTACCTGCACTCCCACGTTCATTCCAGCATTATTCATGATAGTCAAGATACAGTATCAAACTAAGTGTCTGTCAGTGGACGAAAGGATTAAAAAAAGTACATACACAGAATGCAGTACTATTCAACCTTTAAAAACAATGATGTCTGATCTGTGGCAACATGAAGGAACCTGGAGGACATTATGCTTAGTGAAATAAGCCAGGCATAAGAGTCAAATACCATAGAATCTCATATGCAGAATCTAGAAATGGTGAACTCAGAAGCAGAGTGTGCGGTGGTGGTTACCAGGGGTTTTGGGTTGTAGGGGCTGAGAACACGTTGGTCAAAGGTTACAAGTTTCTGTTTGATCAGGCATAAGTTCAGATCGATTGTGATTGTACAACATGGTGACTATGGCTAACAACAGTGTTTTGTATATTTGAAATTGCTAAGAGTAGACTTTAAATGTTCTTAACACAAAAAAAATGTGAGATAATGGATATATATTTGTTAATTAGCTAGCTTGATTTAACCATTCCACAATGTAAACATGGATTAATCAAAGTCATGTTTTACATCATGAAAATATAATTGTTATTTGCTAATTAAAAGAATATAATTTCATTTTTCAGATTAGTTATGTAAATGAATAAAAGTGTGATGACTTTTCAATTATTCTTAAATTATGAAAAGATGCATTTGCAGAATTTACCTGTGGTCAGAGAATATGGATGCACCAACAAAGAATATGAGTTTTCAAGGAGATTTTCTCAAACTATGCTCACTCAGCTCGAATTGAGTGAATTTTGTGCAAGCCAGATATATACTTGAGTGCACAGAATTTAAATGTTAACATCACACAGCTCTGACTCTGCTCAATCAGGCTTGTAGACCCGCTCCTAACCCAAAACAAGTAGACTCTTCTCAGTTCTATTTCTTTAATTTTTTAAAAAAAATGTATTTATTTATTTGAAAAGTGGAGTTACAGAAAGGGAGAGGCAGAGGCAGAGATAAGTCTTTCATCCTCTGGCTCACTCCCCAAATGGCCGCAACAGCCAAGGCTTGGCCAGGCTGAAACCAAGAACTAGGAGCTTCATCTGTGTCTCACATGCTGGTACAGGGGCCCAAGCACTTGGGCATCTTCTGCTGCTTTCCTCGGCCATTAGCAGGAAGCGGGATTGGAAGTGGAGCGGCCAGGATTTGAAATGGCGCTCATATGGAATTACAGTGCTGCAGGCCGCAGCCTAACCTGCCACAGCGCTGGCCCCTCCAGTTTATTTCTGATCCTAAAGCTGAATGTTTCCTTTTGGGAGTGAGCTCAAATAATTTTATCTGAGTAAATTTTCATTTCTAGATAAAACTAGGTAAAATAAAAAAAAAAGGAACATGCATTTGGAGCATATCTCAAACATTTCAGACACTACCAAGCATATTACCTGAGTTAATTCATTTAATCCCCAGAGCAATAATGCCAACATGACAAAGTGTTCATTAGAAGATGAGGGGTCACTTAGATCATTGGTGACTTTAGTGAGAATGCCTTTATTGGCCTTGTAAGGGTGGGAGCCACATCACAGAGGGGGCAGAGGGAGGAGTGGAGGTGTGGAAACAAGTACTGCCTGTCTAGGCAGCTTGTTCAAGAAGCTTAGTTATAAGCCAAAGATGGAAATAGAGTAGACAAGGTGAGGTAGGGATTTGTATATTATTTTAGACTTAGGAAATGGGAAGAGCAGGTTCATCTCTTGTATATGGTTACCAGTGTACACATTATTCAGGTAATGTTGAAAAATAATTAGCAATCACAGTTTAAAGAGAGAACTAGGAAAGCATCTAATCAATAATCCTTCCTTCCTGCTCTTTGAAGTAACTGCTTTCTAATCTATGTCCATTATACTATACACTTAGTGTTTACTAAGTATCTCAGTGTGGCGTATTCTCAACCCGTTCTTTTTCTAAATGCAATGCTTAATAACACTGTTTTCTACAGTGTGGGTTATGAGATCTATATTAATATTTTCTATTATTTTCATGTCATTTGCCTTCAAAAGATCATCTATTTTTAAACCATTAATTAATCTCCAAGCAGATGGCACAACCAAGAAATCTTTTTTAGAGTTGGAGGCTTCTGTATATAATGTTAGAACCCCAAATGTTATGGTTCTTTGTTCACACATCTTATTAGTGAAAGTTATTGCATTCAAATTTTAGTTACAATACAAATTAAAATGTCTACTGATGGAAAAAAAGCTATTGAGAAAAACATTGAAAATTATACCCAGCTATTTATTATTAAATGAAATTTTTGGAAAGTAACACTGCAGATCTCAAAGGAAGGGGATATTCCAGCACTCCATGACAAAATACCTGAGCACAGAACTAGACAGCTCAGAGCTAATTTTGGAACTCAGCAGTCAAAGCAAAAATTTTTCAAAAGGATAGCTGAGAAAAAGCAGATCTTGAGCTTACATTCTTTTGATGAAACATGGTGTGTACCAAACTAAACTCATAAACTTTCCCCACCAAACAACGCCATAACTGGGGGAGAGACTTCCGGTCACCCGAGCTGTGCATCAACTCCTCTTCAGTGCCCTCCTTGGCCTCAAGTGCGATACGTTCAGAGCGCCTCTGGATTCTGCCCCTCTCTGGCTTCTCACTGTGATCCTCTGTTCTCCACCACCCTCCAATTAGTCTCTTTGTCCATTCAGTTTCTCCTCAGTCACCCTTGCTATTCAATAGCCATCCTATTCCTAGATGTTGATTATCCTTGTAAAACAAATGTAATCTTGCCTGGAAATATTCCAAGGTTAAAAGCCCCTTAGTCTGCAGGATAAAATGGAAACTCAACTTGCCCTTAGAGCCTTTCTCTTCTGGCCCTGCTCCACCATGCTAGCTGTCCTCATATTACTTTGTTCTCTTTATATGTGCCTTGGGGCTAGGTGAGGTTAACCCTTTCTTCTAACATCTTTCTTTTTCTTTTCTCTAAATATCAACCTCTGACATTCTGATCTTTTCGGACCATCAGGTCACATTCTACCATCTACATTCAGATTTTTTTCTATGTGATTTTTCCCCCTTTGAATCTATTACATTATGTTTATTTCTCACATATTACATTCTGCTCAATGTTCTAATTATTTGTGTACTTGTCTTCTCCTCATCATATCTTTCTTGTAGTTTCTAACACAGAGGTAGGAGTATGATGGGTGCTTAAGTATTCTTGAGTCTTGAGCTATATTAACTGGTAAAGCATCAGTACTTGATTCCAATCCAGTCTGTAATGGTGGACCCTTATTGTCAGTCTGCAGCTGGATGTGACTGGAGGGACCAAGAAAGCTTGCACAGGTCGCAGAGCATTGGCCCTGTTTATCATCTCGACATAAGAAAGCATTTCATTACATTGTTCCTTTCTCTTGTTTCCAGATCCAGGCACCACAAACCTGTGTTTCAAGATATGCAAGAATGTAAGTTAGAAGTGTGTAGAATCCAGGCCCGCGCCGCGGCTCACTAGGCTAATCCTCCACCTTGCGGCGCCGGCACACCAGGTTCTAGTCCCGGTCGGGGCGCCGGATTCTGTCCCGGTTGCCCCTCTTCCAGGCCAGCTCTCTGCTATGGCCAGGGAGTGCAGTGGAGGATGGCCCAAGTGCTTGGGCCCTGCACCCCATGGGAGACCAGGATAAGTACCTGGCTCCTGCCATCGGATCAGCGTGGTGCACCGGCCGCGGCGGCCATTGGAGGGTGAACCAACGGCAAAAAGGAAGGCCTTTCTCTCTCTGTCTCTCTCTCACTGTCCACTCTGCCTGTCAAAAAAAAAAAAAAAAAAAAAAAAAAAAGAAAAAAAAGAAAAAAAGAAGTGTGTAGAATCCAACAGGTAGAGTTTGAGCTGCCACAGAAACATCTATTTGTCTGTTGATTTTATCCACCCTCAGCAGAGCCTTATACTATTCAAAGGTGATATGGATTACAGTAGCGATATATGGTCCCTCTCTCTTGGAAGATTAGAGTAAGTTTGATTTGAAAAATTCTGCCAGCAAAGCCTGATTAGCAAGAAAACAATGATTTTTTCATATTTTTCAGTGACATGTGAGTCTGTGGAGACAAAAATGTTAATTTCAGCAGATGTGTCTCAGGGAAAACGTGTCAGAACATTGTATCATCACCAAGAATAGCTTTTGGAAGGCAGTGGGTGCCTGGATTTAGAAAGGTTAAAAATAAAACCAAAAACATTTTTACATATCTTTCAAATGGCGGTAAAATATGTTATGTTTTGCACAAGAACTCTTTCAGCGGACTTGTTTATTATCAAGATAGCTTCTTGCATAACCCAACTGATAAACCTTTCCATAAGTTTCATAAATTCCTGGTGATTGTTCATCTGCCCCTTTCCTTTCAAGCCATTTATTGATATGGAAGCTTGGTTGAATGGCCTTTGGTTGTTCACACGCATCTCAATCTGGTTTTGAGGAGATGTTGGTTTTGGCCGCTATTCAATTCCATTCAAACACATTAAGAAAAGTGTGTGACCGGGTAGCTGGTTAGCAGCTGGCTTTTAGATTTGCTTTGTTCTTCATCTGGTTTGCTTCAACTACACATTACTCTAATTTCCTTACTTTCAAACAGCAACAAGCTTTTGCTAAGTATTGTGAAAATAAGGGAGAACTTACAAAACTGAAATAGGGTGAATTTGTGGGTATGGAATCATATTACACTGTTGAAAACATGATACTTTATTACACCAAGAGGGCAGAAGTAGTACCCTTGTGTTATTGCATGTGTTAGGTTTCACTGTCACTGGAATCACTTTCACTAAAACAAACACACACAATGAAAACTTGATAGGACACAGGTCATTCTGAAGGTGCCTGGGATAGGTACTGGCTCTTGCCTCCACTCCTCACTTGGTGACATGGACCAAAAGGAATCTCTAGGGAAGGGGGGAGAATTGATCTCTGAAGGGCAAATTCCTTGTGCTGTTAAAACCCATTGTATTCAGGCACTTCACTATCAGTTGGAACTTTGAGGAAAGCTTATTTCATTGATTTTAAATATCTGAATTCTGAAACACTTTGTATTTAAAAACATAGCCTTTCTCTTTAAAAAAAAATCTTTATATAAAAATTTTTGTTTAAAAATAAATGTCAGGTTCTGAATTAAAGAAATCAACATTAATAAACTCAATTGGTTGTACAAGTCCAGTAACTAATCATAATAATGACTAACATTTACGAGCATTCTTGTTCTGGAAACTGATCATAAATATAATTTAATCTTCAGAACAACCTAATATGCTATGTACCATTATGATCACTATTTTACACGTGAGGAAAATGAGGCACCGAGGAAGTGTAACATGTTCAAGGTCACACACATGAAAGTCACATGTAGCAACTGGTGCATCCAGAATTCCAACCCAGATAGTCCCCAGAACTCCATGGACTTGAAGCAGGCGTGCCAGTATTACTGCCCAAGTCTATCACTCCTTTGTCTACTATTTGTATTGTTCTTTGCATATTTTGGTTTCCATCTTCTTTGCATAATAAAATCAAAGTTTCAAGGAAAGTGATTTCAGTGGCAGTAAAACCTGCAAAGCCCCACATGATCCTGTCCCTTCCTGCACTGTGCACTGTCCAATGTCCACCACTCCTTGCTGTTCCCCAGATGCCCCAAGCCCATTCTCACCAGAGAAAGTAAAAACAAATTTGTTCCCAGGGCAGGTGATCTGGCGTGGTGGGTCATGACATGGCTTGGGATGCCTGCATCCCATATCGCAGTGCCAGTTTGAGTCTTAACTGATCTGCTTCTGATCCAACTTCCTGCTAATGCACGTGGAGGCAGCAGATGATGGCTCAAATACTTGAGTCCCTGCCACCCATGTGAGAGAACAGGATGGGGTTCGTGGCTACTACCTTCGCCCTGGCCCAGCCCTGGCTGTTGCTGACAATTGGGGAGTGAACCAGCAAATGGAAGATCAATCTCTTGCTCTCACTCTCTGTCACTCAGCCTTTCAAATCAATCAAAAACATTTTTTATTCTCTCTGCCTGAATCATCCTTTTTCCAGAATACTTCCTTGCTTGCTCTATTATTAGTGTTATTATTACTAATTTATTTGAAAGAATGACAGAGATCTTCCCTCCATTGATTCATTCCCCAAATGCCTGCAACTGCAAGGGCTGGGACAGGCTGAAGCTATGAGCCAGAACTGCATCTGGGTCTCCCCTGGGTGTGGCGGAGACCCAACTACGTCAGCCATCATGTGCCACCACCCAGGGTGCGCACTGGCAGGAAGCTGGATCAGAAGAGGCAGCAGGACTCTGACCCAGACACTCTGACTCGGGATGCAGGCGTCCCAATTGGTGGCTTGACCTGCTGTGTCAAAACCCCCGCCATGCCTTCAATTTATTCAGGTCAGTGTGCGATATTACCTCCTCCTTGATCACTCTGTACCCCTCTACCCTGTTTTATCCTCCTTTGTAACCTTTATCACTCTTGAAAATATCTACTTACTAGCTCTTGCTCTTGTCAACCTTCCCTTCCATTAGAAGGCAAACTCCACACAATGGGGGTTTGTCTGTTTCGCTCGTGCCATGGCTGTGTATAGTGCAGTGCTGGGCTATAGGTGATCTGAATTTATGGGATGGATTTAATTTCTCCCAGAAGCCTCTTCAGGCTGTTAAGGCAGACAGCGTCTATCATAGCCTTTTTGTAGGTGAGCAGGACTTGGAAAGATGGAATCAACACCTCCAATGTTAATAAGTGGTTAGGACTTAAATGAGACAGAAGCCCCTCCCTCTTCACCCTCAGTCTGGACATTTTTCACTGTGCCATCACGGTCTATCTGATGTCATTTGTTTTTCTCCTCTTTGTCTCCAGCATGTTTATAAGACTTTTCTGAAATTATTGTCTGCAACACTTGACAGCAACCAAACCACAGCTACGATTGACTGTATAGTTTGAGAATTCCTGAGTGAGCTGCTCTAAATCTTGCTGGTTACGACATGATTTTTCTATGGCTAAAACTTTGAACTATTTATAAATCTTGCTCTTTTCCGCATATCCTATTCCAAATGTGGTCAGAATATTTAGTTAAACTCAAGTCTTTGCTTAATTTGAGTGAATGAATGCTTTTATTCAATATAGATTTAAATCCGGGGTCTTCTGTTTACTGATATAAACTAATCTCTCTGGACCTTGGTTTCTTCACTTAGTAAGTGGGGATAATGATAGGAGCCGCCTCAGAAGGTTGTTCTGATTAAATGAGATTATGTAAAGTGCCTGATCCACAACAATGACTCCACCAATAGTTATGGGCTGTGTTGCAAATTCCCTGTGCTCAGAGATGGGAGGATACAACAGTGAAAAAGCCAGATGTGGGGCCTTTGTCTTCAGAACTTTCAGTCTCACGGGGAACAGAGTTACATAAATACAACATGTGGCAGGTACTCTGAGATTACCTTTGAACCTTGAAGTTATCTCTAAGTCTTCTCACACTGCACACACATGTCAGCTCCACCTTCACAGAAACCCAGAATTCAGTCACCTGTTACACCAACCTGCTGCTGGCACTCTAGCCCCGGGGCCTTGAGCAACTCCCTCCTGTGCTATTGCAAAGCTTCCTGACTGGTCTCCCTTTTCCCCTCATAGGGCAGCCAGGCTGATCCTGTTACCACTGACGTCAGACTGCATCACTGGTTTAGGCAGAATTATTCACCCCTGTGTCCTAATCCCTGGATCCTATGCGTATGTTCCCATATGCGGCCAAAGAACTTGGCAGTTGTGTTTAAGGATCTTAAAATGGGGGATTCTGTTGGGATTTTTCAGGTGGGCCCAACCTACTCATAGGGATCCTTAGAAGTGAATAACCTTTGGGACTGACATGACACAGTAGGTTAAACAGCTGCTTGCGACACCAGCATCTCATATTAGAGTGCTAATTTGAGTCCCAGCTATCCAGCTTCCTCCTAATGTACCTGGGCAAGCAGCAAAAGATGGCTCAAGTACTTGGGGCCCTGCCACTCATGTGGGAGACCAGGTTGGAGTTCATGGCTACTGCCTTCAGCCTGGCCTAGTCATGCCTGTTGCACTCATTCGGGGAGCAAATCAGTGAATGGGATAGATTCTCTTTCCCTTTCTGTCCCCTCCATCTCTCTTGCTTGGTCTTTCAAACAAATAAAATTTGGGGGGGGAGGCCTACACTGTGCATAGTGGGTAAAAGCTGCCACCTGCAGTGCCAGCATCCCATATGGGCACTGATTTGAGTCCCAGCTGTTCCACTTCCAATCCAACTCTCTGCTGTGGCCTGGTAAAGCAGCAGAAAATGGCCCAAGTCCTTGAGCCCCTGCACCCAGATTGGCACAGCTACAGCCTTTTCTGGGGAGTGAAACCAGCGGATGGAAGACCTCTCTCTCTCTCTCTCTCTCTCTCTCTGTAAATCTGCCTTTCAAATAAATAAATAAATCTTTTTTAAAAAAATAAATTTTTTAAAAGATTCTATTTGTTTGTAAGGCAGAGTTTACAGAGAGAGAGGGAGAGACAGAAAGAGAGATTGTCCATCTACCCGTTCACTCCCCTAAATGGCTGCAACAGCCAGGGCTGGGCCAGTTCAAAGCCAGGAACTAGGAGTTTCTTCTGGGTCTCCCATGTGGGTGCAGGGGCCCAAAGACCTTGGGCCATTCTCTGCTGCTTTCCCAGGTGTATTAGCAAGAAGCTGTATCTGAGGTGGACCAGCCGAGACTTGAACTGGAGCCCATATGGGATGCCAGCATTGCAGGTGGCAGCTTAACTGGCTATGCCACAGCATCAGCCCCGCAAATAAATCTTAAAAAAAAAAAAAAAAAAAAAGGTGCATGCCCCTTAGTAGCTATGGTCAGAGGGAGAAGAGGACTTGGAAGTGTAGCAGAGAAGTGCAGCCCTGCGGGTCTTGAAGAAAGAGGACTCCAGCAGCTGGGCGAAGCAAGGGAGCAGGCCCTCCCCTGGAGCCTTGTGAAAGAGAGCTTTGCCAGCATACAGACTGCATCACAGTGGGCTACTTCTGAGCTCCAGAACTGGAAGGGAATAAATCTGTGTTGTTTCAAGCCTCTCAACTTGTGGTCATGTTAAAAAAAGATTTATTTATTTGAAAGTCAGAGTTAGACACAGAGAGGAGAGGCAGAGAGAGAGAGAGAGAGAGAGAGAGAGAGAGAGAGAGAGAGGTCTTCCATCGATGGTTCACTCCCCAATTGGCCAAAACAACAGGAGCTGCACTGATCCAAAGCCAGGAGCCAGGTGCTTCTTCAGGGTCTCCCTCATGGATGCAGGGGCCCAGAGACTTGGGCCATCTTCTACTGCTTTCCCAGGCCATAGCAGAGAGCTGGATTGGAAGTGGAGCAGCTGGGACTTGAACCATATGGAATGCCAGTGCTTCAGGCGGTAGCTTTACCCACTACGCCACAGAACCGGCCCCAACTTGTGGTCATTTTTACAGCAGGAATAGGAAATAAATACATCCCTTCTGCTCAGAGCCCTCAGGTAGCTTCCCCGTTCACAGGGGCAAGAGCCAGAGTGACTTGCTAACAATCTGGCCTCCCTGCTCACTGTGCCGCAGCAAGCACTCAGCACTCAGGCGCTGTGCACGCGCCCTTCTCTCCTGCATGGCTCCCCTCAACCTCACTAGACACAAGGCTCCTGCTCCCAGTGACCTCTGCTGGAGCATCACCTCCCAAAACTCCCAGTATAAAACGGGCACACATGCCTCGTCCTGTGGCACACCCAGGCCACCTTCCCCGGCATTATTTTTCTCATTAACATTTTTCCCCACAGAAACCTTTTATTTAAGGAATACAAACTTCATGCATTTCATAAGTACTCATTAACATTTGTCACCACCTGACATTATGTCTTTCCACCCCCATTGGAAAATATGAACTCATGAGGGCAGGGACTTTGTCTCCTTTGCTTTTGTTTCTTCTTACAAGGGGTAAGAGTCCAGTAAACAATGAATCGAATGAGTGGATGAAGGAGGGAGGGAAGAAGGCAGGGAGCACTATGGAACACTCAGAGTGCAGCTCTGGTGGGGCCAGCAGAAGGGGTTGAGGGAAAACCTAAGAGCAGCCTGTATGGGAACCAGCCAAGGGGAACAAGCAGCACATGTGAGGCCATGCACATGGCCAGAAAGCTGGAGCTCCTGGGGCAGACTGATGGCAGACTGGGGGCTCTATTTTTTTTTTAAAGATTTATTTTACTTATTGGGGCTGACACTGTGGCATAGTGAACTAAGCCTCCACCTGCAGAGCCGGCATTCTATATGGGCACCAGTTCAAGTCCCGGCTGCTCCACTTCTGATCCAGCTCTGCTATGGCCTGGGAAAGCAGTAGAAGATGGCCCAAGTCCTTGGGCCCCTGCACCCGCGTGGGAGACCCGGAAGAAGCTCCTGGCTCCTGGCTTTGGATTGGCGAAGCTCTGGCCATTGTGGACATTTGGGGAGTGCCAGCTGATGGAAAATCAATCTCTCTGTCTCTCCCTCTCACTGTCTGTAACTCCACCTCTCAAATAAATAAATAAAATCTTTTAAGAGGCCGTGCCTCTTACTAGCTGTGAGTTTTTGAGCTCTGTCAGGCAGTCGGATGGTAGCTCTAGCTTGCAGGTTACTGTGAGGAAGAGGTGACTGAATGGATAGACGTGTACAGGTGTGCCTGGCATACTGCAAGCAGGGTGCAAGAGGTAGCAGCTGTCATTACTGGCAACTGGGTGGCACTGTCAAGCTCACGCAAGGATGGACAGGGTGTGATGTATATGTTAAAAGCCTTGCTCTGGTTGCAGTGTAGAGAATGATGAGCAGGAAAATAACTTTTTTCTGAGAAGGGTGCTTTTTTTTGTTGTTGTTTTATTCAGAGTGACAGGGCCAACAATGTGGTGTGGGCTAAGCCTCCACCTGTGGCGCCAATATCCCATGTGGGTGCCGGTTTGAGTCCCAGCTGCTCCTTTTCCAATCCAGCTCTCTGCTATGGCCTGAGAGAGCAGTAGAAGATGGCCCAAGTCCTTGGGCCCCTGCACCTGCATGGAGACCCAGAAGAAGCTCCTGGCTCCTGGCTTTGGATTGGCCCAGCTCCAGCCGTTGTGGCCAATTGGGGAGTGAACCAGCAGATGGAAGATCTCTCTCTCTCTGTCTCTCCCTCTCATTGTCTGTAACCCTACCTCTCAAAAATAAATAAAATATTTTAAAAATTCAGAGTGACTATTACTCTTATTTTTTGGAATTTTTACTTCATAGTTAAAAGTGAACTGGATGACTCAGTATGAAATAGTACAAGGGTTAAGCTACCACCTGCAACACTGGCATACCTTATGGGTGCTGGTTCAAGACCCAGATGCTACACTTCCAATCTAGTTCCCCACAAATGTGCCTGGGAAAGCAGTGGAACATGGACCAAATTGTTGAGCACCTAATACCCATGAGGAAGATCTGGATGAAGGTCCTGTCTCCTGGCTTCAGCCTGGCTCTGCCCCCACTGTTGTAGTCATTTGGGGAGCGAATGAGCAGACTGAAGATTGCTCTCTCAGTCTCTCCTCTCTCTGTCCATCTCTCCCTCTCTCTGTAACTCTGCATTTCAAATAAAATAAATAAATTGCTAAAAAAAGAAAAAGAAGCAGCACAAGGAGTTTTTGCTTTTGTGTATCATGCTTTTCAGACTGCACAGTGTGACTCATTACTGGTCACAGATCCATTTAGTGGGTCAAAAACAGCTTTCGAGAGGGGCATTCAGCCTTAGAGGTTAAGAAGCCTGTGTCCCACATTGCAGTCCGGGTTCAATCCTTGTGTCTTGTTCCTGACTCCAGCTTCCTGCTAAGGCAGACCCTGAGAAACAGCATATGATGGCTTGAGTAATTTAGTTCCTGCCATCCATGTTGGAAACCTGAATTGAGTTCCCAATTCCTGGCTTCAGCCACAGCCAGGGCCCATCAAGGGCATGACCCAACAGATGAAAACTCTCCCTTCTTTGCCTCTCAAATAAATAATAAATTAAAAAAAAAAAAAAAGCTTGAAAAACAATAAAGGACCAGATGTTTGGCAGAGCAGTTAAGACCCTGAGTGAGGCACCTGCATCCCATATTGGAGTGCCTAATCTGTGTACCAGTTCCTCCTCCACCTCCTCCTCCTTATCTTCTTCTCCTTCTTTTAAATTTGTTTATTTGAAAGGCAGAGTGACAGAGAGAGAGAGAGAAAGAGAGAGAGAGAGAGAGAGAGAGAGAGAGAGAGATACACTTTATCAGGAAGCCAGCTCAGAAGAGGAGACAGAGTTTGAACCCCTCCTGTACGGGATGCTGGCCTGCCAGGGGAGCAGCTTAACTGTCAGTATAACAACCCAGCTCCACTTTTGACTCCAGCTTCCCTCTGATGCACACTCTGGGAGGCAGCAGCTGACGGCTCAAGTGCTTGGGTCCCTGAAACCCACATGGGAAACCAGGATGGAATTCTGGCTTCCTGGGTTGGCCTGGGCCAGCCCCAGCTGTTGCAGGCATTTGGGGAGCGACTGTCTCTCTCCTTCTTCTCTCTCTCTTTCTTTCTCTGCCTGTAAAATAAATTAAAAAAAAAAATTAAACAATATAAAAGAAGACAGAAGGGCTGGCACCATGGCAAAGTAGGTTAATCCTCTGCCTGCGGCACCAGCATCCCATATGGGCACCGGTTCTAGTCCCAGCTGCTCCTCTTCCAATCCAGCTCTCTGCTATGACCTGGGAAAGCAGTGGAAGATGGCCCAAGTACTTGGGCCCCTGCACCTATATGGGAGACCAGGAAGAAGCACCTGGCTCCTGGCTTTGGATTGGCACAGCTCCAGCCATTGCGGCCATTTTGTGAGTGAACTAATGGAAGGAAGACCTTTCTCTCTGTCTCTCCCTCTCACTGTAACTCTACCTCTCAAATAAATAAATAAAATCTTAAAAAAAAAAAAAAAAGACGACAGAGCATAGCATTTGGGAAAATTAATTAATGTGTTGTGACATTCATTTTCCAGTTGCATAGTTGTGTCTATTTATACATACACACACTCACCCTCATTGGGCACCAGCAAATGTATTGCTGACCACAGATCCTGGTTTCACAAGTCTGCTTTCTGCTTGCCCTGCAAGCCAGCAGTGTCAACCCTGGTGAGGCTTCCCTGGGGTCTTTGAAGTTCTCATGCTGTGAAATGACTCTTAGACGTAGGAAATCTTCCCTGCTTGGATGTGTGGCCAAATGTCTTGCTGGGATCTACAACGAGTTAAGAGCAAAACCAAAGACTCCTCAAGAGACAGCCCTAAGGAAGCAGTTGGCAGAGCACAGCCATAGCAGAGCAGCTGTGGGAGGCCAGTTCCAGATCTCAGAGTACCTCGTGTTTCTAAGTTAGAGAGTGGGAGGAAGGATGGGGAGGTGTGAGTTGCTTATCTCCATAGTGCCACCCACCTCTCCTGCCTTCGAGAGTCATGTCATCGTAGCCAAGCTGCCGACAACTCCACTGAAGCTTATGGAATCAGCTGAGGAGGAGAGGCAGGGCTGGGAGGCTGTAGAGGGCCCCAAAGCCCAGGAGCCATCTCTGCTGAACTTGTTAGCCAGAGGGCTGTCTGGCTGGACGGCAGCTCCATGGGTGGAGGGAAGGGGGTACTCTGGCTAGTTCCCTGTGGGAGCATTTCAGCCAATGCCAGTGGGGCTACATACCTTTTTCATCTGTCACAGTGTGCCATTGGCAGCAGTCCATCTGTTAGTTTTGTTGTAAGAAATCTTCTAATTCTCTGAGCAGGACAACAAAACCAGGAATAAGAACCATGAGGGAGTAGAGCAGTGGTAGCTGAGAGCAGGGGAGCTGGGCAATTTCTGTTCTTTGAATTGAGCTGTGTGGGGACCAGTCGTGTAGAAATCACAGTATACTGAACAGCCTTACGCTTGGAGGCACGGAGGCGCAAGGGTGGGGGTGGGTAAGTCCTGGCACTTCTGGACTCTGCCAGTTCTCCAACAGTTTATTCCTTTCTCTGGCTATTTTTATGGACTCGAGACATCATGCTTCCCATTGCAGTCCCAGAACGCACACATCTGGGGCTCTGAATGGGTAGCTGGGGACAGATAGCATTTTGGCCAGCATTTGTTCTGGTGCAGAAAGCTGTTGGTAATGCCAACATTAGAAGGTTTTATGAATACTTCCCTCTGGGGAATCCAAGCCTCTTCTTTAAAGATTTTTAAAAAGTTATAATTGTAGTGTAGACTTGTATTGTGCTGTAAGTATACTCAAAGGGACTAAAAAATAGGTAAAATTTATCCCCCTCCAACTTTTTAAAAGCAACAATGACAAGGCACCCATCATTATGAGAGGGTAAGGAAGGAGACATTTACAGACCATATTTAGCAGAGCCTTGGGAGTAGGCAGCTTCTCGGCTTTTTTATAAGGGGTGGGTTTGGCTCTATTCCTATTGTTGACAGAAATCAAAGAAATACTTCTAATTTCAGCTGAGGAAGTCAACAACATGGGTTTATCTATTCGGACCAATTTTATCACATGAAGGAATAAGACAAATTTATTTCTACTGCCTTATGCTTCCCTAGCACTCCCACCAAGAGTCGAGAAGCAGTTAAAAGGAAAAGACAGATATGCAGAAGAAAAGCAGTAACTGTTGATGTTGAAGATGGCAGGCGACCTTTGGCAGTCAGGGAGAGAAGAATGAAATTCAAGCCCGGATGCCCTGGGCATTGTAGCCCTGGGAGGGAACTTACTCTTCACTTATTATGGGTTGTACCATGTGCATACTCTTACAGTTTTAAAATAATCAGTAAGAGCAACAAAGCTAAAGTCCTCTAATATTTGAATTAAACCTTATTTCCATATTTGGGGACTCCAAAAATTCTTTAAATAATAAAAAGAGAATAAAGTTTGTGTTTTGATGCCTGCCTAAAGGAAATACCAAAAGTGTCCTTGTGACACTACCTTATGCTCATGAGTAAGCACTCTCTAAGCCAAGATTCTGTGCAAGCGTGTGTTTCCTGGTTAGCAGGTAACAGGAACAGAAATCAAGCTATAGAATTTCCTCTTGGATCTCAAGAAAATGTCTTTCCTGACAAACTGGTTTACATTCTAATGGGCTGTTTTCTAAGGCATTTCTCTTTTCCATCTTTGCCAAGTGAGCTTTCTTCAGTTAGTTAGAGTACCGCAGTGCACTTTAATTTTCCCTTTGTCTGAAAAATAAACTTAGGTTACTGGCATACTTTTTATTCTCTTCCCATAATTTTTAATTTCTTTTTGACTTTCATTCTAAGTGTTATTTAATATTTTCTAAATTCATGACATATACAGCATATAAGTCATTAAAATGAATAGATAACATCTGAAACTCTGTAAGTCCACATTTCTTGGAACAATAGGTCTAAAATCTTCTTCAATTGGAAACAATTTTTCTGCTTGTAAAAGCAATGCACATGTTTCCAATAAGAGGAAAAAAGGAAAGACAACATAAGAGAATAAAATTGAACAAATAATTGCTGTCAACATTGGATTGATTTCCTTCTCATTCTTCTTCTAGGGGTAACATGCACAGCATGGTGTTCTACTGTAACTTATTGAACCAGTTCTTTAGTAAGCATATAGGATATACGTCATTTGCTGTAGAAACAACATGTCAGCAAAGGTGCATACACACACACAGCCTTTTCGTAGTGTAAATTGCAAAGACACATTTAAAATGTTGACATATTGTGCCACCTTGTCCTTCAGGGGCGTTCTATGCTCCTATCAACAGTGTGTGAGAACCTCTATCTGCACAGTCTCATCAACATTTATTTATTTTCTTCCCTTGTACATATTTCCTGTTTCTTTTTTTGGAAGATAACTTAGCTTCTCATGAGCCAGAGCTTCCAGAACTGTATAGCATGACAATCCATGCTGCTTGTCTGGAGTAAGCAATTCCTTCTGTGTTGTGTGTGTCCGAAGGAATACTGTAGGCCTTGGGTTTGCCCATTCCCCACATCAACAAGAAAAACTCACATCTGGCACATATGCTAGTCATTTACTGAATTCTAAATATTAATTGAATCCTCATGATTTGCCTGGCCCTGTGCCACATGAGAGAGAGAGAGAAAATGGTGAGCAAAACAGTCAGTCCTTGTTCTCAGTTTTCATTCTAATAGGTTGTCTGCTAAGGCCTCACTCATTATTCTTTTCAGTCTTAAACATGTGATGAGGGGTCGGCGCTGCGGCTCACTTGGCTAATCCTCTGCCTGCGGCGCTGGCACTCCAGGTTCTAGGCCCAGTCGGGGCGCCGGATTCTGTCCCAGTGGTTCCTCTTCCAGTCCAGCTCTCTGCTGTGGCCTGGAAAGGAAGTGGAAGATGGCCCAACTGCTTGGGTCCTGCACCTGCATGGGAGACCAGGAGGAAGCACCTGTCTCCTGGCTTCAGATCAGCGCAGCGCATCGGCCGTAGTGGCCATTTGGGGGTGAACCAATGGAAAAGGAAGACCTTTCTCTCTGTCTCTCTCTCACTGTCTAACTCTGCCTGTCCAAAAAAAAAAAAAAAAATGTGATGAGGAAGAAAAGGTGCATATTTGTAACTTGGGTATGTTTGACTTTTGACTTCAGAAATGTTTTATCCACTTGTATGAGCATTTTTCCACTTTAACAACTTTTTAAAATTCATTTGAAAGACAGAAAGGCAGAGAGAGAGGGGGAGAGAGAGAGAGAGAAAGAGAGGGAGGGAGAGAGAGAGAGAGAGAGAGAGAGAGAGAGATCTGTCCCCAAATGCCCATGACAGCCAGGGCTGGGCCAGGCTGAAGCCAGAAGGTAGAGCTCCATTTGGATCTTTTATGTGGGTGGTAGGCACTCAAGCACCTGAGCCATCACCTGCTGCCTCCAGGATGCACATTATCCGGACTCTGGGTAGGAAGCAGAGCAGGGACTTGAACCCTGGCACTCCAATATGAGATGCAGGCCTCTCAGGCGGCAGCTCAACTGCTGTGCCACAACACCCACGCCTCTCCCACTTCTTAATGTGATCATTCTTGTTTTTTCCATCTTCTTTTAACATTGTAATGCTTAATTACATTAGTTCTTTGCTGTTTTGGCAGACATCAGCCCCCTTCTTTGTCCCTGCTCTTGGAGGCTTCATTTTCTTCAGGCACTGGATTACTGTGCTAAGTAGAGCGTAGCCCACTCCCTGGGGTTTTAGGAGGAATCAGAAACCACACTGAGCCCTGCCTCTGGCACCAGCCCACCACGTGATCTCACAAGTACACAGCTACACTCCATGGACCTCTACTTCCTTACCTGCAGAATAAAGACAAGACAAAATAGCGCTGCTGTGATTTGGAAAGTGTTTGTCCCCTAAAGGCTCATGTGCTAGAGGCTTGGTCTCCATCGTGGTGGTGTCACCTTTAGGGCCTAGTGGAAAGTCATTAGGTCACTGAAGAAAGGATTAAGTAGTTCTCCTGGAACTCTTGAATTGGTTCTCATGAGAGTGCGTGGTGAGACCCTGCATCACTCTCAGCCTTCCTCTCTGCAGTGGGACCTCCCCATCCAGCCTGCACTCCCACTGCGATGTCATCTGCCCTTAGGTCGCCACCAGAGGCTGCACACATGTAGCTGTTACATCTTGGACTTTGAGCCACCAGAGATGTCAGCCAAATAAACCTTTTCTTTCTTTTTTTTTTTTTTTAATGATTTATTTATTTATTTGAGAGGTAGAATTACAGACAGAGAGAGGGAGAGGCAAAAAGGTCTTCCATTTGCTGGTTCACTCCCCAAATAGCCACAACAGCCAGAGCTGGGCTGATCCAAAGCCAGGAGCCAGGAGCCTCTTCTAAGAGTCCCACGTGGGTGCAGGGGCCCAAGCACTTGGGTCATCCTCCAGAGCTTTCCCAGGCCATCAGCAAGGAGCTGGATAGGAAGTAGAGTGGCCAGGATCAAACACAGCTCATTCGGCACCACAGGAGGAGGCTTAACCTACTATGCCACAGTGCCAGACCCTAAACCTTTTCTATGTAAAGTAGCTTGCCTCAGGAATTTTGTTATAGTAACAACATGGATGAATAAAATGTTTTAGGTTCTTTCTTGCTCAGGAGGTCTATGGTATTAGAAATTTGAGAATATAGAAGCAAATCCAGCACTGTTTGCAGTGCAAGGAAGTAGGCTAGCTAATTGGTACACATAGAGTATATACAGAAAAATAAGACACTGTCCCTGTTTTGAAAGAATTCATAATGGGGCTGGTGTTGTGGCACAAAGGGTTAAGCTGTTACTCAAACACTGTATCTGCTATGCCACAACACTGCCTACCCCTCTGCTGCTCCACTTCTGATCCAGCTCCCTGCTAATGCACCTGGGAAAGCAGTGGAAGGTGGTCCAAATGCTTGGGCCTGTGCTACCCATGTGGGAGACCTGAATCCTGGCTTTGGCTTAGCCCAGCCCCAGTCACTTGGGCCATTTGGGGAGTAAACCAGCAGATGAAAAATCCCTCTGTTTCTTCCTCCTTCTCTGTAACTATGCCCCTCAAATAAATAAATACATAAACAAATAAAGAAATATGTTTTTAAATTGACAAATGATTGATATCTGGAACATATAAAGCTGTTCTGCAAATAAAGCAAAAATAACTGTATTAGAAACTGGGCAAAAGACATGAACAGATACTTCACAGCTGAGGCAACATGAATGACCAAGGAACATGTGAACATATTTTCAACCTCATTAATAATCAGAGAATAGATCTATAATAAAATATATACTAGACATCACAAAATCAATGAGATACTTCTTTTAAAATTTTTTAGTTATTTTCATTTTATTTGAAAAGAGGAGAGAGCGAGAGCGAGAGCGCGTGCGCGAGAGAGAAAGATCTTCCATATGCTAGTTCAATCCCCAAATACCCACAACAGCTAGGGCCAGCCAGGCCAGAATCAGGCACCTGGATCTCAATCTGGTTCTCCTACATGGGTGGTCAGGACTCAAGTGCTTGAGCCATCACCTGCTGCTTCTCAGGGTGTGCATATTAGCAAGAAGCTGGAGCTGAAAGCAGTGGTGGAACATGATCCTAGGTACTTTAATATGGGATGCAGGGGTCCCAAGGGATGCTTGCCCCTGAGATGGATTTTTTTATTTTGTATTTTTTAAAGATTTATTTTATTTAATTGAAAGGCAAAGTCATAGAGAGAAAGAGAAGCAGAGAGAGGGAGGGAGAGAGATATTCCCTCTACTGGTTCACTCCCCAAATGGTCACAACAGCCAGGGGCTGGGCCTGGCCAAAGGCAGGAGCCTAGAATTCCATTCAGGTCTCCCACCTGGGTGGCAGGGGCCTAAGCACTTGTGTTATCATCTGCTGTTCTCCCAGGCACATTAGCAGGGAGCTGGATCAGGAGTGGAGCAGCTGAGACTCCAACTGGTGCTCATGTGGGAACTGGTGCTCATGTGGATGCCAGTGTTGCAAGCAGTGGCTTAACCCACTGTGCCACAATGCCAACCCCTCCATGAGATGACACACAGAGACAGAGACAGGCTGACACACACATAATCTCTCTCTTTCTCTCTCTCTCTCTCTCTCTCTCTCTCACACACACACACACACACACACACACGGCTCCCATTTGCAGGTTTACTACCCAAATGCCCATGATGGCCAGGGCTGGGTCAGGCTGAAGCAGGGATTAGGAACTCAATCCAGGTCACCCACACAGTGGTAGGAACCCAATTGCTTGAGCCATCACCATTGTCTCCCAGGGTTTGCCTTAGCAGGATGCTGGAGTCAGGAAGTTAGAGCCAGAGATCAAATCCTGGTACTTCAGTGTTATACCTGGATGTCTTAAGCACCAGGCCAAATGCTCGCACCTGAGATAATTTTTATACCATCAGATTGGCAGGAAGTAAAACATCTGACAGCATCAACTATTAATGAGGATATGGAGTAATGGGATTGAGGTAATAAAAGTTGGCTTAATACTTGGCAAGCAAATTGCCTCTATCTCATAAAGTTGAAGATACACCTAGCCTAGCAATTCCATTCCTGGATATATGCCCTGGAGCTATTCTTGTCAACCCCTGCATTAGGGAGACATAGACAAGAATGTTCATGGCAGCAAATTCAGACAGAAAAGAACTAAACTCTAAAGTCTACAGGAGAATGGAGAAAGTATATTCATAAAACAGTAAAAATGAATTATATGAGTGAATATTGCAAAAATGACTTTGAGCTCAAGGAAAATATAAATGAAAAAAGTTATGGGCAAATATATATATGTATATAATAAATCATTTATATAAAGTTAAAAATCAAAAGAGGAAGTATATTGCTTTGGGATACATATATGAACAGAAAGAAAAGCAAGGAGTAATAAATGCAAATTCAAGATAGGTATTTCTGAGGGGTTGGTAGGGATTGGTGATCAGGGAGGAACTCATGGGTTCTGACAATGCTGGTTAGGTCTATTTCATAAGCTGGGTGGTGGGCACAAGGCAGGTGTTAAATAATTTCTTACACTGTATGCTTATGCACAAGCACCCCCACACACGGAGGCATTTGGGATGGTTAGGGGGACATGTGACTTCAGCATTAAGGGGCAGGAGGCCTGAAATAGTGAGGAATACTTGGGAAGCTCTAGACAGTTTGTCATTACCTGAGCATGAAGTAGGAGGAGAGGAATGCTGGAAAACTCCTCGTCATGCAGAATTTCTCCTAAGAGCTGGGCACTGGGCCACATAGTGAATGAATCCCTGCCCTTGAGGTCACAGTGTGTGGTAGGGCAGTGGTGAGTGTTAGGGTGTGGAGTAGACACCATTTATTCTGAGAGTCCAACTCAGAAAGTTTCCTAAGAAAATGACATTGAAGTGGATTTTTTTCATTAAAAAACACTTTTGGCCGGCGCCGTGGCTCAATAGGCTAATCCTCCACCTTGCGGCGCCAGCACACCGGGTTCTAGTCCCGGTCGGGGCGCCAGATTCTGTCCCGGTTGCCCCTCTTCCAGGCCAGCTCTCTGCTATGGCCAGGGAGTGCAGTGGAGGATGGCCCAGGTGCTTGGGCCCTGCACCCCATGGGAGACCAGGAAAAGCACCTGGCTCCTGGCTCCTGCCATCGGATCAGCGCGGTGCGCCGGCTGCAGCGGCGGCCATTGGAGGGTGAACCAACGGCAAAGGAAGACCTTTCTCTCTCTGTCTCTCTCTCTCACTGTCCACTCTGCCTGTCAAAAAAAAAACAAAAAAAAAAAAAACAAAAAAAAAAAACAAAAAAAAAACCACTTTTATAAATTTACTCAAGCTACAGATAGACAGAGCTCCTATCCATTGGTTCACTCCCCAAATGCCCACAACAAATTGAGCTGACCCAAGTCAAAGCCAGGAGTCAGGAATTCAAACTGGGTCTTCCACATGGGTAGCAGGTACTCAAGGTTTTTTTTTTTTAAGATTTATTTTATTTATTTGAAAGGCAGAGAGAGAAGGAGAGGCAGAGAGAGAAGGAGAGGCAGAGAGAGAAGGAGAGGCAGAGAGAGAGAGAGAGAGGTCTTCCATCTGCTGGGTCACTCCCCAGTGAGTCACAATGGCCGGAGCTGCGCCAGTCCAAAGCCAGGAGCTTCTTCCGGGTCTCCCATGCAGGTGCAGGGGCCCAAGGACTTGGGCCATCTTCTACTGCTTTCCCAGGCCACAGCAGAGAGCTGGATTGGAAATGGAGCAGCTGGGACTTGAACCAGTAGCCATATGGGATGCCAGCACTGCAGGTGGCGGCTTTACCCGCCATGCCACAGCGCCGGCCCCAGGACCCATGTTTTGCCACCTGCTGCATCACAGGGTGCACATTAACAGGAAACTGGAAGTGAGAGCAGAGCCTGGACTCAAACTCAGGCATTCTGCCAGGAGACACGGGCATCACAACCAGTTTCCTAATTTCTAGGCTGAACACCCACCCTTGCAGGGGATCTGCAAGGATGACCAGCAGCAGCCAGCAGAGGACCTGAGGAATGCTCATCCCTCAGTGCAGGGAATGCTGTGCGTTAGTGAGAAAACAGACCAGGTCAGGGTAATGAACACTGTGATCACTTTTTAGTCTCTATTAAGGGGCTGAATTATGCCAAAATTCATGTGCTGAAGTCCTGATTCCAATGTGACTATGTGGAGATAGGCTTTTAAAGAGGGAGTTCAAGTTAAATGAGGTCATGGGGTGGCACCCTAATCCATTGTGACTTGTGCCCTTATAAGAAGAGGAAGAGACATGCCAGAGATGCACAGTGGAAAGGCCACAGGGGGACAGAGGGAGAAGATGACCACCTGCAAGCCAAGGGGAGAGGCCATAGGAGAAACCAAACCTGGCAACACTTTGAACTTAGACTTCAGGCTTCAGGATTAGAAAAATTAAGTTTCTGTTGCTTAAGTTATTCATGTTGTATTTTGTTACAACAGTCCTGG
Organism: Oryctolagus cuniculus; assembly: GCF_964237555.1. Taxonomy (NCBI): domain Eukaryota; kingdom Metazoa; phylum Chordata; class Mammalia; order Lagomorpha; family Leporidae; genus Oryctolagus; species Oryctolagus cuniculus. The sequence goes on from NC_091435.1 coordinate 84,136,445, forward strand.
CAAACCAATATCTCATATAGTTAACTTCTAGGTGCTCTGAATGTCTGGGAAGCCCCATGGGCCAGAGCAGAGTCAACCATAGCCAGGGAGATGGCCACCCTTCTCTTTCCCAGCCCTCTGCAACCAGCGTGGGTCAGGAAGAAGCACCTCCTCAGACTTGGTCTCAAGACAGAGAGAGAAGCAGTAGCAGACACACAGAATTAAATATGTGAATAGGAGCAGCAGCTGGGGAGATGTATCTTGGTCCCCAAAGCTCATGGCAGTGGTCAAGTGGCAGTTGTGGTTCTGAGCAGTTGTAATGTCTGTATTTATTTATTTATTTATAGATTTATTATTTGAAGTAGGAGGGAGAGAGAGAGAGAAAGGGTCTTCCATCCATTGGTCCTTTCCCGTGAATGGCTGCTACAATTGGGCTAGGCTAAGCCAAAGCCAGAAGCCAGGATCTCCATCCTTGTTTCACATGTAGGTAGCAGGGTCCCAAGTACTTGGGCCATCTTCTGCTACTTTTCCAGGTGCTTTAGCAGGGATCTGGATAAGAAATAGAGCAACCACGACTTGAACCAGCACTCCAATACGGAATGCCAGCAGGCAGGCAACGCCAGCTATGATGTCTGGAGCAGAGGGAAGAGGCATGGCTTCTTTGGAGGACTGGTTTTCCTCAGTGCTTACAGGCCTCTGCTCTGGCTCAATCTTAAATCTTTGCCTTACTGGGAATCTTGTGAAACATCCAATAGCCTGCCGTGACTCAGATATGAAGCCTAGGAGGGATAATGGTGCCGTGACTCGGATAGGAAACCAGGAGGGAAGAAGCGGGAAGAAGTGGGAAAATACCGGAGAGAGAGACTAGGGAAGAGCCTAGGGAAAAGCCGGATGGAAAAAGTGCTGGAAGAAGTTAGGATTGAAAGCGAAAGTGAAAGCTGGAAGAAACATAGACTCGGATATGGACTATGGCGGGGAAGTTAGGAGAAATCTATGGTTGAAAGCGAAAGTGAAAGCTAGAAGAAACTTAGACTCGGATACAGACTGTGGGGAGAAGCCAGGAGAAATGAGAGGGGAATATTGTTGGAAAAAAAGTTAGGAAACATACCGGGTAGAGAAAAATAGGTTAGGGTAAGTGAAGCTGCGGGGGCAGGCCGAAGAGGAGACGTAAGCTAGGTTGGAATTCGTCAAGTCAGCCCGGGGAACAAAAGGCGAAAAACTAAAACCAGAAGCGGAGACATAAGCTAGGTTGGAATCCGTCAGATTAGCCCGGGAGCAAAAGATGGGAAGCCAAACCGAAAGGCGGAGATGTAAGCTAGGTTGGATTTCTCCAGGTTAGCCCGGGGAACTTAGACTGAAAACCGAGAAGCGGAAACATGAGCTAGGCCCTGATTCACGGAAGCTGCAGCGCGCAGAGAAAGCGCGCGGGGCACAAGCGGAGAGAGCGCACGGGGTGCGAGTAGATAGGAAATGCAGGGCTGGCGCGGAGGCCGTGGTGCGGGCGCGAAGGGCGTGGAGACCGCGGAGTGCGCGTGAAGCCGGGAAGCTGCGCAGATGAGAGAAGCGCGGGCTGAAGCCGTGCAGAGCCGGGAAGCCGCCGTGGGGCGAGGCGCCGAGAAGCAGCCTCGGGGCGGGCGCCGGGAAGCTGCGGGGATAAGAGAAATAGAAGTTTAGAAGTAAAATGAGAGAAATAGGAATGCTGGCAGATAGAAGTAAAATAGGAGAAATAGGAATGCTCGGAGATAGAGAAATAGAGAAAAATAAGGCCTCCCCACAACATGGCAATGAGAGAGCTCGGATTCGGTCTGCCTGATTAGTAAGGCGATGAGCACCTGCAGGCGGCTAGCAGCTTATCTGCTGCAGGTCACCGAGGACAGGCACGTTATCAACACCAATAAGTCTCCCCACAATACGGCAACGAGAAGGCTCGGATTCGGTTTGCCTGATTGGTAGGGCTTGTAAGCACCTGCAGGCAGTTCTAGCAGAGTAGAGCATGCACCGCAGGGCACTGAACACAGGCATGCATCAGCGCCTAAAAACCTCCTCATAACATGGCGAAGAGAGGACCTGGATTCGGTTTGCCTGATTGGTAGGGCTTGTAAGCACCTGTGGGCAACTCTAGCAAGCAGAGCAGAGTGTGCGCCGTGGGGCACCAAAGACAGGCGCGTATCAACACCAAAGAATAAAAAGAAAGGGGGAATTGTGGGGAGCAACTCAGACTAGACTAAGTTACTGGAATTAAGACTTATTCTATGCATCTGCTCTCCCACAATATGGCGCTGGGAGAGGAGTAAACAACTTCTACGCAGCTGCCTCTCGCCAACTTGAGTGATAACCTGCAGGAGCTGATCCTGCTCCTGATTGGAGGAGAGCAGCATACTCGGTGTGTGGGTAGCAGAGTTGGGATTGGTGGAAGAGGACTATAAAGGAGGAGAGAGACAACATGCACCAGGAACATCTAAGGGGAACATCCGGATAACATCTGAACAGCCCCCGAGAGAGCCGGCCGGCGGTATGCCACTCCCCCGCGGAAGTGGGGAAAGTGGCAGGTGGAGCTGCCCTTCCACAGAGGTGGAAGGATCGGCAGCCAACCCGGGAAGGACCAGCAGCAAACCCAGGAAGGGCCGAGCAGACAAGAGAACAGCACAGGGTCCTGTGCCGTTCCTCCACGAAGAGGGGGAGCGACAATAGCCTTCGCAAATTTTGTTTAAAAAATCAATTTTACTGAGGTATGGTTTACATAATCTAAGATGTACCTATTGTAAGTGTAGAGTTTGCAAGTTTTTATGAATGTCTATAGCTGTATAATTACCACTGCAACTACAATCAAGTTATAGAACATCTTCAATTCCCCCTAACAAAGTTCTCTTGTGCCCACTGTAGTCAGCTCTCTTCCAATTCCTGTCTACATAACTGATATGTTTCTTTCAGTATAGAACAGCTTAGTGCTAAAATTTTATAAACATAATCAAATTGCATAAATTCTTTCGTGTTTGTTTTCTTTCACTCAGCCTACCAGTTTTAGAATTTACATGCGTTGAGGCCAATTTTTGATGTAGTGGTTAAGATGCCACTTGGGATCTCCACATTCCATACCAGAGTGCCTTGATTCCAGTTCTTGCACTGCTTTCCATTCTAGCTTCCTGCTAATGTGCACCCTGGAAGACAGCAGTGATGGCTCAAGAACTCGGGTTCCTGCCACTCGCTGGGGAGACCTGGGTTGAGTTCCCAGCTCCTGGTTTCAGCCTGGCAGTGCTAGGTGTTGCAGGTATTTGGGAGTGAACCACAGATAAGAGCTCTCTTTTTCTGTCTCTGCCTTTCAAATGAATACAAACAATTATTTTTTAAAAATTAAATGCTTTTTATCACTTTTTTATTTGAGTAGTGTTCCATAGTATACTTATATCACAATTTGTTTACCCTTTACTCATGGATGGATAGTTTCCTTACTATACATAAACCTACCATGGACTCTTAACTACATTTTAAGGAAATTCTCTCCTGCGTAAACTAGTCAGAGGTGGTTTCTATTAGTTGTTAAACCTATAGTCCATGGCCACAATGGCCTGTAGAGCTGGAGTTTTGGAGATGGTGGTACAAGAATAGCAAGTACTGTAAGTACAAGAATAGTAAGTACTCTGGCTACTGAGAGGGCCAGAGATGGTTTTTGTACTCTGTGTCATGGAAGCAATGGGAAGACACTGCAGTCTTTTGAGTTTTTGGGAGTGATGTGACCAGACCAGCTTTTAAGAAAGATAGTTTTTGGGGATGACACTGTAGCACAGCAGGATAAGCCACTGCCTGTGACCCCAACATGCCATATCAGAGTGCCAGTTTGAGTCTCAGCTGCTCTGCTTTCAATTCAGTTCCCTGCTTATGTGCCTGGGAAGGCACTGGAAGATGACCCAAGTGCTTGGGCCCCTGGCACCCATGTGGGAGACTAGGATGGAGTTTTCAGCTCCTGGCTTTGGCATGGCGCAGCTCCAGGTGTTGTGGTTATTTGGGGGAGTGGACCAGTGGGTGGAAGATAAATATATAAACAAATAAATAAATCTTCAAAATAAATACGTACATCTTCAAAAGAAAGGAAGCAGAGAAGAAAGAGAAAGAAAGGAAGAAAGAATGGACAAATGGGCAGTTTTGAGTAATAATACAGAGGATATGCTGGGGAGGGTGAGATTGTGGCAGGAAGACCAGTTAGGATATTGCTTCAAATAGTCTAGGCAAGAAATAATGAAGACTCAAACCAATGCAATGGCATTAGAGATTGGAAGGAGGACACAAATTCAAGAGCTATTACATACGGGATCTGAGAGTCAGGTAAATGTGGTGCTAGGCGAGGGAAGGCCTTCCAGGAGAGCTTCCAGAGAGCAGACTGTGGGGCCGGCGCCGCGGCTCACTAGGCTAATCCTCCACCTAGCGGCGCCGGCACACCGGGTTCTAGTCCCGGTCGGGGCACCGGATTCTGTCCCGATTGCCCCTCTTCCAGGCCAGCTCTCTGCTATGGCCCGGGAGTGCAGTGGAGGCTGGCCCAGGTCCTTGGGCCCTGCACCCGCATGGGAGACCAGGAGAAGCACCTGGCTCCTGCCTTCAGATCAGCGCGGTGCACCAGCCGCGGCGGCCATTGGAGGGTGAACCCACGGGAAAAGGAAGACCTTTCTCTCTGTCTCCCTCTCTCACTGTCCACTCTGCCTGTAAAAAAAAAAAAAAAAAAAAAAAAAAAAAAAAAAAAAAAGGCAGACTGTAGCAAATTCAAGAGGTTAGGAAGCAAATTCTTAGAAACCTGGGTGCTTGAATCTGGGGGGTTGCAGCTGGAAAGAGTACATTTTCTTTCTATGTAATAAAAGCAGAAGGGTGGGGTAGTGAGGGCAGCATTGTGGTTTAGCAGGTAGAGCCACTGCCATTTTAACACTGGCATCCTACATGGGCGCTGGTTCAGGTCCTGGCCGCTCCACTTCCAATCCAGCTCCCTGGTGATGGCCTGGGAAAGCAGCAGAAGATGGCACAAGTGCTTGGGTCCCTGCTACCCATGTGGCAGACCTGGAGGAAGCTCCTGGTTTCAGCACAGCTCAGGCCTACCGTTGTGGCCATCTGGGGAGTGAACCAGCGGATGGAAGAGCTCTCTGTCTTCCCCAATCCCCTGCACTATAATTGACTCAAATGAATGAATAAATAAATAAATCTTAAAAATACTGGTTACTGGTTAAGGGGGCAGAAAGAAGAAGCAGCACAGTGTTTACTGAGGTACAGACCAAACAATAAGGGACCCAGAACCAAATTGTGGTTTAGACTCTTTTAACCTAAACCATCTGTCCTACTTTAGCCTCTTGGCTTGTTAGATAAAAACACTGTCATCTTTTGAAGGTTGGAAACTTCTCTCACTTCCAACTCAACCTACATTTAGTGAGCATCTACTATACTGCTGGTCTCTGTGCTAGGTCCTGGACTTACAAAATGAACCTTAGCCAGAGTTTCAATCATGAAGGGTGTGCCTCAGAGTCATCTGTGAGACACAGGCCCAGACTCCACCCCAGAAAAGCTGATTCAGGAGGTGGGGCCCATGTAGCTATTTTACAACACACAGCAGGACATTGTGGCCCAGCAGGTCAGGCCGCCCCTTGTGTAGCCAGCATCCCATATATGAACTCAGGTTCAAGACCTGACTTCCCTGCACTCTGCTAATGAACCTAGGAAAGCAGCAGAAGATGGCCTAAGTACTTAGTCCCTGGCACCCACTGTGGCAGGGGATGGTGTTCCAGGCTCCTTGCTTTGTCCTGATCCAACCTTAGAAGTTGTAATCATTTAAGGAGTGAACCAGCACATGGAAGATCTTTGTTTCTCTGTGTCTCCCTCTCTTGGTCACTCTGTTTTTTGAATAGAAAAAATAAATTAAAAAGTTTAAAAAGGATGCTTTTTAAATGCTGGTTCAAGTTCTGGCTGCTCTGCTTCTGAATGTGCCTGGGAAGGCGTGCAATATGGCCCATATACTTGAGTCTCTGCCACCAATGTGGGAAACCAGGATGGAGTTCCTGGCTCCTGGTTTCAGCCTGCCCCAGATCTGGCTGTTGTGGCCATTTGGGAAATGAACTAGCAAATAGAAGAGTTCTTTTCTTTCTCTTTCTCTGTTGCTCTGCCTTTTAAATAAATAAATACATCTTAAATGAGCAATAGGCTCAGCTAACAAACCACCAGGCACTCTTATCTATTTCTTATTTAATTCTCACAATCATCTCAACAGGTATCATTATCTGAGCTCATAATCTGGTGGGCAAATGCATACTTGCATGCATTTCTAATGATAGGGATTTGAATGAGAAAGATATCACTTGAGGAGAGGAGTATATCAATGTATAGAACATTTATTAGGCACCTAGTAGATGCCAGTCACTGGGCTAGGTTCTAGAGCTAGAAAGCTGAAAAGAATGTAATGTCACCACCCAGAGGGTCTAGAAGAACATATGGGTATAGAAATATCAAAAATTTTTAAAAGATTTATTTATTTATTTGAAAGGCAGAGCTACAGAGAGGCAGAGGCAGAGGGCCATCTTCTATTGCTTTTCCAGGCCATAGCAGAGAGTTGGATTGGAAGAGGAGCAGCCAGGACTCCAACTGGTGCCCATATGGGATGCTGGAACTGCAGGCAGTGGCTTTATCTGCTACACCACAGTGCAGGCCCCAGCAACTTATTTATGAATTAATAATTTGGAGCTCAGGGCTGTTGTTGTGGCACAGTGGGTTAAGTTGTCACTTGGGACTCCCATACCCCATATAGTGCTGGTTCATGTCCCTGCTGCTCCGCTTCTGACCCAGCTTCCTGCTAATATGCTTGGTAAGCAGTGGATGATGACCCAAGTGCTTGGGTTCCTGCCACCCATGTGGAAGACCCAGATGGAATTCTTGGCTCCTGGCTTTGGTCAGGCCCAGGCCCAAGTAGCCACTTAGAGAGTCAAACAGCAGAAGGAATATCTCTCTGTCTCTTCCTCTATGTCACTCTGTCTTATAAATAAACAAATCACCCCCCCCCCAAATGAATTTATAGTTCATCTTTTTTTTTTTTTTTTTTTTTTTTACAGGCAGAGTAGATAGAGAGAGAGACAGAGAGAAAGGTCTTCCTTTTGCCGGTGGTTCACCCTCCAATGGCTGCCACGGCTGGCGCGCTGCGGCCGGCACACCACGCTGATCCGAAAGCAGGAGCCAGGTGCTTCTCCTGGTCTCCCATGGGGTGCAGGGCCCAAGCACTTGGGCCATCCTCCACTGCCTTCCCGGGCCATAGCAGAGAGCTGGCCTGGAAGAGGGGCAACCGGGACAGAATCCGGCGCCCTGACCGGGACTAGAACCCAGTGTGCCGGCGCCGCTAGGTGGAGGATTAGCCTAGTGAGCTGCGGCGCCGGCCTCATCTGTGTTTTTCAATTTATACTCAGTAGATTGTGGAGTCCACACCTGGGTCATCTGGGGATGGAGAGTGGGGCCAGATGGTTAGTGCTCTGGTCTCCCACTCCGTTCCAGCCACACCAACTACGCTTTTACCTACTGAATGGTGGGCACCAGTGAGAGGTCTTTTCTTCTGAATAAAGGGTGTTATGATTAAGGAAAGTTTAAAGATCATAGCTTTTGATGATGACAAACCATTGAGGACTTTTAAGTGAGAAAGACGTATGAGTTTCCAAGGTGGAAAGAGCTGCCAACACTGTCAAGTGCTGAAGAGGTGTCGGGGGAAAAGGGTTGAAAAGTGTCCTTTGAGCGAGGCAATTAAAAAGTGACCTTACTGAAAACAGATGGAGGTGGGGCAGGGATGGGAGTGGAGAAAGGAAAGCCAAAGAACCACAGAATGAATAGAAGGAGAAAATATAGAGACTGTACCCTTAAAATATCATAGATATAGCCATGGAGGGAGAGTTGGCAATAGCCAGAGGGGGATTTATCTAACCCACAGGTCCTCTTTCTTTACTGTCTGCCACCTACTTGGTCAAAGGCTTAACTTCTGGAAGTCACGTTTGTACATGGCTGCCCCCTTGGCTGTAGTCAATTGATCCTTGATGGGGTACATCTTCAAAGATGGGTCAATTCTTCTCCCAAGGAAAATTGGACCAGGAGAAAGAAAAAAAATTCTCTCTGGGGGATTAGGTAGTGTTGGGAGCTTATTCCTGGAGAATCAGATGACATGAGCTGCAGGTGTGCAGAGGAATGAAGCAAGATGTCTGGAAAGCACCAGGCTGTACAGGCCCTGGTTCCAGATGCCTCCTTGGGTCCATGGAAACCATGTCATCTGGGTTCTGGGTGAAGCAACTCCATTTTATCACGAGGCTCTTGTTTTTGGTTAACACAGAACTCTTTTTCTCTTTTCTTCAAAGAGAAAATGGTCAGCTGAGAGCAAGTTCGAAGATGCAGGTGGCAATAATGGATGAGATTTTGGGAAGGGGTGGGGTACAAATTCCAAATTAAGAGAGGCAGAAAGAGATGTAGCTTTCTCTGAGGCAAGTGAGTAAGAAGTAAGGGAGGTGGGAATGCAGGTGAGCGTGTGGGCTGGGGCTAGCATGGGAGCTCCTGTTGTGAACAATCAAGGTTATCTACAAATCAAGAAAGCAGTGGGCCACAGTCTGCAGGGAAGTTGAGAAGAATGGCAGGGATTGGTAACAGCCACTGTGCCAACGGGCCAGGGAGGTGGCCGCAGATAAATCACATAAATAGAGCTGAAAATCCTAAGTATGTGGTGGTGAATGCAATAGTTTTAGCTTGAAAGCCTTCACCCATTTGCCTATGTAAACTACTTTAAAATACAAATCAAGTCAGATCACATTATTCCCCTACTTGAATTTTTCTAGTACCTTCCCATTGCTTTAAAATATAAGCTGATGGGCAGGAGTTGTGACATAGCAGGTTAAGAAACCACCTACAACACTGGCATCCCACATGGGCACTGGTTCAAATCTGGTTTCCTGGCTTCTGATGCAGCTCCCTGTTGATGTGCCTGGTAAAGCAGCAAAAGATGGCCCAAATCCTTCGACCCCTGCCATCCATATGACCAGCCTTGGTCATTGTGGTCACTTAGGGAGTGAACCAGTGGATGGAAGACCTCTCTCCCTCTCTCCCTCTATAATTCTTTTACATAAATAAATAAAATCTCTTTTTAAAAATGGTATTATATACATCTATCTTTCTTTTTTTTTTTGGAAAAAAGGTTTATTTATGGGGCTGGCACTGTGTAGCAGCAGTTTATGCTGCCACCTGCAGCACTGGTATCCCATATGGGCACCAGTTGAAGTCCCGGCTGCTTCACTTCCTGATCCAACTACCTGTTAATGTGCCTGGGAAAGCAGAGGAAGATGGCCCAAGTCCCTGGGCCCCAGCCACCCAGGTGGGAGACCTGGAAGAAGCTCCTGGCTTCAGCCTGGCCTAGCCCCCGTTGTTGCATCATTTGGGGAGTGAACCAGTGAATAGAAGATTTCTCCCTGAACTCTGACTTTCAAATAAACAAATAAATCTTAAAAAAAAAAATTATTACCCTCTATGCCACAGTGTCAGCCCCAATTAAAAAAAAATCTTGAAAAAGACCCCAAATCTTTCAAATACATGAATCTTAATAAAGTAAGATAAAGTATAAACTGCCTCAAGTTTGCTCAGCAACGAGGAGGGGAGGGAGAGTTGAAGGAAGATGTCTGGACTGATCCAGAGCTGGGCGTGAAGCTGCCAGGGAAGGGCCTGCGGTGGAGGAAGGCGAGGCAGGGTGGATAGCAACAGCCTGGGAGATAAAAAAAGGAGCACTGGGGTGGGGGTGAGGGTGTGATGGGAATGTATGGGAGTGAGATGACTGGAGACATCTAAGATTGAGTTTGTGTAGGGGATGTTCTGGGTGAGACTGGGTTTAAATTGGGGACATTCAAGGACTTTCTGAAGTGACATATTTTGAGGCAGATAAACTTTCTCCTCTCTCTATAAATGGTACCACCTCCTACCCAGTCCCCCAAACCTGAAACTTGGAGTTATCCTAGGGGTTTAGTTTTTCCTTTCCTCAACCCTCACATCCACTTGTCCAGCAGATCCTTTCAATTTATATTTCCTAAACATGTCTTGATTGCAATTGCATTGGTTGAAAACCTCAAAATTCTTTACAGCAGTTAGTCTCAGTCCTAGTAACCCCTAGGCCCTTGCCCCACTACCTTTAAAAAGGCAAATGAGATCATGTAAACGCCAGGTATCAATTCTTCCTGTGGCTTCCCAGTGCTTTCAGATGCACTTCCTTTGCAAGGCAGAGAAGGTCCTTGGAAACCTGGTAATGGTTCACCTCTCCAGCTTCAGTTTTCGCTTCTTTTCCAGAGCCACGTGCTCTTATCTAGGGCTCTGGAAGACCACGTGTTTGTCTTGCTTCTGTGCTTCAGTCACACAACTCCTTGTGACTCAGAGTCCTTGGAAAGAGCTTCCTCGTTTTTTTCTTGGATTCTGCCTATCTGCACAGATATGAGGACCTTTAGTTCCCTCCCCAGGAGGAATGACTGTTAGAGTATGAGTAGCCCTTTGTGCTTGCTCCTGGCACAGAACTTATAGTCTAAGAGCTCAAGGCAGGGTGGGGAAAGACTATTTCACCTGTCAATCTCAGAGCCTGCAACAAGGCCTGGCCAGATATATGCTCAAATTCAGACTACTGAAATAAATAAATGAAGAATGAATGAATGTTGAAGTCTCCTAAGCTCATAGTAGAACTTGGGGTAGCGTATTATGAATCAGGAGCTAAAGTCCAAGATGACCTGAGAGTTTACCAGCTGTCCTTTATGGGGCCCAGCCAGCAATATACTTTTTTTTTTTTTTAGATTCATTTATTTATTTATTTGACAGGTAGAGTTACAGACAGTGAGAGAGACAGAGAAAGGTCTTCTGTTGGTTCACCGCGCCCCCCCGCCCCAAGTGGCCGCTATAGCCGGCACTGCGCCGATTCGAAGCCAGGAGCCAGGTGCTTTCTCCTGGTCTCCCATGCGGGTGCAGGGCCCAAGGACTTGGGCCATCCTCTACTGCCTTCCCGGGCCACAGCAGAGACCTGGCCTGGAAGAGGAGCAACCAGGACTAGAACCTGGCACCCATATGGGTGGGTGTATTAGCCATGTGAGCCACGGTGCCAGGCCCAATCAACATGCTTCTTGAGGGAAATTGTTTATCTATCGTTCAGCTGTCTTAGAGCCCCCATTCCTGTACAAATGATTAAGTGAGTGATCCCATTACTCTACTGGCTTGTGGGGGACTCTGACTGACAGGAAATGATGAGCTAGGCTACTGTGATTTTCTCCTGAGATGTGGGAAATGAAGACCAGATTGGAGTGATGAACACCAGGCACGCAGGTTGAAAGCCTGTATCAAGAACTGTCAAGAACCACGTTTATAGAGCAGAATTTGCAGAGTGGCCCTGAACCTCACTTTCATGCTCTGTGCAAATGTTTCTAATATTGTGAAAGGTTGCCAGTATATGAAAAGAGGGAGATTTTTGCATTAAATTCTGGCTATCTGTCTTCTCTAAAATCTGAAAGTCTGGTAGAGCAAAAACCAACTGGAGCTGAGTCAGACACAGGGCACATTTTTATCACAGTCTCCACCACTCCATACTGCTCACCATCTGGCCAGCTTCATTCATTTACTTACCTGCTGGGTAGAAGGAAGCAGTAACAATGATAGAATATAAACAAGTCAGGTTCACAGTGGAACAGAACCCACAGAGGGCAGAGAGGAAACCTGGTGGGAGTTTGGGAGTAGGAAAGGGGTCTCCAAGAGAGAAAGACCAGGGGCTGAGGTTGTGATGCAGCTGGTTGAGCTGCCGCTTGCAATGCTGGCATCCCATATGAGTGCCGGTTTCTGCTCCCTGCTACTGTGTCTGGGAAAGCAGAGGAAGATGTTTCAAGGGCTTTGGCTCCTGCCACCCATGTGGGAGACCTGGATGAAGTTTGGCCTGGACCAACCTCTGCCGTTGGGGAGTGAATCAGTAGATGGAAGACATTTCTCACTGTTTATCTTTCTCTATGTAACTCTGCCTTTCAAATAGAGAGAGAGAGAGAGAGAGAGAGAGAGAGAGAGAGAGAGAGAGAGAGACTGTTTCCAGAGATGCTTGGTTTCCTGTGCTTCCCAGTTCCAGTACTTGCCCACAGTCATCCTTATCACAACTCCCTTTTCTTTATTTTTATTTTTATTTTTTTTTGACAGTGAGAGAGAGAGACAGAGAGAAAGGTCTTCCTTTGCCGTTGGTTCACCCTCCAATGGCTGCTGCGGCTGCCGCGCTGCGGCAGGCGCACCACACTGATCCGAAGGCAGGAGCCAGGTACTTCTCCTGGTCTCCCATGGGGTGCAGGGCCCAAGCACTTGGGCCATCCTCCACTGCACTCCCTGGCCACAGCAGAGGGCTGGCCTGGAAGAGGAGCAACCGGGACAGAATCCAGTGCCCTGACCGGGACTAGAACCCGGTGTGCTGGCACTGAAAGGCGGAGGATTAGCCTATTGAGCTGCGGCGCCGGCCATAACTCCCTTTTCTTGAGAGTTTTCAATACATTAGCCAGGCCAAGGAAAGGCATTAGGAGGAAACTGGTGGAAAACAGCAATGAGGCAAGTTCAGGCAGTGATGTGGTTGGACGCCATTAGCCTAGGACAAAGAGGAATTCTTGTATGCAGATGGCATGTAAATTCTAATCTGTCAAGAGTTAGGCTCTTGCTGAACATATGCCCTGACCCAGGAGCACTGGGGAGGGGGAGACTGAACAATTCTGCTCAAGAGTAAATATGGCCAAGAGTATCCTCAGAGGAAACCAGAATCTGGGAAAGACTGTGGGTGTCCAGGGTCCCAAGGGAATTGGAGGGAGGGGCCCAGAAGTCTGTGAAGAAGAATTTGGGAGAGACTTAAGGTTGGATAATTCACCTCTTTTAGAGTGTAGAGAAAGCCTGATTACTAACGTTCACTGAAGTGGGGTCTGTATTGTAGCAAACAGAGAAGGCTTCCTGAAGGAGGTGGCATTTCAGCAGCATTTTAAAGAGATGAAAAGGGAGATGCTGCACAAGCAGACAGAACCACAACTGTGAAAGGCTGAGTTCTGAAGGGCAGAGTGGCAGCTGCATTAGGGTCTGGCATCATAGAGCCTGTGTTTGGCCTTAGTCACTTGGCAAGTTACTTTTAAAGTGTGAAGTCCCAGTTTCCATAATTATAAGATGATGATAATAATATTGTATTTCTTCTATTTTATTCTAAGTCCCACTGCTCCTACCCATCCCACATTTAATGTTTCTGAAGTTGGGACATATCTTACAAGTGATACCCCAAAATACTACCTTTGTCACAGAGTAGAGAAGAAAAATTGTGATAGCGCTAACACCAACTGAGTATATGCAAATTTAGCCATCCACAGAAAGATGTTTGATAATTTGCTAAGTTGACTCATTTGCATTTGTAAAATTGCAATTTTTTTCTCAATTGACACCTAATAATTGTATATACTTGTAGAAAGTTGAATTTTTAAAATTTTTTTATTTGGGGGCTGGTGCTGTGGTGTAGTAAGTTAAGCCTTCACCTGTGGTGTCAGCATCCCATATAGGCAGCTGTTTGAGTCCTGGCTGCTCTACTTCTGATCTAGCTTCCTGCTAATGGCCTGGGAAAGCAGAGGAAGATGGCCTAAGAGCTTGGGCCCCTGCACCCATATGGGAGACCTGAAAGAAGATCCTGGCTTCTGGCTTCAGCCACTGAGGTCATTTGGGGAGCGAACAGTAGATGGAAGACCTCTCTCTTGCTTTCTCTCTCTGTAACTCTGCCTCTCAAATAAATAAATAAATAAATATTTAAAAAACACTTTTATTTGTTTATTTTCATTTTATTTGAAAGGCAGACAGCCGGGTTGAAGCCAGGACTGGGAATTCCTGTCCAATCTGGGTCTCCTACATGGGTAGCAGGGACCCAAGTACTAGAACCATCACATGTTGCCTCCTAGGGTGCACATCAGTAGGGGGCTGGAATCAGGAACCTGAGCTGGGTCTCTGACACAGGCACTCCAGTATGGTGGTGAGCATCCTGAGTGGCGTTTTAATTGCTGCACCAAGCACTCCCCAGGGAGCTGAGTTTTAATTTGAACTGCAAAGTGTCACTTTAGGTGTCTGTCAAAAGGCTACACTGTGATGAAGCACTGAAACAAGAAGTTAACCTGTAGGCTGATTAGTTGCAATGCACTAGGAATACAATGAAATTTAGTAGAAATTGCCAATTCTCTTGGCAAATTTGACATGAAGTTACGATGCTAGTAAAGGTTGGCCAACTGATCTATTTGAGGATATTGAATATTTAAATTGATAGTTTCTAGTAATCCAGAGTAGCTGTGTAGATTCCAGGGAGATGTAAAAAATGTTTATTCTTTTTTTTTTTTTTTTTTGAGAGGCAGAGTTAGAGAGAGAGAGAGAGAGAGAGAGAGAGAGAGGGAAAGGTCTTCCTTCCATTGGTTCATCCCCCAAATGGCCGCTACAGCCGGCGTGCTGCGCTGATCCGAAGCCAGGAGCCAGGTGCTTCCTCCTGGTCTCCCATGCAGGTGCAGGGCCCAGGCACTTGGGCCATCCTCCACTGCACTCCCGGGCCACAGCAGAGAGCTGGACTGGAAGAGGAGCAACCGGGACAGAACTGGCGCCCCAACCGGGAATAGAACCTGTGGTGCCGGCACCGCAGGCAGAGGATTACCCTAGTGAGCCATGGCGCTGGCCCAAGTTTATTCTCTTTTTAAGAAGGATTTATTTTTATTTATTTGAAAGACAGAGTTAGAGAGAGAGAAAGAGAGAAAGAGAGAAAGAGAGAGAGAGAGAGAGAGAGAGAGAAAGATCTTCCATCAGTTGGTTCACTCCCCAAATGGCTGCAAAAGTCAGGGCTGGACCAGACTGAAGCCAGGAGCCAGGCGCTTCTTCTGGTCTCCCACATGGGTGGCAGGGTCCCAGATACTTGGGCCATCCTCTGCCATTAGCAGGGAATTGCCAGTACTAAAACCAGCACCCATATGGGATGTCAGTGTCGCAGGCAGTGGCTTTACTCACTCTGCCACAGTCCTGGCCCCTAAAGTTCATGCTTATTTGAAGGGGCCGGGTGGGGGTGGGGGATAGAAAGAGTTCTATCCAGTGATTCACTCCCTAAATTACAACAGTTGGAGCTGGACCAGGCTGAAGCCAGGAGCCAGGAACTCCAGCGGGGTCTCCCATGTGTGTGGAAGAGGCCCATGTATTTGAACCATCACCTGCAATCACCCAGGGAACACATGAGCAGGGAGCTGGATTGGAAGTGGAGGCGGGGCTGATCTCAGGCATTCCAATATGGGATGTGGGCGTCCCAAGCAGCAGCTTAACCTGCTGTGCTGCAGTGCCTGCCTGAGGGATATGCAATTTAATTAAAAGAACAAAAATAAATTTATAACCAAAGAGGAAGCATACAGAATGCTTGTATATGCTTTGAAATGTCTGAAAATTCTACTGTTACTTTCTAAAGGTGCTAAAGAGATTGAGATAAACATAGGCTATGAAAAACTATGTCATCATGCTATACTTAACCAGATGGTCAAAAGGTTAAGAGTTTAGACAGTAAAAGTGTAAGTGCTGAAACTTAGTCCTTGATTACTGAAGAAGAAAGCGGCCAGTTACAATAACCAACAGTCACTGAATTATTACTATGTGGCACTCTGTTAACTTGACAACTCTATTGGAATAGTGGTGTTATCTTAATTTTAAAGCCACAAACCTAGGAAGTAAATGGAAAAAGTTTGCTCCCAGATTCTCAGAGCCATTATGCTGTCAGAACACCCTACATAGACACTCTTAAGAAGCGCCTATGACTTTCAAGTTCGTTTAAAAAATATATTTAAGGGTAATGAATTCATTGCCCTTTTTGCTACCAATGGCATCTTACAATTAGGGAGTATGGTAAACACTTGCCTTGTGGAGTCAAGTTGAGAATCAGCTCATGAATACGTTAAAGTGCTTCTGGAAAAAGTGTGGAGCAAAGGGGCAGGTGTTGCACGGCGGGGCACATGAAGCCCGGTCTTCAGACGGGCCTCAGGGCACGGAGAGAGGAGTCAGCGAGGAGAGAGCCGTCTGCTGCGGCTCTGGGAACAGTTCCTCCACAGAGACGCCCTGCCCCTCGCAGCTGTGTGCCTCCTTCTGCTCTTTCCACGCCCATCCCAAACGCCAGCTCTTGCAGGAAGTACGGGGGAGCAGTTTCCAGATTATTAATCGATGGAACCAGGACGTGAAATATGACTTTTATCATTAAAGTTGCCCCCTCTCCTCTCTTGGCCTCAGTTTCTCTGAACTGAAAGTCGTGGTTTAGCCAGTCTCTTCCTTTATAATTTTTACCCCTCACCCCTTCAGATTTTTGCCAAAGCTGCTTTGAAGAGCAAATCTGCCTCCTCAGACCTGCAGGAGGCGGCTCCTCAGCGTTGGCAGCTCAGCAGGGCGGGGCTGGGAAAGCAGGAGAAGAGGCGGAGGCTCCGAGGGAAGCGCGGGGCGCAGTCACGTGACTTCCTTCCCAAGGAGCCTCGGCTGCAGGCCTCCCAGCAACCGATGCGTCCCGCCTAACGACGCCTGCGCATCTCGGTTGGCCGTCGGGAGCGGTTGTGGCAAGGAGGTGCCCACGGTCGCGCTCTTCATTGGTCCGGGCAACCGTCGCTCAGGTGTGTTGCCGGAGCGCCCGCAGGCGGTGCTGCCGGAAGCCCCGCCCATTGGCCGCCGGGTTCGTGGCTGGCTGGCCGCGGCTGTCACTCCGGGGCCGTTTCCCTGAGGCCAGCGCTCTGCTGGGGGCGGGAGGAAGAGGGGCCGGACTGGGGCCTGAAGAGCCGTCGCTGTCTTCGCTGCTGCTATGACCAGCGGCCGAGGCGCCCTCCGCAGTCCCGCGCAGCGCTCGTAGCGGCCGAGCTCCCGCCGAAGCCGTCCGGGTCCCCAGCGTGGCCGCTCCCGCGGCCCCTCGGCTCTTCCGTCGCCGCGCGCTAGGCGAGGCGGAGGCAGGATGAAGATGACGGTGGATTTCGAGGAGTGTCTGAAGGACTCACCCCGCTTCAGGTAGCCAGCACGGCCGCCCGGCGCCCGGCCGGCGTCGCCCGGGAGCGGCCTCCCCAGCGGTGGGGGCGTGAGAGCCGGCCCGCGGAGCGGGCGGAGGGCCGGGCAGTCCTTGTCTTCCGACGGGCGAGCGTGCCCCGACGAGGGCACTGCAGCCCCCGACCGACCTTTCCCGAGGGGCCAGGCGTGGCCGGCAGCGGGCCGCCGCCTCCTTACCCCCGCACCCCTGCACCCCCTCACCCTCTCTTCCTCGCCCTCTGCCCGGGGCGGAGCGCCCGCGTTCCCGAAGTCTCGGCCCCTCGCGGGCGCGCGCCCTGGCCCCTTCCTCCGCCCGCTGCTCTTCCTCTCCTCTTCCTTCCGCTCCCTCTCGGCTTCCACCCCTCCCCACCGCCTTGCACGGAGCTCTCAGGGCATTCTCTCGCCCCTCACTTAGTTCCTCTTTGCGCTTTTCCGCTCCTCTTACCCGCGGGCGGGGGCCGTGGGGAGCGAGGTGGGACGCGGGCTTGAGCTGCTTCGCTCTCCGGAGGGCGCCGGCGGCCGGTTCCTGTGGGAGTCCTGGCGCCCTGATCGGCGACCGTCCGCTTTTCTGTCCACTCGAGCTCTCCGAAGAGGCACTGCTGCCCAGGGGTGCAGGGCTTCGGGGTGAGGACGAGGAGAAACCAAGCGTGCGTTTCTGCTTTGAGAACGGAAGTAGGAGGGCCCCGAAGGCTGCGTTTGCATTGCTTTCCCGCTGCCGGGTCCGGGAGGGCCTCGACCGCGGGCGGTGCGCGAGGGGACCTGTCACTTACCCTGCCGTGGTGGCATTCCGGTCACCCGCGGGAGAGGCTGCCGGCCGGAGGCGGGCTAGGGAGGCTCTTTCCCTCCGGAGCGTTCTAGCAAACTCGTGAATTGCTTTGCAGAGTGGAGTTTGTCTAGGTTGTGTTTTTATCGTGTGTTTACAGGGCTGGCCTAAGGTCTTAAAAAAAGGGGGGGGGGGTGGAGGCATAAAACTTACGATAGTGGCATTTCCTGAAAGTTTCCTCTGTGCTTGGATGTAGCGGGGTCTTTAAGAACTTATAGACAAAGTGTATCCTGAAAACACTATGCATAGATGTCCAGTTTTGCACGCAAGCTTATTTTAATTCCTTTTTCCCACGAACTTTTTAAAGTGCCCTCATACGTGTGTTCCCGCTGATCTCTCAGCCTGAATTCTAAGTCCTAGTGCCGTCTGCCTGGAAGCGAACTTCCCATCCTGACTGTTCATTCTCCTTCCGGTGAAAAGTTTAAGAAAAAGAATTGTAAAACTAAGGAACTCTTAACAGTTTAAAGAAGATATAACAACACTTTCTGCCTTTGATGATTTTGGGGTGTTCATTTTCTTTGGAGCTTAGGGCTGTTGCCTACAGAAAACAACACTTGGACTTGCTGTTGTTGTCATTCGCTTTTGAAAGTTTTAGTCTCTGCATGAATTGAAGGACTTAAGACAAACAGCTTGGATTGTGTAGGACAGCTTTTCAGGTTAGTTTTCAGGGCAGTGTGTCAAATGAAGTATTTTTTAAAGTGTACCTTAGAAAGTTATGCTTTTTGTAAGTTTTTTTAATATGACTCAGCTATTTTAAGTGATCACAGCATTTTTCTCTTAGGGAATGTAACTGTGCTCTTTGTTTTACCTTTTAAGTTTGGTTCTTCAAAAAAGAAGTTGAGTGAAGTGATTTGGAAATAGTTCTAACCATGGTGTTGGTTGCAAACCATGTGATGTCTTTGTTTTTGAAATAAATGAATTATTGAGTATAAGACGAGAGAAGGATACTGATTAGGTTATAATGAACTGTTAAACTTGAATGTAAAATTTATTTTAATTAAGATTAGGTTTTTTGAAAGGTTTATTATATTTTATTTGAAAGGCAGAGTGACAGAAAGCGAGAGACTGAAAGAAAGCTCTTCCCATCCACTGGGTCACTCTCCAAGTGGCCACAATGGCTGGAGCTGGGCCAGGACAAAGCCGGGAGCTTGGAACTCCATCTGGATCTCTTTTGTGGGTGGCAAGGGCCCTAGTACTTGGGCCATCTTCTGCTGCTTTATCAGGTGCATTATTAGGGAGCTGGATCAGAAGCAGAGCAGCTGAGACTTGAACCAGGACTCTGAAATGGGATGCCAGCATTGCAAGTGGGGGCTTCGCACCATGCTAACCCCAAGATAGTAGAGATTTTTCAAACAGATTTATTTATTTGAAATGCAAAGCAGCAGAAAAGGAGAGATGGATACTTTCCACCTGCTGGTTCACTCCCCAAACAATTACAACAGCCAGGACTGGGCCAGGTGAAAGCCAGAAACTCTGTATGCATTACAGGGGCCCAAGTACTTGGACCATCATCCACTGCCTTCCCAAGCTCATTAGCAGGAAGCTGAATCACAAGTGGAGCAGCCAGCTCTCTGCTATGGGTTGCCAGTATTGAAAAACTGTGGCTTATCCCTTAGTGCCACAATGGTGGCCCCGATATTAAAGATTTTTGAGAGTTGTGTTTCAAGTGTTCCAATTATTGTTACCTGCAAATAGAGTAGAGATACTGAGATTTCAGGATGTCTTGTGTACATTTCAAAGTTTAGATTAGATTTACAATAGAGGGAAGAATATCAGGAAATAGAAGTGTCATTGTTAACATTCCTAATTTTTACAATTTTCTGTTACCTTATTACTGTATGGATTTGTGTGGCATTTGAAAAGAACATTTTAGAAGTCTATTCATGCGCTGCATCTTTTAGAGAAGCTTCAGAGAATTGCACATGTAATAAGTGGCATATTGAAACTCATATCAAAATGGAAAATTTGTGAGGATTGAGCTTGTTTTTTAATAACAAGGCAGTTGCACTTGGAGCAACCCTATCTATTGTGCTGTCTTTAAATTAATTCCTATTTTTATTTTCTTCACAAATGAGTCTCTGACATTTCAATCTGGTGTGTGCTTGTCATTGCCTTAGGTGCTGTACTGTAGAATTAAAGGCAAATCTTGCTAAGGAAAAATTTCACTGGTGTTCTAAAAGAAACATTCTTAAACAGATGAGGAAGATAGGAGGAGAGCTTGTGGGACAAGGGAGAGAAGGATGTTGAAGTTGCAACATTGTCTAGTAATTTGTATAAAGTCAGTAGTTACTTTTACATGCCAGTGAACATTTTGTTTTTATTTTATTTTTTTTAGATTGGAGATCACATTTCATTGTGTAATTTTGGGTTCCCTTTTTAGTTTCTTAAACACTAGTCTAAAACCAACTTAAGTGTCACAATCTTGTTCATCTCAGACTACAAGAATGTATATGTGTCTGAGTATACTTTTTTTGAGTGGAAATTTTGCATTTTGACACATTCATTGTAGAAACCTGAATCTGTTTAGGTCCTACATTGTTTTTAGTTGTGCAGATTTGTAGTTGCTCTTTAAAATTTTGTAAAATTTTAGCAAGAATTGTGTTTTCCCTTTGTTTAAACATTCTGGTTCACTCAGGAAGTGAATATTTGTTTAAAATAACAGTTGAATTAAATAATTATAAATTGCAAAATTGGAAGATTTTTGTCATGAGCAGTGTTCAAATATAAAAATATTGGCCTTAGTAAGCTTTCAAAGTCTTTAGTCTTTTTTTTTCTTGAGATTTATTTTATTTGAAAGGCAGAGTTACAGAGAGGCAGAGGCACAGAGAAAGGGAGAGAGCGACGTCTTCCATCTTATGATTCATTCCCCAAATAATCACAACAGCTGGAGCTAGGCTTATCTGAAGCCAGGATCCAAGAGCCAGGAGAGTCTTCTGGGTCCCCCGCGTGGATGCAAGGGCCCAAGTCCTTGGGCCATCTTCTGCTTTTTCCAGGCCATAGCAGAGAACTGGATCAGAGGTGGAGCAGCTGAGACTTGAACCGGCACCCATATGGGATGCCAGCATTGCAGGTGGCAGCTTTACCCACGACACCATAGCACTGGCCCAAGACTTTATTTAGTCTTTATCTGGTACATTTATTTTTTATGCTTTAGCCGTGTCTGTTGTGCCTCATCCTGACAGCTATTCGATTATAGAATCTGTTTTTCATTTATAGATATGATTCTTAAATTTTTTAAAAAAAATTTATTTGTTTATTTGGAAGGCAGATGAGAGAGATTGAGATTGAGAGATCGGTCCTCTGGCCACGATGGTTGGGGCTGGGCCAGGGTGAAGCCAAGAGTTGGAGCTCCATTTAAGTCTCCCACATGGGTGGCAGGGGCCCAAGCACTTGGGCCATTTTCCACTTCCTTCCCAGACACATTAATCCAGGAAGCTGGATAAGAAGTGGAATGGGGGCCGGCCTTGTGGCACAGTGGGTTAAAGCCCCGGCCTGCTGTGCTGGCATCTCACAAGGGTGCTGGTTCGAGTACCAGCTGCTTTTCTTCTGATCCAGCTCTCTGCTTATGGCCTGGGAAAGCAGTGGAAGATGGCCCCAGTGCTTGGGCCCCTGCACCCGCATGGGAGACCTGGAAGAAGAAGCTCCTGGCTTCGGATCGGCTCAGCCCTTGCCGCTGTGGCCATTTGATGAGTGAACAAGCTGATGGAAGCTCTCTCTCTCTTTTTCTCTCTCTCTCTCTCTGTCTCTACCTCTCTCTGTAACTCTTTCAAATAAATAAAAATAAATCTGAAAAAAAAAAAAAGTGGAACAGCTGGCTTTTGTTGGCATTACAGCAGCAGCATAGCTTACTGTGTGACACTGCTGGCCCTGATGGGAGTTTTTTTAAAAAATTGTTTATTTGAGGTACAGACAGAGCTCTCTCATTTGCTCTCTACCCAAATGCCTATAATTGCTTGGGAGTGCAGGGGGTGGGTGGGATGCTGAAGCCTGGAGCCAGGAGCTTGGGAACTCAATTTGGGTCTGCCATGTGAGTGGCAGGGACCCAGTTACTGGATCCATAACTGCTAACTCCCAGAGCTTGCATTAGCCAGAACTGGAGCCCAAACTGAGTCAGGGATTGAGCCCAAGTATTCCAATGTGAGAAGTGGGCATCCTCTCTCTCCCTCTGTCTCTCTCTCTCTTTTTTAATATTTATTTATTTGAAAGTCAGAGTTAGGGACAAAGATCTTTTATCTGCTGAGTCACTCCTTAATGGCTGCAACAACCAGAAGTGACCCAGGCTGAAGCCAGGAGCTTCATCTGGATCTGCTGAGTGGGTGGAGGGGCCAAGCACTGAGGCCATCCTCTGCTTCTTTTCCCCGGGCTATTAGGAGGGAGCTGGATCAGAAGTGGAGCAACCAGGACATGAACCAGTGCCCCATATGGGATACTGGTGATGCAGACGGTGGCTTTACCTGCTATGCCACAATGCCGCTCTCCTACCCTTCCACCTCCCCGCCCCATCTTAATCACTAGGTCAAATGCTGGCTCCTTGGTGAAAGGTTTTAAGGCACAATAGATATTGGAATAAAATGTGACCATATACACTTTGGTTACATTTTGGTATTTAGCTGGTAACAATCCTATCTGCTTTGCTCCATTAACATTCTATTTCAGAACAGATAAACTCTTAACAGTTGGCACATTTTATGTTGAAAATATTATGGGTGAGGGGGCTGGTACTGTGGCGCAGCAGGTTCAAGCCGCAGCCTGCAGCTCCAGCATCCCATATGGGCACTGGTTCGAGTCCCAACTGCTCCACTTCCAATCCAACTCTCTGCTGTGGCCTAGGAAAGCAGTAGAAGATGGCCCAAGTCTTTGGGCTCCTGCACCCACGTGGGAGACCTGGAAGACGCTTCTGTCTCCTGGCTTCAGATCAGCTCAGCTCTGGCTGTTGTGGTCATTTTGAGAGTGAACCAGCTGATGGAAGACCTCTCTCTCTGGCTTTACCTCTCTCTATAACTTTGCCTTTCAAATAAATAAATCTTTAAAAAAAGAGAAAATTTAGTGGGTAAGAGATAGCGAATATATGTTTTCATTTTAGGAGGTAGAATAAAATTACCAAGTAGTTTTATTATATACAAATACTAGAATCCTGATATTCTTCATTGTAGCTTCTAATTCTTCATTTAATGTTATACCAACTTAAGTTGAAATGATCAAAAACTTTTATAATGTGCCAGACCTTATACTAGATGCTTTTATAGCTATTCTTTCATTTTTTTGTTTTAAATTGACAATTATTCATGTTGATGGGTACAATGTGACTTTTTAAAAAAATTTATTTGATAAGCAGTTACAGAGAGCAAGGGAAAGACACACACAAAAAGATATCTTCCATTCAATGATTCACTCCCTGAATGGCCACAATGGCCAGGGTTGGGCCAGGATGAAGCCAAGATCTTCATCTGGATCTACCATGTGGGTGCAGGAGCCCAAGTACTTGGGCCATCTTCCACTTCTTTCCTAGGTGCATGAGCAAGGAGCTGGATTGGAGCAACTGAGACTTGAATCGACACCCATATGGGATGTCGTCATCACAGCTTAACCAGATATGCCACAGCGCTGGTCCTGCCACTCTTTCATTTAGCTGTTAAAGTATCTTGTGAAGTAGGAATTGTTACCCTCACTTTTGAAATGCTTAAAAAAAAAAAATCCCAAACTGGGTATTTCGAGAGATGAATTGACTTTCTTAATGGTGGGCTTTCAAACAGTGGATTTGAAGTGAATTCGTTTTTTATGTAGTTCCCCATACCTATGTTTTTGCATTCTGTGATTTCACTTACTACTGTCAACCATGATTCAAAAATATTTAATAGAAAATTCCATGAATAAATTATTCAGGAGGTTTAAATTGGGAGTTGTTTTGAGTAACCTGATGAGATCTTGCACCATCTGCTTCTTTCCCATGCTCTTATTTAAGTGGTTTGTCCAGCATATCCAAGCAGTATATACTACCTGCCCTTTTGTCACTTAGTCTTGTTGCTTATCGAAGTGACTATCATGATATCACAGTGCTTGTATTCAAGTAATCTGTGTTTTACTTAATAATGGCCCCAAAGCACAAGAATAGTAATGGTAACAGTACGGATATGCCAGAGAAAAGCCATAAAATGCTTACTTTTAATTGAAAAAGTAGAAGTTTTCTAGTTAGTAAGGTAAGGAAAAAAAATTCTATGTTGAAGTTGCTAAGATCTATGTAAGGAAAAGAAGTTCATGCTAGTTTTGCTGTTGCATCTCAGACTGCAAAAGTTACACCCACAGTGTGTGGTAACTACTTAGTTAAGATGGAAAAGGCATTGAATTTGTGGGTGGAGGACTTGATAGAATCATACTCCAGTTGATGGCAATATGTTGCATCAGAAAGCATCAAGCCTACGTAAAGACTTAAGACAGAATCCTCCAAAATGAGTGACACTAAACCATTTACAGCAGGGGATGGTTACACAGCCTTAGGAATAGGTCTGGACTGAAAAGTTACAAAAATTACTGGAAAGACTGTATCTGCTAATGAAGAAACTATTGTAACATTTTCAGCAGAAAAAAAAAAAAAACTGAAACCAAACCAAATGTTTCCTATGGAGTTGAAGAAATTGATAGGATGCCATACAAAGCAAGTTTTCAGTTTCAGTGAAATTGAAACTAGGCTCTTCTGGAAGAAGATGCCCAATAGGACCTACATTCACAGAGGTGCGAAGGAAAAACTAGAGCATAAAACATGGAGACTACAATCTCCAATTATCATTTTCTACCAAAAAGTTTTGGCATAAAAGCCTTCAACAAATAAAGGATCCCCAACCACTTAACTCATTGGCTCCTGGCACCCAACCAAAAATTGTCATTGCTCAGAGACTCAGGATCACTTCAAACAGCTGATTGTTGAATCATATTGTCAGGCCTTTTGTAGCTTGATGTTATGTCATATTGCTTATGTCATTCAGTTCACTGCATCTCATCACATACGCATTGTGTCATCTCACATGATCACAAGATGAAGAGTGAATGTAGTACAATAAGATTTTTTTTTTTTTTTTTTTTTTTGGACAGGCAGAGTGGACAGTGAGAGAGAGAGACAGAGAGAAAGGTCTTCCTTTGCCGTTGGTTCACCCTCCAATGGCCGCCGCGGCCGGCGCGCTGCGGCCGGCGCACCGCGCTGATCCGATGGCAGGAGCCAGGAGCCAGGTGCTTTTTCCTGGTCTCCCATGGGGTGCAGGGCCCAAGCACCTGGGCCATCCTCCACTGCACTCCCTGGCCACAGCAGAGGGCTGGCCTGGAAGAGGGGCAACCGGGACAGAATCCGGCGCCCCGACCGGGACCAGAACCCGGTGTGCCGGCGCCGCTAGGCGGAGGATTAGCCTAGTGAGCCGCGGCGCCGGCCAATAAGATTTTTTTTAAAGATTTATTTTATTTATTTGAGAGAGAGAGAGAGAAAGAGAGGTCGTCTACCTGCTGATTTACTAACCAAATGGCTGCAACAGCTGGAGCTGAGCTGATTCGAAGCCAGGAGCCAGGAGCTTCTTCTGGGTCTCCCACATAGGTGCAAGGGCTCAAGGACTTGGACCATCCTCCTCTGCTTTCCCAGATACATTAGCAGGGAGCTGGATAAGAAGTGGAGCAGCTGAGACTTGAACTGGTGCCCACATGGGATGCCGGAACTGCATGCTGGGACTTTAACCCACTGTGCCATTGTGCCAGCCCCATACAGTAAGATTTAAAAATCATTTTTATTTACTTATTTATTTTTTAGGATTTATTTATAGCCAGGAGCTGGGAGCTTCTTCTGGGTCTCCCATGTGGTTGCAGGCACCCAAGTACTTGGGCCATTTTCTGCTGCTTTCCCAGGCACGTTAGTAAGGAACTAGATTGAAAGCGCAGCAGCTGGGACTTGAACTGGTGCCCATATGGGATGCTGGCGCTGCATTCTACTTTTTATGGGGCTGGTGTTGTAGTGCAGTGAGTTAAGCTGTTGCCTACAATGTTGGCATCCCAAACGAGTGCCGGTTTGAGTGTTTTGCTGCTCTACTTCTATTCCAGCTCCCTGCTAATGCTTCTGGTTAAGCTGCAGATGTCGCAAGTACTTGGGTCCCTACCATTGATGTGGGAGACCTGGTTGGAGTTCCAGGCTCGTGGCTTTGGCCTGTCCCTGCCCTGACTGTCGCGGCCATTTGGGGAGTGAAGTAGTAGATGGAAGATATCTCTAGTAGATGGAAGATATCTCTCAGTGTTCAGGCACCTAGCATCTTGACTGCTAGACCAAATGCTTGCCCCTGTTGTTAGTTTCTTAATATGCCTTATTTATTATTTTCCCTAATAACATTGACTTTTAGTTATTCATGTTAGGTCACCTGAAATAATGTCTGTTTCATTTAAATGCTCATTAGTATAAGTGGCTAGGCAAATCCATGTCAGTTAATACTTAGCATCTCTTATAATTAAGTCACTTTGACTCAGTCTCAAGGCAATTCCTATGCTAAAACAGTCCTTTTGTAAACTTTGACCTATTATTATTCCCATGTTACTTTTTTTTTTTTTTCAGCTGTCAGGTATACAGATGAAGAGAAATTCTACTTAGATAGGGACTGTACCTGAAAAATTCCTTAAATTCCATATACACATTGCAAAACTGCTGGGCCCCAAGTCCATCTATGAGCTCTTGGGCTGCCAGTATCATATGAAGTTTATTAAAGCTACACTATCCAAACAGCTTTATTAATTTTGTGTAAATCAAGTCCAGCAGTGTGTCAACCTGTAACCAACTGTTCTGTACCTAATTTATAAGTTAAACTTTTTTATAGGTATATGTGCACTGCATAGGAATATATAGTATAAATAGGATTTGGTACTATCTGCACTTTCAGGCATCTATTAGGGGTCTTGGAATATAACCCTGGCTGAGAGATGGGGAGTATTGTGTTGGGTGGAAGCATTTTAGAACCCATAAAGGAAGTAAGATAGAAGTTAGGTATGTACTGTAAAAATGAAAATCATATGTTGCGAAAGATGAAACAATGAAAGTAGATGGAGAAACTTTACTTTGTCAAAATAATTCAGTGAAGATCTTTAAAAAGGGCCATAAGCATGTGGATTTCATGTTTAGAATATTTTCGAAGGTAGAATGAACAAAAGAAGAGAAACAAACTGAGGATAGAATGCCATAAAGAATCAACTCTGAAATTAGGTCAAGGTGAAGAAAGTGAACTGAAAGGTCATGGAGGAGAACTGGTGTGAAGACATAATATGTTTATTTGAGAATACTTGAAGTCTACTTTCACTGAATTGTATCTAACAGAATCTAGAAGTTAGATATATGAGAAGCATGTGACTTAAACCCTTGGAAATATATGGGTAAATGAATATATTACTTTTCTAAAAAAATTTATTTATTTATTGAAAGAATTACACAGAGAGAGAAGGAGAAGCAGAGACAGAGACAGAGAGAGAGAGAGAGAGGGAGATCTTCCACCCACTGGTTTACTCCTAATTGGCCACAACGACTGGAGCTGTGCTAGTCTGAAGCCAGGAGCTTCTTCCAGGTCTCCCATGTGGGTGCAGAAGTCCAGGGACTTGGGCCATCTTCTGCTTTCCCAGGCCATAGCAGAGAGCTGGATCGGAAGGGGAGCAGCCGGGACTAGAACCGGCGCCCACATGGGATGCCTGCACTACAGACAGCGGCTTTACTTGCTATGCAACAGCGCCAGCCCCGGAATGTGTTACTAATCTTTCTTCAGAGATGAAAATTTCACAGAAGGAATTGATGATTATAATCTTTTAGCAATTTGTACTTATAATAAGTAAAGATTCTTCATTGAAAATATGTCCAACTTTTCTGCTTGGAGTTTTCATATTTTCTGTGATACTACAGCCAGGACTAGAACCGGCACCCATATGGGATGCCGCCACTGCAGGCGGAGGATTAACCTACTGTGCCACGGCTCCAGCCCCTCAAATTTAAATATAAAATTATTAATTGCTTGGCCGGCGCCATGGCTCACTAGGCTAATCCTTTGCCTGCGGTGCCTGCACCCTGGGTTCTAGTCCTGGTTGGGGCGCCGGATTCTGTCCCGGTTGCTCCTCTTCCAGTCCCGCTCTCTGTTGTGGCCCGGGAGGGCAGTGGAGGATGGCCCAAGTGCTTGGGCCCTGCACCCGCATGGGAGACCAGGAGAAGCACCTGGCTCCTGGCTTCGGATTGGCACAGCGCTGGCCGTAGCGGCCACTTTGGGGGTGAACCAATGAAAAAAGGAAGACCTTTCTCTCTGTCTGTCTCTCTCACTCTCTAACTCTGCCTGTCCCAAAAAAGAAATTATTCATTGCTTATGGGGCTGGTGTTGTGGTACAGCAGGTTAAGATGATGACTGGAATGCTACCACATTCCATATTGGAGTGCCAGTTTGAGTCCTGGTCACTCTGTTTCTGTTCCAGCTTCCTGCTAATGTGCCCTGGAATGCGATGGATGATGGCCCAAATATTTAGGTCCCTACTAACCTTGGAGGGGCCTAAATGGGGATGGAGTTCCAGATTCCTGGCTTTGGTCTGGTCCAGCCCTGGTTGTTTTGGGCATTTGGGAAGTAAAGAACCAGATGGAAGATCTTTGTGTGTGTCGCTCTCTGTCAGCTTTGTCAACAAATAAGTCTTTAAAAAAAGGTATCTTTGCTTTCCATGCTACCCAGCGAGGGGTCCATACGGCATTGTTCTTGATTCCTAATGTAACTTAAGGGGAAGCTGTCAGAATGTCCAGAGCCCTTGATGTCCTGCAAATGAAGGAGGAGGATGTCCTCAAGATCCTTGCAGCAGGAACCCACCTAGGTGGCAGCAACCTTGACTTCCAGATGGAATAGTACATCTACAAAAGGAAAAGTGGTGGCATCTAAGCATAAATGTGAAGAGGACCTGGGAGAAACTTCTGTTGGTGACTCGTGCCTTGTGACCATTGGAAACCTTTCTGCTGTCAGTGTGATATCCTCCAGAAGTACTGGCCAGAGGGCTGTGCTGAAGTCATCGGAGCTACTCTGTTGCTGGCTGTGTCACACCTGGAACCTTCACTAACCAGATCCAGGCAGCCTTCCAGGAACCACGGTTTCTGGTGGTTACTGATCCCAGGGCTGACCACCAGCCTCTCACAGAGGCATCTTATGTGAACCTGCCTCCCAGTGCTCTGTGTAACACAGAATCTCCTTTGCGCTACGTGGACATTGCCATCCTATGCAACAACAAGGCAGCCCACTCAGTGGGTCTGATGTATGTGGTGGATGCAGGCCTGGGAGGTTCTGTGCATGTGAGGTACCATCTCCCGTGACCCCTGGGAGGTCATGCCTGATCTCAGAAGTACAGAGATCCTGAAGAGATTGAAAAAGAAGAGCAGGACACTGCTGAAACAGTTGTGACCAAGGAGGAGTTTCAGGGTGAATGGCAGCCCCATCTCTTGAGTTCACTGCTGCTCAGCCTGTGGCTGCAGACTGGTCTGAAGGTGTACAGGTGCCCTCTGTGTCTGTTCAGCAGTTCCCCACTGAAGACTGGTCTGCAGTTTCCTCTGTTCAAGCCACTGAATGGGTAGGAACAACCACTGAGTGGGTAGGAACAACCACTGAGTGGTCTTAAGCTGCTTTTCATGGTTTCTGAAGCAGACATGGAAATGAGGTTGATGGAAAATAAACACCAATTTCTACAAGAAAAAAAGTTATATTTAAAAACCTGATTCATTGAGCAGGTTTTGTGGCAGTGTGGTTAAGGCACTGCCTGCAATGCCAGCATTCCATGTAGGCACCAGGTGGAGTGTTGGCTGCTCCACTTCCCATCCAGCTCCCTGCTAATGCGCTTGGGAAAACAGCAGAAGGTGACCCAAGTTCTTGGACCCCTGCAGCTACAGGGAGATCTGGATAGAGTTCCACACTCCTGCATTCTGCCTGGCCCGGCCTCCACCTCTGTGGTCATTTGGGGAGTGAATCAGCAGATGGAAGATTCTCTTTCTACCTGTCTCTTCCTTTCTCTGTAACTCTGCCTTTCAAATAAATAAATAAATCTTAGAAAAAATAGATTCATTGCTTGAGAAATAAAATCCAGTGTTGAAGTATAAAACATAGGAAAACTTAGCCGGCGCCGCGGCTCAATAGGCTAATCCTCCACCTTGCGGCGCTGGCACATCGGGTTCTAGTCCTGGTCGGGGTGCCGGATTCTGTCCCGGGTGCCCCTCTTCCAAGCCAGCTCTCTGCTGTGGCCAGGGAGGGCAGTGGAGGATGGCCCAAGTGCTTGGGCCCTGCACCCCATTGGAGACCAGGAGAAGCACCTGGCTCCTGCCTTCGAATCAGTGTGGTGCGCCGGCCAGTGCTCCAGCCGCGGCGGCCATTGGAGGGTGAACCAACGGCAAAAGGAAGACCTTTCTCTCTCTCTCTCTCTCTCACTGTCCACTCTGCCTGTAAGGAAAAAAACAAACAAACAAACAACAACAACAACAAAAAAAAAAACAAAAAACACACACAGAGGAAAACAGTTTAATTGAAGAAAGGCAGTGGAGAGTGGATAGTAGGATGATTAGTCTGACTTTAACTTTATCTCTTTATATGTTGCAGTCACTTCAGACAAAATCTGAGCAGACTGTATACATGTTTAAAATTGATTTATGTAAAATTCAAGTTGATGGGGTTAACCATTTTGATCTTAGTTCTAGCCAGAAATGTTTAAGTAAACAAAACTATTCCTTTTGATCTTGTTTTAAAATGGTTTTTAACTTATTGCTATATTATTTACTTTGATTTCACTTTTTGCTTATTGATAAGCTTTATAGTAAATAAAAAATTCATTCCTTCGAATCAAAGTATTTAATAGTGCAATAGGAAACTAGCTTTTGTTGGTTATTTTCAGGTAATAGTTTTCATGAAGAAAACATCATTTTGTTTAAAGGCTTTTCTTTGGTATACTTTTTAGGTCTTCTGGCTAAGCTATTTTATATATCTGTCTGAAAAAATGCCTTTTTTGGATGCTTATTTATTTATTTATTTATTTTTTGACAGAGTGGATAGTGAGAGAGAGAGACAGAAAGGTCTTCCTTTTGCTGTTGTTTCACCCTCCAATGGCCGCCACGGCTGGCGCACTGCGGCTGGTGCACCGCGCTGATCTGAAGGCAAGAGCCAGGTGCTTCTCCTGGTCTCCCATGCGGGTGCAGGGCCCAAGCGCTTGGGCCATCCTCCACTGCCTTCCCGGGCCACAGCAGAGAGCTGGCCTGGAAGAGGGGCAACCGGGACAGAATCCGGCGCCCCGACCGGGACTAGAACCCGGTGTGCCGGGGCCGCAAGGTGGAGGATTAGCCTATTGAGCTGCGGCGCCGGCCTATTTTTATTTATTTTAAAAACAGATATTTCATTCACTGGATCACTTCCCAAATGCCTGTAATAGCCAGGGTCTCCCACATGCAAGTTCTTGTACCATAATCTGCTGCCTCTCAGGGTAGACAATAGCAGTAAGTTGGAGTTGGAAGTAGAGCTGGGATTAGAAGCTGGGCACTCTGATATGGGATGTGTGTATCCCAGGCCGTGCTAATCATCTGCCCCTTCTTTGATGTTTAGAGTAATTTTCTCAGGTACCAGATTGGGCTTTTTTTTCTCCCCCCAAAGTGGAGTGTTATTATAGTCTCTTGTTTATGGCTTTGTCACATATGTTTCAATCTGCTAGTCTTTTTTTTTTTTTTAAATATTGTATTTATTTTTAAGGCAGAGTTACAGAGAGGGAGAAGGAGAGAGAAAGAGAGAGAGAGAGAGAGAAAGAAAGAGAGAGAGAGAGATCTTCCATCCGCTGATTCACTTCTCAATGGCTGCAACAGCCAGGGCTGGGCCAGGCTGCAGCCAGGAGTCAGAAACTTCACCTGGGTCTCCAACATGGGTACAGGGACCCAAGGACTTGGGCCATTCTCTGTTGCTTTTTCAGGTGCATTAGTAGGGAGCTGGATAAGAAGTGGGGCAGCCAGGACTCAACCCATGCCCATATGGGATGCCAGTGCTGCAGGTGGCACTACATGTCACAATGCCAGCCTCACAACCTATTAATCTTAATGCTAATAATTTGAGGATAATATGTCCTTTTTCCTTTGGCTACTTTTAAGATTTTTCTTTTCATTGACTTGGTTTTCAGTAGTTTTACCATAATATATGTAGATGTTGTTTCTGTGGGTATTAATCCTGCTTTGGCTTATAGGGCTTCTTCTGTAGATGGAATTTCTGGGATGTCTGATCAGTTTGGAAAATTCCTGGCCTTTCTCTCTTTAGGTACTGCCTCTGTTTTGATTTTTTTCCTCTCCTTCTAGAACTAAATTTCACATCTTAGAACTTTTGCTATGTCCCATATGTCTCTTGTCCTTCTGATATTTTATTTTTCATGGATAAATATACTTCCTGATAACCTTTATGCTTGTTTATTAGGCTTATCTTTTGCTGTGTGTATTATCCTGTTAAGCCTATCTGTTGTGGCACTTCAATTTATTTTGTGCCCTTCAATTTATTTTTCAGTTTTGGAAATTTCATTTGATTTCCTTTTTTAAAATAAATTTCAGTTCTTTGAAAATTGCCAACTTTTCATCTGTTTCTTGAATAAAAAAATTTAATTCTGTGTTTCGCTTGGTCCAATTTTTATTTAATGCTGTATATTGTATATGAAAAATTTATAGCTCTTCTGATTGATGTCTACCTCTGTTAGGTAGATAGAGTAGCAGATAAATCACAGTCCAATCACAGAATGAGTTTTATTAGTTTCTTACTGCTCTTATAACAAATTACCCCAAACTTAGTGACCTGAAACAGTATAGATTTATTAACTTATACTTCTGGAAGGCTAGAGTTTTGATGCAGGTCTCTTTGGGCTAACATCAAGTCATTGTTTTTTGAAAGATATAGCGGAGATTCCTTTATTTCTATTTATTTTTTGCCTTTTCCAGTTTCAGAGGGCTACTCACATTCCTTACTTCACGGCCCCTTTCTTTTTTCAGAATCATCAATGGCTATGATACTCTCCTATCTCTTTTATTGATAAGGACACTTACGATAACCTTGCAACCATCCAGATAATTTTAGTACTCTTGATAGGAGATGCAGATATCCAAAGTGGCATCATAACTATTATGCCAAATGCCTGTCCCCCATGATACTATTTTTGAAGTATATAGACTAGTTACCTTGTAAAATGTCCCACACTGTGAATTTGTTTGTTTTCTTGGAACAGATTCAATTTAAGTATTTTTGCCAAGAGTTGTTACCTATTGTGATGTATCATCTCCATCAAGAGGCCCATAATGTTTGATTTTTCTTTCTGGTGGCTGTGCAGAATTTGATCACCAGAGCCAATAGGGAGTGTAGGTAAGTGTAGGGGTGGAGGACTTGGGGGAGGAAGATGCTCATAACTCAAAGGCAGGAAAGAGTTTAATCTTCAGTGAGTAGAGAGAGGGCCTATGGTTGGCGCATATAGTGTGAAAAAGAGAAAAATCACAAATGATGGTAAGATCAAGATAGGCAGGACCAGATTATGTTAGGCCTAAGTGATCTAGTTATCTAAGTAATCTACGGAGTTTGGGTATTAATGACTGGTGTAATAGGAAGTCTTTAGGAAGCTTTTAGTATTGTTGAGAAATGATAAGATTTATAATTTAAAAATATTTTGACTACCCTTTGAAAAATTGAAGAAGAGTAGAGTTAGAACAGATAGGAAGCCGTTGTAGGAAACTAGTTATCAGGCAAGACTACACAAGAGATGAGTTGGTATACAGTTGAGCAACTTTTTGTTATAGACTCAGCTTGAATTACTGTTAAATTTTTATAGGAATTGAGAAAAATGGCATTTTTGGCTTTAGCAACTGGGTCGATGGATATACCATTTACTGATAAGAGGGAGAGAAGGGAAGTACAGATTTTTGGGGAAAAAATATTGAGAACTCTAAGTTTGAGATATGTTGTAGATAACCCATGTGGAACTGTTAAGTAAGGTTGACC
Organism: Oryctolagus cuniculus; assembly: GCF_964237555.1. Taxonomy (NCBI): domain Eukaryota; kingdom Metazoa; phylum Chordata; class Mammalia; order Lagomorpha; family Leporidae; genus Oryctolagus; species Oryctolagus cuniculus. Next base: position 84,170,303 of record NC_091435.1, read on the forward strand.
TTCTGTATAGCTTTTCACAGTTTACCTTACCAACTGATAATGATCTCATCCTATATTCCCTTTTAGATTATAAATTCTTTGGGATGGAGACTGTATTCCTTCAGCACAATTTCTTGAGCATAATAGGTAGTTTATAGGCTTTTACTGTCAAGAACAGCTTTCTTAAATAGTCATATATACTTCATTTTTACATAACATACTATCATTTTTATTTTAGGAATTTTACTAATGTATAATTGCTTAAATTTTCATTTTTTTTCCCATGAGGAAGTAGCCATACAGGTATATTTTATTTCACATTTTATTAGTAACAGGCAGGAAAAGACAAAGTAAACCACTAAAGAGGAAGTCAGCAAATATTGCATCAGGTAATCTTTTCTCATAAGTTAACTGAAGAAAAAATTTACAATTTCAGTTAAGAAAAACTATTAACATCATATGTGTGCTGCTGGTTAAGAAAACTATTAACATCATATGTGTGCTGCTGGCTTCAGAATACTTGAAAATTGCATCTGAATAGTTTTAGTTTTAAATGTAAACCTTCCATATTAGGTTGGGTAAATTTTCTTTATAATATAATAATTAAACCAAATCAAAATCATCAGATCCTCTTGGGCAGTTGTCATAATTTTTGAAAGACTCAAGACTAATCTTTCTAAGCTTTCAGCATAGTTATATACAGGATCTCTAAGGAAATAATATATTTGATTTTTTTTTATAAATGTAATCCCTTGCATTTTTTTTTTCCTTAAGATTTATTTATTTGTTCATTTGAAAGGCAGAGTTACAGAAGGAGAGAGGGAGAGACAGAGATCTTTCATTCCCCAAACTGCCACAACAGCTGGGGCCGGGCCAGGCTGAAGCCAGGAGCCAGGAGCTTCTTCCAGGTCTCCCAGGGGTCTGCCACATGGAGCCTGCAGGGGTCCAATTATTTGGGCCATGTTCTGCTGCTTTCCCAGGCGCATTTAGTAGGGAGCTGGATTGGAAGTGAAGCATTGGGCTTGAACCGGTGCTCGTCTGGGATGCTGATGCTGCAGGCAGTGGCTTTACCCCACTACGCCACAACACTTGTGCCCAGTATATTCAGTTTTACAAACATCTTGACAGATGAGTTATTCAGAGAATTAATCTTTGTTGTTGTTGTATAGACAGTAAAAATAAAGGTGTTTCATATCCTGTTGCCTGGGTAAACTCCTAATTCTTTGAATGTCTACTTAGAAACTCTAAGATGGGGTGGGCGCCGTGGCTCACTTGGTTAATCCTCTGCCTGCAGCACCTGCATCCCATATGGGCGCTGGGTTCTGGTCCCAGTTGCTCCTCTTCCAGTCCAGCTATTAAGAAATGGAGCCTTTGGAAGGTGTTTAAGGCATGGGGGTGGACATGTGCCCTCGGAAAGAGACCTGGGCAGCATCTGCAGGTCCACCACCTGAGGACACTGCAAGCAGGTGCCTCCTATGAAGCCCAGAGCCAGCCCTCACGAGACAGGGGATGTGCCAGCTCCTTGATGTCAGCCTTTCCAGCCTTCCTGGGCCGGCGCCGTGGCTCACTTGGTTAATCCTCCGCCTGCGGCGCCGGCATCCCATATGGGCGCCGGGTTCTAGTCCCGGCTGCTCCTCTTCCAGGCCAGCTCTCTGCTGTGGCCTGGGAAGCCAGTGGAGGATGGCCCAAGTGCTTGGGCCCTGCACCCCATGGGAGACCGGGAGAAGTACCTGGCTCCTGCCTTTGGATCAGCGTGGTGCGCCGGCCGCAGCGGCCATTGGAGGGTGAAACAACAGTAAAGGAAGACCTTTCTCTCTGTCTCTCTCTCTCACTGTCCACTCTGCCTGTCAAAAAAAAAAAAAAAAAAAAAAAAAAAAAGAAAAGAAAAAAGAAAAAAGAAAAAAAAAGAGTTGTTCCCAAGATGCTTTAGCAATCTGAAAATCCCTGGAGTGTGTGTTTTAAATATTTTATTTATTTGAGAGGTAGAATTACAGAGAGAGGGAGAGACAGAGAGAAAGGTCTTCCATCTGCTGGTTCACTCCTCAGATGTTTGCAACAGCCAGAGCTGAGCTGAGCTGGTCTGAAGCCAGGAGCTTCTTCTGAGTCTCCTTCATGGGTGCAGGGGCCCAAGCACTTGGGCCATCCTCCACTGCTTTCCCAGGCAGTAAGCAGAGAACTGGATAGGAAGAGGAGCAGCTGGGACACAAATCAGCATCCATATGGCTTAGCATACTGTGCCGGATGCCGGCCCCTACGTGTGTGTTTGTGTGTGTGTGTGTGTGTGTGTGTGTAAGGTATCCTTAACCTGGTATCCCACAGCACCGGCCCCAAAGTTATTAATTTTTAAAGAGGCTCCATTTTAAAAAAATTTTTACACTGATCCTTACAGATTATATTATCACTTCCTACCTGTTAGCTAAGTTTTTGCATTTATATTTTTATTCTTAAAAATTATTTTTTATTTATTTGAAAGAATAACAGAGAAAGAAAGAAAGAGAAATTTTGATTCACTGGTTCAGTCCCCAAATGCCTGCAATGGCTGGAGTTCGGTAAGGCCAGTATCAGGAGCTCAGAACCTCAGCTGAGTCTCTCATGTAGGTGGCAGGGACCCAAGTTCTTGAGCCATCATCTGTTGCCTTCCAGGATCCAAAGCAGAACAAGGACTCTTACCCAGGCAATCCCATATGGGATGTAGGTATCCCAAGCAATGTTTTAACTGCTGCTGCAAATGCTTGCCTCTGTTTTTTCTTTTTAGATACTGAAAAACCTCAGATGCATTCATGACATGTGAAAAATTTTAAAATTTCAGTGTCCATAAATAAAATATTATTTGAACACAGCTATGCTTATATGTTTACATATTATCTGTGGTGGCTCTTTAGCTGTAGTTGGCCCTCTGTAGTCATGAGTTCCACATTTTTGGATTCAAACAACCATGGATTGAAAATATTTGAAAAAATTGCATCTGTATGAAACGTACAGACATGTTTTCTTGTCATAAATAATACAGTATAACAGCTATTTATATAGCATTTACATTGTATTAGGTTTTATGAGTAATCTAAAGATGCTTTTAAGTGTATGGGAGAATATATGTATATTATATGAAAATACAACAGTATTTTATATGAGACTTAAGCATCTTCAGAGTTTGTTATCTGCAAAAGGTTCTGGAACCAGCATCCACAAATAACCTGGGATGACTTTATTTACTATCTGGTCCTTTACAGAAACTTTGCTAGCCTATGCTCTAAACCATTGTACTATTCTGCCTTTCATAAAAATGTGAGCAAGTTGATCTCAATTTTTTCTTTTGTTTTCTTTTTTTTATTTTTTGACAGAGTGGACAGTGAGAGAGAGACAGAGAGAAAGGTCTTCCTTTGCCGTTGGTTCACCCTCCAATGGCCGCTGCGGCCGGCACACTGCGGCCGGCGCACCGCGCTGATCTGATGGCAGGAGCCAGGTACTTATCCTGGTCTCCCATGCGGGTGCAGGGCCCAAGGACTTGGGCCATCCTCCACTGCACTCCCTGGCCACAGCAGAGAGCTGGCCTGGAAGAGGGGCAACCGGGACAGAATCCGGTGCCCCGACTGGGACTAGAACCCGGTGTGCTGGCGCCACAAGGCGGAGGATTAGCCTATTGAGCCACGGCTCTGGCCCTCAATTTTTTCTTAACATTTATTTATTTATTTGGAAGGCAGAAATACAGAGGGAAAGAAGAGAGAGAGAAGAGAGAAGAGAGGAGGGAGGGAGGGAGAGGAGAGAGAGAGAGAGAGAGAGAGAATATCTTCCATTTGCTGGTTCATACCCCAAATGGCTGCAACAATTGGCTGGAACAGGCTGAAGCCAGGAGCTAGGAACCTCCTCCAGGTCTCCCTTGTGGGTGCAGGGGCCCATGCACCTGAGTCGTCTTCTACTGCTTTCCCAAGCCATTATCAGGGAGTTGGATGAGAAATGGAGCAGCTTGGACTTGCACCAGAGCTCACGTGGGATGCCAGCACTGCAGGCGAGGCTTAACCTTCTACGCCATAGTGCTGGCCCCGATTTTTTCAGGTGATGTCCATGATATAATTGAAAGTAGAAGTTAATTATAGTTAGAATGTATGCCACTGCATATGTCAAAATAGATATATTAAAGAAAGTTAAATTATAGATTATAATTAGAATGTATAATTTGACACTACATGTCAAAGGAGATATATTAAAAAATCTGGAAAGACTATTAGCTGATTGTATTTCCGGGAAATGGGAGTTTACTTTTGACCCTTTATATTTATTTATTTATTTACTGGAGAGGGATGGGGGAAGGGGGTGGAGAGAGGAAGAGAAAGAAACAGAGAAACAGGAGTTCCCACCCACTGGTTCACTCCCAAAGTGTCCACAATGACTGGGGCTGGGTCAGGCTGAAGCTGGGATCCAGGAACTCCGTCCAGGTCTCTAAGGTGGATAGAAGAGACTCAGTTGCTTGAGTCATCACCTGCTATCTTCCAGTGTGTGCATTAGAGGAAGCTGGAAATGGGAGCTGAAATGGGACTGTAACACAGGTACTTTGATAATGGGATGCAGGCATTCCAACCAACATCTTTACTAGGCCAAATGCGTGCCTTGACTCTATTTTTAAAATTTTGGGTGGGCATCATGACACAGTGGTTTAAGCCACAGCTTGAGACTCCCACATACCATATTGGAATGCCATTTGGAGTCTTGGTCTCTGATTCCAATCCAGCTTCCTATTTACACACCTGGGAGAGCAGCAAATGATGACCCCAAGTGCTTGAGTTCCTGCTACCATGTAGGAGCCCTGGATGGAGTTCCTGACTCTGGGCTTCAGCCTGGCCCAGCTCTGTCTGTTGCAAGCATTTGAGGAGTGAACCAGTGAAAGAAAGATCTCTCTCTCCCTCTTTCTCCTTCTGCCTGTCTCTGTTACTCTACCTTTTAAATAAGTACATTTTTAAAAAAATAAATTTTTTAGAGGTGTTGTTTACACAATCAGTGCTGTCAATCAAAAACAAATATATTTGTGGGGAAAAGGAAGCAATACATTTTTCCTCTTTTTTCCCTATAACCATTTATTTTAAAATTGTTCAAATTTTCAGAACACTATTTAGTACACTAAATACTTTTCTAATTTTCATCTGGATTTACAACTTAATAACACTTTCTGTCTGTGCATATCTCTGTTTAGTTTACCCATATGTATACATGGATATACATATACAGCATGTACTTTTTTTTCCTGAATCATTTGAAAGTTTGGTATGGATCTCCTAAAAATAAGGATGTTATCTTACATAACCTCTTTTATAACATTAATAGTAATTATATCTTCAGATTTTCCAATTGTGCCAATAATGTCTTTTTTTTTAAAAAAGATTTATTTATTTATGTAAAAGTTGGAGTTACACAGAAAGAGAGGCAGAGCGAGAGAGGTCTTCCATCTGCTGGTTCACTCTCCAAATGGCTGCAACAGCCGGAGCTGCGCCAATCTGAGGCTAGGAGCTAGGAGCTTCTTCTGGGTCTACAATGCGGGTGCAGGTGTCCAAGCACTTGGGCCATCTTCTACTACTTTCCCAGGCCATAGCAGAGAGCTGGATCAGAAGTGGACTCGAACCAATGCCCTAATGGGATGCTGGCACTGAAGACGGTGGCTTTGCCTGCTATGCCTCAGCACCGGGCCCCCAATAATGTCTTTTAAATAGTTTTTTCCCCTTTTGATTCAGTATGCAGTCAAGGTCTATATAGTGAGGTTTTTTTTCTTCTATTATTGTTACTTTTAGCTGATCATATGTTCTTGATTCTTTTAATGCATTATTTCCTTGTGGTGATTTAATGATTAAGACAGTTTTGGGAGTCCAGCGCTGTGGTATAGTGGATTAAAGCTGCTGCCTGCAGTGCTAGCATCCCATATCGACAACAATTCAAGTCCCAGCTGTTCTACTTTTGACCCAGCTCCCTGCTAATGTGCCTGGGAAAGCAGCGAAGGATGGCCCAAGTAGGCCCCCTGCACCCATGTAGGAAACCTAAAAGAAGTTCCTGGTTCCTGGCTTTGGCCTAGCTCAGCCGTGACCATTGTGGCCATCTGGGGAGTAAATTAGCAGATGGAAGTGCTCTCTTTTGCTCTCTCTCTCTTCCTCCTTCTGCCTCTCTAAAACTCTGCCTAATAAATAAATAAATCTTTACAAAAAGAAATAGTTTTGGATTATTATGCTGGTAGGAAAAGTTTCAGTCATATCAAGGCCTTGGTTTGGATAAGAGGCAAATCATGCAAGATGTTACATATCATTTTAAGGATTTTGGTGGATCTTCTTAGAAAGTGTTGAAACCTTAAAGAGATGTGACATGTTCAGATTTGCATAGAATGTATAAAATTGACTTTTCAGGCAAAATATTTTAGTGTATTAGAATTTGGAGCAAAAAGAGCTTTGAACCAAGCTAACTGTAAGTATACATTCTGAGACAATTATGAAATAAGTATGAGATATTAAGAAATTACTATTAGTATTATATGTGATAATGACAAGGAGAGTCTGTTAAACATCTTTATTAGAAATGAATAAAATACAGCATCTGGGGCCAGCGCTGTGGCACAGTGGGTTAATGCCCTGGCCTGAAGCGCTGGCATCCCACGTGGACACCAGTTCGAGACCCTGCTGCTCCACTTCCCATCCAGCTCTCCTCTATGGCCTAGGAAAGCAGTAGAAGATGGCCCAAGTCCTTGGGCCCCTGTACCCGTGTGGGAGACCCGGAAGAAGCTCCTGGCTCCTGGCTTTGGATTGGCGCAGCTCCAGCCATTTGGCCAACTGGAGAATGAACCAGCGGATGGAAGACCTCTCTCTCTATCTCTCTTCCTCTCCTCTCTCTGTATAACTCTGACTTTCAAATAAATAAATAAAATCTTTTAAAAAATAAAATAAAAAAAATACAGCATCTGAGACTTGCTTCATTGTACATCAGCAAGAAAAATGTTAGGGCTGTGTGGAACAAGAATGGCAAAGGTTTTGTTAATTGTTGAAACCACGTGATGGATCCATGAAAATTCTATGTACCCAATCTTTATGCTTCTTTATTTTTTTAAAAGATATATTTATTTGAAAGGCAGAGTTAAAGAGAGGTAGAGAGGTAGAGAGAGAGAGAGAGAGAGAGAGAGAGATATCCTCCATCCGCTGGTTCAGTCCCCAGATTGCCGCAACAGCCAGTGCTGTGCCGATCTGAAGCCATGAGCCAGGAGTTTCTTCTCAGTCTCCCATGTGTGTGCAGGGGCCTAAGGACCTAGAACATCCTCCACTGCTTTCCCAGACCATAGCAGAAAGCTGGATCAGAAATGGAGCAGCTGGGACTTGAACCAGCACCCATATGGGATGCTGGCACTGCAAGCAGTGGCTTTACTCATTATGGCACAGCACTGACCCCACTTCTTTATTTTTTTTAAGATTTACTCTGTTTGAAAGGTCAAGTTTACAGAGAGAGAAAGAGAGAGAGATCTTACATCTGCTGGTTCACTCCCCAAATAACCACAATGGTTGGAGCCAGACCAGTCTGAAGCCAGGAGCCATGAGCTTCTTCCAGGTCTCCCAGGTGGATTTCAGGGGCCCAAGGATTTGGGTTGCCTTCTGTTGCTTTCCCAGTCACAGTAGCAGAGAGCTGAATCAGAAGTGGAGCAGCTGGGACTTAAACTGGTGCCCCATGGAATGCCGATGTCACAGCTGTCAGCTTTACTCACTATGCCACAATGCTGCCCCAAGCCTCTCTATTTTTGTGTTTTCATTTTTCCTAAGATCTTAAAAAAGGGAGGCCAGTGCTGTGTCTGCAGCCCTGGCATCCCATGTGGTTGCCAATTAGAGTCACGGCTGCTCCACTTACAATCCAGCTCCCTGGGAAAGCAACAGAAGATGGCCCAAGTGCTTGGGCCCTTGAACCTACTTGGGTAGCCAGTTGAAGCTCCTGGTTCCTGACTTTGGCTTGGCCCAGCTCTGGCTGTTGTGGTTATTTGGGGGAGTGAACCAGCGGATGAAAGATCTCTCTTTTTCTGTCTCTCCTTCTTTCTGTGTAACTCTCCCTTTTAAATAAGTAAATAAATCTTTTTTTTTTTTTTTAAGAAAAAAAAGACAATATTAAACAGGTTAACTTGTGTGTAAATGTTGTCAGGTATTCAAAACTACCTATACTTTGAAGAGAAGTTCTTTTTTTATGATTTATTTATTTATTTGAAAGAGTTACACAGAGAGCGGAGAGGCAGAGAGAGAGAGAGAGAGAAGAAGTCCGATCTGATGGTTCACTTCCTAGATGATCACAATGGCAGGAACTAGGAGCTTCTGGGTTCCGGACGTGGGTGCAGGGGCCCAAGGACTCAGGCTGTCTTCTACTGTTTCCCAGGCCATAGCAGAGAGCTGGATCAGAAGTGAAGCATCTGTGTCTCAAACTGGCACCCATATGAGATGCCGGTGCTTCAGGCCAGGGCGTTAACCCGCTGTGCCACAGCTCTGGCCCCTGAAGAGAAGTTCTTTGCATAATAGTGTCAAGATGTATATACTGAACTTACTTCTAAATATTTGGTTAGAAGAACAGTTTTTGTTAAAAATTTGATATGTTTCTGAATCTTTTTAACCCAACATTTTAAGGTATAAAGAAATAAATTTGCTTTTATATTATTTATTTCAAAACTGCAGTCTTTTAAGTATGGCAGAAAGCTAGCCATGACAATAGAAAACTTCTTTGTAAATTATGAAACTGTTTAATTCAAACCATCACTCACAATTGTAGAACACTATTGTAGATGAGATGTCTTGCTTATCAATCAGCTATTGTGCAAGTAGTATGTAATCTTTCCTATGATTACAGCACTAATGTGTTACTAGTACTGTTTTACTATGATTACAATAAACAGTGGCATCTCTTGATTGGGATCCAGCAACTGTATTCTAGTCACAGGTGCTAATAGCATTTTTTTTTTAAAGATCTAATTATTTATTTGAAAGGCAGAGTTAGAGGGGGAGAGACAGAAAGAGATCCTCCATCCATTTGTTCACTCCTCATATGACCCCAATTATTCGGGCTGGGCTGATCCAAAGCCAGGAGCCAGGAGCTTCTTCTGGTTCTCTAGTGTGGGTGCAGGGACCCAAATACTTGGGCCAGCCTCTGCAGCATTCCCAGGCTCTTTAGCAGAGAGCTGGATCAAGGTAGAAGCCAGAAGTGGGGAACTTAATCTAGATCTCCCACTGACTGTCAAGGACACAACTACTTGAGTCATCACTGCCCCCTTCCCAGCTGCACATTAATAATAAGCCGTAATCAGGAGCCAAAAGCAGGTATTGAATCCAGGCACTCCAGTGTGGGGTGTGCATGTCTTAACAGTTAGCTCAAATGCCCACCCTGAGACAGGATAGAAATGGGACTAAAGGGGCTAGCACCATGGCGCAGTAGGTTAATCCTCCGCCTGTGGCACCGGCATCCCATATGGGCGCCGGTTCTAGTCCCGGCTGCTCCACTTCCAATCCAGCTCTCTGCTATGGCCTGGGAAAGCAGTAGAAGGTGGCCCAAGTCCTTGGCCCCTGCAGCTGCGTGGGAGACCTGGAAGAAGCTCCTGGCTCCTGGCTTCGGATCAGCACAGCTCTGGCCATTGCGGCCAATTGGGGAGTGAATCGACAGAAGGAAGACCTCTCTTTGTCTCTCCCTCTCACTGTCCGCAACTTTACCTCTCAAATAAAATAAATAAAATATTAAAAAAAAAAGGGACTCAAAATTGAACCCTTATATCCATCTTCTACCCAAACATGTATTGCTCTACCCAGCTCCAAATCCATCAGGAGCACGAAGCATTCATACATGCACCACAAAACACCCTCTAATGCCTGTGCATATGCCCAAAGTAGCTAATAAAACCAATATGTGACCTTCCTGGTGTGGTGATAATGAGCAACACTACCATTTTAAGCGTGTCATGTGAAAAGACAACAGTGCCTGTACAACACTGAGTCCAGTGCAGATGGAAGTGCAGTGTGCAGAGGGGTATCACCACACCTCCTCCACCTAGTAGGTACTCTTTTTTTTTGACAGCTAGAGTTATAGACAGTGAGAGAGAGACAGAGAGACAGAGAGACAGAGAGAAAGAAAGGTCTTCCTTCCATTGGTTCACCCCCCAAATGGCCACTACGGCTGGCCAATCCAAAGCCAGGAGCCAGGTGTTTTCTCCTGGTCTCCCATGTGGATGCAGGGGCCGAAGCACTTGGGCCATCCTCCACTGCCCTCCCGGGCCACAGCAGAGAGCTGGACTGGAAGAGGAGTAGCCGGGACTAGGACCCAGCACCCATATGGGATGCCGGTGCTGCAGGTGGAGGATTAACCAAGTGAGCTCAGCACCAGCCCCCCAGTGGATACTATTGCCCAGCTCCCCTCACTGAGTCAGGAGCTGGAACCTCTTCCTGGCCTACTATCTCCTTTGTGTTTGAACCTAAGCTCCCAATAAACCTTGTCTGGGTTGCATGTTGGCTTCTTGTCAATTTCCATTTTAAGGGAATCAGTATCAACCCCATTCCACAAATTTGGATTTTTATTTATTTATTTTTTGAGAAGCAGAGAGACAAATGAGAGGGAAACAGAGACAGAAAGCTCCCTTCACTGGTTCACTCTCAAAATGCCTACAATATCTGAGGCTGGAAACTCAATCCAGGTCTTCCTTCTCCTGCCTTGCAGCGTCAACATTGGCAGGAAGCTAGAAACAGGAGCAGAGCCAGGTACTGAACCTCAGCACTTCCATATGGAATTGGAGGTATCTTAATTGGTGTCTTAACCACTTTGCCAACTCCTCAACCTCTGAGATTTTTAAGGCAGTGATCTTTAAAGGTTTATATCATAATGACACAGAAAACTTTTTTGACGTATTTATGCTTGGATCCTCGCCATGGTTTTTAAATATCTGTCTCCCCAAACTCAGGAGTTAAGTCCCGAAGTCTGATGTTAATGGTACTAGAGTGGAAACTTAATCCATTTACGATGTTTAGAGGTGGCGTCCTTGGGAAATGCTTAGATTGAGTAGGTTATTAGGGTGGAGCCCCCATGACTCAATCCCAGTTGCTTTATAAGAAACCACATGTCCTAGATAGAGACACTGACACACACACTCTGTCTCTTGCCATATGATGCCATGCACCATTTCAGGAATTTTCCAGCAAGAAGGCATCCCCATCAGTCAAACCAGCCACAGATGGTGAACCTCAAGAACTGGGAACTAAAATCTTTTCTCTTTGTAAGTTAGCTATCTAAAGTATTTAATAAGTATTTCATTATAATAATATGGACCTATTTGCTATTTAAAGTTCTGGAGCACAGCCCAAACAAAAATATTTTGGAAAAAATTTACCAGGGATTCTGTTCTGTTGTACATCTTGGTTCCTATGTCACTACATGGATGACTTATGCAATGATCAAGTAAAGATTAAAATAAATGGGAACTAAAAAACATTTAGAATATAGAATACAAAGGTCTTGAAACCAAGTTATCTGTCATTTTTTAGGGCTCAACTTTACCTAAATATAATTGTCATACTTCTACCTCAAAAATTGTTATTGACAGTGTAGCTGGTGCCAGCATCCCTGGTTCGAATACCAGCTGCTCCATTTCCAATCCAGCTCCATGCTAAAGAGCCTGGGAATGCAGCAGACACTAGCCCAAGTATTTGGGTCCCTGCACCCACATGAGAGAACTAGAAGAAGCTCCTGGCTTTGGATCAGGCCAGCCCAGCCCCAGCTGTTGGCATCATAGGGGGAGTGAACAAATGGATGGAGGATTGTGAAAATTTGGGGAGTGAACCAATGGATGGATATTCATTCATTCTCTCTCTCTCTCTCTCTCTCTCTCTCTCTCTCTCTCTCTGCCAAGAGGGATGAGCCAGAGCACTGGGCCTCTCAAATAAATAAGTTAATAAATAAATAAGTAGAACTCAAAATTCTTTGTTCGAAGTGCTTGGGTTCCAGCTCTGCTCCCCATTCTTATTTTTTTTAAGATTTATTTATTTATTTGAAAGGCACAGTTACAGAGAGGCAGAGAGAGAGAGGGAGGGAGGGAGGGAGGTAGGTATTCCATCGCTGGTTACCCAGATGGCTGCAACGGCTGGAACTGTGCCTATCAGGAGCCAGAAGCTTCTTCTGGATTTCCCATGCTGATGCAGAGGCCCAAGGACTTTGGCCATCTTCCATTGCTTTCCCAGGCCAAAGCAGAGAGCTGGATCAGAAGTGGAGCAGCCGGGACTCAAACTGGTGCTCATATGGGATGCCAGCACTACAGGCAGTGGCTTTGCCCACTGAGCCACAGTGCCAGCCCCTACTCCCCATTCTGACTTCCTGCTAATATGCATGTTGGGAAGCAGCAGGTGATGGCTCAAGTAGTTGAGTGGCTGCTACTGAGTTCCCAGTTCCTGGCTTTAGTCTGGCCTTGCCACAGCTATTGTGGGCATTTGGAGGGTAAACCAGGAGATGAGCAATCTCCATCTTTCTGTCTTTGGCTTTCAAATAAATAAAATAATTTTTAAAACTTGGGATGGGGCCAGTGCCGCCGCTCACTAGGCTAATCCTCCGCCTGCGGCGCCGGCACACGGGGTTCTAGTCCCGCTCGGGGCGCCGGATTCTGTCCCAGTTGCCCCTCTTCCAGGCCAGCTCTCTGCTGTGGCCAAGGAGTGCAGTGGAGGATGACCCAAGTGCTTGGGCCCTGCACCCCAGGGGAGACCAGGAGAAGCACCTGCCTCCTGGCTTCGGATCAGCGCAGTGCACTAGACGCAGCGCGGCAGCCGTGGCGGCCATTGGAGGGTGAACCAACGGCAAAGGAAGGCCTTTCTCTCTGTCTCTCTCTCTCACTGTCCACTCTGCCTGTCAAAAATAAAATAAATAAAAAAATATAAAAACAAAAAACAGCAAACTTGGGATGGATAGCCATTAAAATGTTTCTAGTAGGCAAATGATGTGATAACATTTGTGTCCCAGTTTTTAGTAACAAAATTGTGTCACAGCTCAAACTGATATCAGTAACCGCTCCTCTATGGACAGTTTCATCACAGCACATGTCAAGATAACCTGTTCCTGGTGCAACCCAACACTACTATTACTGCATTGTATTAATAGTCTTCCTAAGATACATATGTTTTATTTTTTAAATTTTTAAAAAAGATTTATTTATTAATTTGAGAGTCAATTACACAGAGAGGAGAGGCAGAGAGAGAGGGAGGGAGGAAGAGAGAGGTCTTCCATCTGATGGTTCACAATCCGATGGCCGCAATGGCTGGAGCAGCGCCGATCTGAAGCCAGGAGCCAGGAGTGTCTTCTGGGTCTCCCATGCAGGTGCAGGGGCCCAAGGATTTGGGCCATCTTCCACTGTTTTCCCAGGCAGAGAGCTGGATCAGAAGTGGAGCAGCTGGGTCTCGAACTGGCGCCCATATGGGATGCCGGTGCTTCAGGCCAAGGCATTAACCCGCTGCGCCACAGTGCCGGCCCCAGATAGAAATGTTATTTTTACTTTTGTATACAAAAATTCCCAGAATCTTTACACTGCCTTTTGGATAAATTTTGCTAAGACCTTCCAATTTATTCCCTCCAGTGTGTGTTCTACTCTTTCACGTTTCTAAAACATTGCCATATGACCGCTTCAAACATTTCTATATATTCTGACTTGAGTTTGCAGTGCCTTTCTCTTTTTTTCTGTTTTTGAATAATTGCAAAACATTTTTGAATGTAAAAGTGTAAGAAAATTTGTATCAGTTGGAAAAATAATGTAATACAAATATTTAAAATACATTGGTGTAGGCATTTGGCACCTTAGTGGTTGAGATGCTAATTGGGATGCCTGCATCGCAGTCAGGGGCTTGGGTTTGAGTTTTTGCTCATTCCAAATTTTAGCTTCCTGCTAATGAACACTCTGTAGATCAGCAGGTGATGACTCAAGTGTGTGGTACTTGGCTCTGTGAGAGAGACCTGGATTGAGTTCTTGGTTTCTGACCTTGGTCTGGGTGGTTGTGGGCATTTGGGAAGTGAACCACTGGATGTGAGCTCTGTATCAAATAAATAAATAAATGTAATGAAATAAATTCTAAGTGGTAACAACTTACTATTTATACTTTTAGGTGTTTTGCTTTATGTTAAAAAACGTTTTTTGTTACATGAATGAGATCAAATTATATTCAGTGTTTTTGCATTAGACTTTTTTTCATTTAACAATATTCATCTTTCTTTCTCAAGTACAATTGAATATCCTCTATATAAAATGCTTGGTGGTTCAAATTTGAGGGTTTTTCATATTTTAGGATATTTGCGTAGTCTTTATTGTCTGAGTATCCCTAATTGGAAAATCCAAAATCAAAACTGTTTGAACATGATCTTTCAGCTTTTGGAGCATTTTGGGCTTCAGATTTTTGGATTAGGGATGTTCAACCTGTACATGTGCCTTACTCTTTTAAATAACCCTGTAATAATGAAATTGGATTAACAATTCCATGATGGCTTTTGAAATTTTTTAGTTTACCTTTTTGTGAGCTTCCCTCTATTCTCTTGGTGCCTTGTCACATCTGTAGCATAAATACCTCAAAGGGTCATAATAATTTGAGTCAGAGAGGATGTACACTTAAAATTTTATATGTTGCTAAATTTGCTTCCATAAGAATAAAGTTGAAGAGGAGCTAATCCAACCAAATATTAGTACTTTACTTTTAGGTCATCTTAAATATTTTTACTTAAAAATATTTTGATTTTATTATTTTTAAAGACTTATTCATTTTATTATTCATAAGGCAGAGTTACATGGAGAGAGTTAGACACAGGGGTGGGGGGGGAGAGAGAGAGAGAGAGAGAGAGAGAGAGAGATGGATTTTCCATTCATTGGTTCATTCCCCAAATGCTTACAAAGGCTTCGACTGGTAAGGCTGAAGCCAGCAGCTGGGACTCATTCCAGATCTCATTTGAGTGGCAGGTACCCAATCACTTGAGCTGTCACTTAACTGCCTCTCAGAGTTTTGATTAGCAGGAAGCTGGAATAGGGATTCAATCCCGAGTACTCCGATGTGATATACAGGTGTCTTAATCACTAGGCCAAAGCCTACTCTTTTATTTTTAAATAGAGTTACATGTTAGTCAGCTTTTTGTCACAGTAACTAAATACCTAAAGCAACTAGCTTATTAATAAGAGCCAAGTTTGATTAGCTCACAATTTTGGAGTTTCAACTTGAAGATTGGATGGTCTCATTTAACTGGCATCTTGGGAGGGAAGAGGAATGGATACAGGGGAAGGATCATATGGTGATCCAGGAAGCCGAACAGCTGGGCCCAACCAACAGGTGGGCTTTAAAAACGAGCCTTATCATGAGAATTACTTCTGAGGGCTGGTCTTCAGTGACCTAAGGCCCACCTCCTAAACCCCTTAATTGGATTAAGTTTCTGCTCTCTTAATATCATTAATTTATGACTTGGGGGCTTAATTATCTACATGCATTTGGGAGCCAAATCTGTGTAAACCATAACAAGTTTAAAACTAGAAATGGATGTTTAATTTTGTTAAGTGCTTTTTATTATCTGAGACAATCATATTGCTATTCATCTTTGATTTATTACCATAGCAAATTATAGACTTCCTAATATTTACCTATTGTTACACTCCTAATATTTTCATTTGGTCATAATTTTTAAAAATATTTATTTATTTGAAAGGCAGAGAGAGAGAGAGAGAGATATTGATCCTGCATTTGTTGGTTCACTCCTCAAATGGCTGCAGTGGCCAGGTGGAAGCCAGGAGCGTTATCCAGGTCTCCCACGTTGGTACATGGGCCCAATTACTTGGGCGGCTTTGGCTGCTTTCCCAGTTACATTAGTAGGGAGCTGAATTGGAAGTAGAACAGACAGGACATTAGCTGGTGCCCATATAGGGTGCCTTTATTGCAAACAGCAGCTTAATCTGATAAACCACAATGCTATCCATTCATTTGGTCATAATTTTTAAAAACATAGCATATTTGTTAATATTTTATTTACATTACTTTATATTAGTAAAATTATAATGAGCTTGTTGTTGTTAAACTTTGGTACTAGTTCTATATATTGACTTAAAAATGGTGGGAAAAGCTGTCCAGTTCTTTCTTCATGCTCAGGTATAATTTTTTTTTTTTTTTTTGACAGGCAGAGTGGACAGTGAGAGAGAGAGACAGAGAGAAAGGTGTTCCTTTGCCGTTGGTTCACCCTCCAATGGCCGCCGTGGCCGGCGCGCTGCGGCCGGCGCACCGCGCTGATCCGATGGCAGGAGCCAGGAGCCAGGTGCTTCTCCTGGTCTCCCATGGGGTGCAGGGCCCAAGCACCTGGGCCATCCTCCACTGCCCTCCCTGGCCACAGCAGAGAGCTGGCTTGGAAGAGGGGCAACCGGGACAGAATCCGGCGCCCCAACCGGGACTAGAACCCGGTGTGCCGGCGCCGCTAGGTGGAGGATTAGCCTAGTGAGCTGCGGCGCCGGCCGCTCAGGTATAATTTGACCTTGAAATTATTTATTCTGGAAGTCTGTATAATTTTTTTTTTTTTATTTTTGACAGGCAGAGTGGACAGTGAGAGAGAGAGACAGAGAGAGAAAGGTCTTCCTTTGCCGTTGGTTCACCCTCCAATGGCCGCCGCTGCAGCCGGCGCACCGCGCTGATCCGATGGCAGGAGCCAGGAGCCAGGTGCTTTTCCTGGTCTCCCATGGGGTGCAGGGCCCAAGCACCTGGGCCATCCTCCACTGCACTCCCTGGCCATAGCAGAGAGCTGGCCTGGAAGAGGGGCAACCGGGACAGAATCCGGCGCCCCGACCGGGACTAGAACCCCGTGTGCCGGCGCCGCAAGGTGGAGGATTAGCCTAGTGAGCCACGGCGCCGGCGAAGTCTGTATAATTTAACATGACCTTTCTGACTCTACCTTTCTTTGGTAATTTGTCTTACAGAAAATATAACTGCTGTGGGTTGAATTGTGTCTCTCATAAAGACATGCTGAAGTCCTAACCCCTGGTATCTCACAATATGACTTTATTTGGAATAGAGTCATAGCAAATACAGTTAGTTAAGATGAGGTCTTATGGGGCTGGCACTGTGGTGTAGTAGGCTAAGCCTGTGCCTGTGGGTGCTGGCATCCTGTGTGACCACTGGTTTATGTCCCAGCTGCTCTGCTTTATGATCCAGCTCTCTGCTTATGGCCTGGGAAAGCAGTGGAAGATGGCCCAAGTGCTTGGGCTTCTGGGAGACCCAGAAGAAGCTCCTGGCTTCAGACTGGCCCAGCTCTGGCCATTACGGCCATTTGGGGAGTAACTAGCAGATGGAAGTCTTTCCCTCTCTCTGTCTGTAATTGTAGCTCCCAAAAATAAAATATTAAAAAAAAAGATGAGGTCATACAAGAGTAGGATGGGCCATTAGTCTCCAGACTGGTGTCCCTGTAAGTAGAGGGACAAAAATGTGAAAACAGACACATAGGGGAAAGGCAGAGATTGAAGTGATGCAGTGGCAAACCAAAGAATGCCAAGGGTTGATGACTACTGCTAAAAGTAAGGAGGAAGAATCTTCCCTTATGGGTCTCATTGGTCTCATGTCTCTACCAACATCTTAATTTTAGATTGATAGCCTCTAGAATTGTGTGAGAATAAATTTCTATTGTTCTAAGCCACTCAGTTTGTGGTAATTTATTATGAAAACCCTAGAACACTAGTATATTTTTCATTTATACTTTCAGATTTGTACAGTATAGAGTTGTGTAAACTATTGTGTATTTATTGTCTTCATTTTTAATTTTGTAAATTGATGCTTCCTTCATTTTGTTAATATGGTATCTTAAGATATTTACTTTTTAGTGTACCTAGAATTTTTTTAAAAAAGATTTATTTTATTTATTTGAAAGGCAGAGTTATAAAGAGAGGTAGAGATAAAAAGATCTTCCATCCGCTGGTTCACTACCCAAATTGCTGCAATGGCCTGGATTGGGCTGGGGCAAAGCCATGAGCCAGGAGCCTCCTCCCGATATCCCATGTGGAAGTAGGGGCCCAAGCACCCAGGCCATTCTCCACTGCTTTCCCAGGCACACTAACAGGGAGCTGGATGGAAGGTGGAGCAAAATGGGACATGAACCAGCACCCCTATGAGATGCCGGCATTGCAGGTGCCAGCTTAACCTACTATGCCACAATGCCAGCCTGTACATAAAATATTTATTACTTACCTACCTAAATCAGTTAATTAATTTCAGTTTTGAAAAAAAATTATTTTATTTATTTGGAAAGGCAAAGAGAGAGAGAGAGAGAGAGAGAAAGAGAAAGAGAAAGAGAAAGAGAAAGAGAAAGAGAAAGAGAAAGAGATTTCCCATATACTTGATCACTCCCCAGTTGCTTGCAACAGCTGTTGCTGGGCCCGGCTGAAACCAGGAGCTGGGAACTTCATTCACGTCTCCAAGTGGGTAGCTGGGACTCAAGTACTTGAGCCAACATCTGGTGGCTCCCAGGCACATTAGCAGGAAGCTAGACATAGAAGGCAGAAGTGGGTCTGGATCTTAGGCAGTCCAGTATGGGATGTGGGTGTTCCAGGATCAGGATTGACCCTGCTGTTTTGTCCGTCTCAGCCCAACATTGTTTAGGAGGGAACTTAAAAATTTCTGTATTGGGGGCTGGTGTTGGTGGTGTAGTGGATTAAGGCACTGCCTGCATCCCATATTGGCACAGGTTCGAGTCCCCGTTGCACCTCTTCCTATCCAACTCCCTGCTAACACTCCTGGAAGAAGCAGCAGAGGTGGCCTATGTCGTTGAGCCCAAGCATCCATGTGGAAGGCCCAGATGAGGTCTCCTGGCTCTTGGCTTCAACCTGGCCCAACCCCAGCCGTTGTGCCAGTTGGGGAGTGAACCAGAGGATGGAGGATCTCCCTGTCTTCCCTGTTTACCATCCCCCACCCCCCAACACTCTACCTTTGGATGGATAAATACGTCTTCAGAAAACAAATTTTAAACTAAGTAAAGAATGTTCTTTGATCACAGTGGAAGTGAATTACAGATTGGTTGCGGAAAGATACCTGGAAAGACTCAAATATATGTTCACAGAAGAAATCACTAGTGAAATTAGAGAATATCTTGAATTAAATGACAGTGACAACACAATGTATCAGAATTTGTGGTAAAGCAGTCCTTGGGGAAGATTTACAGCACTAGGGTCTCAAATTAGTGACCTGAACTTAGGAAACTAGAAAAAGGAGAATCAAATAAACCCAAAGGAAGCAGAAGAAAAGAAATAATAAAGCTTAAGGTTTAAATTAGTAAAGTAGAAGAAAGAAAAGCATTACAGAAAATAAGTGAAACTTCAAACAGAATTTGAGAAAAACAGTAAACTGAGAAACTCCTAATGACAGGGATTGGGGAAAAAAAAACAGAAAAGAAATACATTATCAATATCATGAATGAAATAAGTGATATCAGTACAGATTTTTACAAATGTTAGCAAGTTAATAAGGTGATATTTTGAAGAACTTTATACTTTAAGTTTGACAGCCTTTCAAAGTATTTTATTTGAAAGAGAGAGAGATCTGCCATCTACTGGTTCACTTCCCAAATGGCTGCATTGGCCAGAGCTGGGCCAGACCGAAGCCAGGAGCCAGGATCTTCCACTGGATCTCCCATGTGGGTGCAGGGGCCCAAGCACTTGAGCCACTCTCTGAGGTTTTCCCAGGCACATTAGCAGGGAGCTGGATCAGAAGTAGAATAGTCAGGAATTGAACCAGCATCCCATATGGCACTGCAGACCACTGCTTAACCTGCTGTGTCACAGCACTGGCTACTCAAAGTCTTACTTACTGATTTGAAAGGCAGAACGACAGGAAAATACAGAGGGAGAGATAGAGAGGGAGAGAGAGAGGGGGGGGGGAGGGCGAGAAGGGGAGAGGGAGAGGGAAACAGTATTTTTCCCAAAATGTATTTATTTTGAAAGTTAGAGTTACATGGGTGTGGGGAGCAGAGGGGAGAGAGAGGGAGAGGGAGAGGGAGACGACGGAGATGGAGAGATCTTCCATTTGCTGATTCACTGCAGATACCTACAACAACCAGGGCTGGGCTAGGCCAAACCTAGGAGCCAGGAATTCATTCTGAGTTTCCCATGTTAGGGGCAGGAACTCAAGTACTTGGATCATCATCTGTAGCCTCCTAGGTACATTAGTTGGAAGCTGGAGTCGAAGTGGAGGTTGGATTCCTTCCCAGGCATTCTGATATAGGATGCAGGTGTCCAAAGCTGTGGTTTACTTAGGCCGTTTGATAGCTTATCTGAAACTAAAATGTTGCATGAAAGATACAAATTATGAAAGCTTACTCGTGAAGGGATAGATCTCAACAGTAGTTCTATATCTATTTCCTTTTTTTTTTTTTTTCAAAGATTTATTTACTTATTATTTGAAAGGCAGAGTTAGAGAGGCAGAGAAAGAGAGAGAGAGAGAGAGAAAGGTCTTCCATCCGCTGGTTCACTCCCTAAATGGCCGCAATGGCCGGAGCTGGGTCAATCTGAAACCAAGAGCCAGCTTCTTCCGGGTCTCCCACACAGGTGCAGGGGTCCAAGGCCTTGGGCCATCCTCCACTGCTTTCCCAGGCCATAGCAGAGAGCTGGATTGGAAGTGGAGCAGCTGGGACTACTCGAACTGGTGCCCATAGGAGATGCTGGCACTGCAAGTAGCACTTTACCACTATGCCACAGCGCCAACTCATATCTATTTTAAAAATTGTATTTATAATTAAAAATTGGGGTGGGTATTGTATACCAGGTTAAACCTCTGCTTGAGACTCCCACATTCTGTATCAGTCCCAGCACCCTGCTTCAATCCGGTTCCATGCTGATATGCCTGGGAAACAGCAGATGGGCTCCTGCTATACGTGTCAGAGACCTGGATGGAATTCCTGGCTCTGGGCATCAGCTTTTGCAGCCATTTGAGGAGTCAACCAGCTCATGGAAGATTCCTGTCTGCTGGCCTGTCACTATGCTTTTCAAATAATGGAGCTAATGTAATACCTAACAGTGAGAAATTAAGTGCTTTGTTCCTAAAATGAGGAAGAACACAAGAATGTCTGCTGTTACCACAGTATTCAACATTGTATTGGAAATTAAAGCTGATAACAGCAGCAAAAAACAAATGAAAGACAAACAAACAAACAAAACCCACAGCACTCAGATTGCAAATGAAGAAGTGGAACTTTCTGTTGGCAGATGACATCATCTCTGTAGAAAGTTGATGGAATCTATAAAAAACAGAAACAGAAACCACCCTTGAAAGTGTTATATGAATTTAGCAGTTTTGTAGGACAGAAGGACAGTATAGTAAAATTATTTGCATTTCCATACATCAAGTAATAAGAAATTGATTATTAGAATTTCCTTTTACATATTAGCATTGAAAATTTAAAAGACAAAAAAGATGTGCAAGATCTCCAAACTAAAAGCTATAAAACAATGCTGAGAAAAGTTAAAGACCTAATAGAAGGAGAGAGAGATCATGTTTCTGGGTTGTAAGACTCAACATTATTAATTTAGCCCAACAATTTTTCCCACATTGAGTATATATATATGTGTGTGTGTGTGTGTGTGTGTGTGTGTGTGTGTATCTAGTAAAGGATTTATTTCTAGAATATTCAAAGAACATTTGAAACTCAATAGGAAGGCAGTATAGTAATAAAATGAACAATTATTTGAACAGAACGCTTCACCAAAGATGTAAGACTGGCAAATAAACATATGAAAACATATTCAACTTACTTAGTTGTTAGGGACATGCAAATTCTAACCACTCTGAGATGCCACTACACACCTAATAGAAAAGCCAAATGAAACAAATTGACTATGCCAAGTGTTGGTAATCATGCAGAGCAACTAAAATTCTCACTAGTGGATATGTACAAAATGAATGTGGAAAACAGTTGGTAGTTTTTTGAAAAGTTAAAAATTACAGTGAAGTGAGGCTGGTGCTGTGGCATGACAGATAAGGCAGTGCTGGCATCCCATATGGGCACCGGTGCTAGTCCTAGCTGCTCCACTTCTGATCCAGCTCTCTGCTATGGCCTGGGAAAGCAGTAGAGGATGGCCCAAGTCCTTGGTCCCTGTACCCGCATAGGAGACCCAGAAGAGGCTCCTGGCTTTGGATCGGCACAGCTCCGGCCATCGCAGCCATCTGGGGAGTGAACCAGCGGATGGAAGACCTGTCTTTGTCTCTGTCTCTCTCTCTGCCCTTGCCTCTCTGTAACTGCCTTTCAAAGAAATAAATAAATCTTTAAAAAAAATACAGTGAGGTGATGCAGCCCTTCTATTCCTAGGTATTTACTCATGAGAATTGACCATTAATCCATGCAAACATTGTACAAGGATGTTTTCTAGCAGCTCTTTCTGTAATAACTAAAAACTGTGATGAACTCTAACAACAAATGAATAAGAAACTGAAAGTTTTTTCATACTATTTGTTGAACTCTTTACTAAGAATAGAGTTAATCTTATGTGTCTAACGTTCATTGAAACTAGATCTTATTAAAAAATTAGAATGGGGGCTGGTGCTGTGGCTCACTTGGTTAATCCTCCGCCTGTGGCGCCGGCATCCCATATGGGCTCCGGGTTCTAGTCCCAGCTGCTCCTCTTCCAGTCCAGCTCTCTGCTGTGGCCCGGGAAGGCAGTGGAAGATGGCCCAAGTGCTTGGGCCCTGCACCTGCATGGGAGACCAGGAGGAAGCACCTGGCTCCTTGCTTCGGATTGGCTCAGCTCCAGCCGAAGCGGCCATTTTGGGGGTGAACCAACGGAAGGAAGACCTTTCTCTCTGTCTCTCTCTCTCTCTCACTGTCTAACTCTATCTGTTAAAAAAAAATTAGAATGTAACTAGGAGAGGGAGGAGGTAGAAGGGTGGGAGGGTGGAAGAATCACTGTGTTCCTAAAGTTGTATTTATTAAATGCATGAAGTTTGTATGCCTTAAATAAAAGGTTTCTGGGGAAAAAAAACTCACAGAATTGTGCAGAATTAGTAGTGAACCTTCAATATACTATAGACTAATTTAAAAAAAAGATTGTGATCATAAAAAAATCCAGTTAAATGTGTGTAGGCATTTTCTTTTGTTGGAAAGACTTTGAAAGTTCAAACATCAAAGCAAATAATCAGTATTAAAATGTTTTGTTCATATTGAGACATTGTGTATGCAAAATGCCTTAATTATTACTAAGCCAATGTATTATGATATCAATATCTGTTTTTAAAAATTAAAACCAACCATGCTTCTAGCATGATAAAATCCTGAAATTAAATCAGGGGTTTGCATTCACATTGCTGTTGTTCAGATATATTCCGCATAATTTTTAAAACTCGAGAACATTTTTAGTATCTGATTTTTTTTTACCAAAATCATGCCATTTATGTATGTATTATCCCTATATAAAGAAAAAAGATAAATATGTGCTTATATGAATGACTGGGAATGTCCATGGAGTTAGCTAACTTATATTCAGTTTTTATTGTATATAAATTTCTAATGCTTTGCATTTCTGTATCATTTTAACTTCCTTCATTTAAATAAATTCACTAAATATTTCTAAAAAGATTATTAAGAAACCGGATAGATCCTTAAAATAGAATAATATTCAGTTAAAATAATTAGCATTGTAGCATGTGAATGAATTTTAAAATAGTATTCTGAGTAAAAGAACCAAGAGCAAAAGGATTGTTTATCTATAACATTCTTGGACATTTAAATTAATATGTGGTGACAGAAAATGCCTGGGGAGTTGTATGGATGGTAGGTGGAGATTACAAAAGGGTTCTTTACCACCCAAATGCCCACAACAGCTGGGGCTGGGCCAGCTAGGAGTCAGGAACTCAATCTAAGTCCCCCATATGTGTGGTGGAGACCCATGGGCCATCATGGACTACCTCCCAGTTGTTCCTTAACACGAAGCTGGAATTGGGAGTTGAGCCAGGACTTGAACCCATCTGAAGTAGCATTGTAATTACTAGGCCAGATAACCATCCCTATCTTTCAGTACTTTAGTGGAATTGATTTGTTTTCTGTTTTCATTTTTTTAAAGAATCATTTTATTTATTTGAAAGTCAGAGTTGCACACAGAGAGAGAAGGAGAGGCAGAGAGAGAGAGAAAGGTCTTCCATCCCACTGGTTCACCCCCCAAATGACCACAACGGCCAGAGCTGAGCTGATCTGAAGCCAGGAGCCAGGAGCTTCCTCCAGGTCTCCTACGCGGGTGCAGGGGCCCAAGGAGTGGGGCCATCTTCTATTGCTTTTCCAGGCCATAGCAGAGAGCTGGACAGGAAGAGGAGCAGCCAGGACTCGAACTGGCACCCATGTGGGATGCTGGCACTTTAACCCGCTGTGCCACAGCACTGGCCCCTTCATTTTATTTTTAAAAAGTTTATTGAAATTAAGTAAATCCTCATAGTATTTTCATGATTTTTTCCCCAAAGATTTATTACTTGAAAAGCAGAGTTACAGGGTGGGAGGCGGGGGAGGAGAGGGAGAGAAAGAAAGAGATCTTCCATTCACTGGTTTACTCCCCAAATGGCCACACTGGCTGGGGCTGGGCCAGGCCAAGGCCAGGATCCTGGAGTTCCATCCAGCTCTTCCATATGGGTAGTAGAGACCCAAGCAGTGAGACTAACCATATTCATTTTAAAAACTTTATAAGATTCAACTGTATGTATGCATGTACTACATTTTGTTTATCTACTTTTCTGTTGATGAACACTTGGGTTGCTTTCATGTTTTATCTATTGTGAATAATGCTGTTAGCAACATGGATATGCAATTATCTCTTTGCGACCCTGCTTTCAATCCCTTAGAGTATATGCTCAAAAGCAGAACTCCTGGATCACATAGCAGTTTTATTACTAGTTTTGTTAAAGACCAACCATTTTTCACAGCAGTAATGACATTTTACATTCCCACCAATAGTATGTGGTATTCCATTGTCTCCACATCTTTGTCGACACTTTTAATTTTTTGTTAGTAACCATCCTAATGTATATGATGTGATTTTTGTGGTTCGTTCTTGCTGATGTAACAAAAAATGACAGACTGGGTAATTTATAAATGGTAGAAATGTATTTCTCAGAGTTCTACAGCTGGGAAGTCTAAGAAAGTATCAGAAGGTTCAATGTCTGAAGAGAGCTGGCTTTCTATATCACCCAAATGACACCTTGCTGCTGTGTCCTTGTATTTCTTTTATAAGAACATTAAGAACATTAATCCATTCACGAAGGAATCACCTCTTAAAAGGCCCTACCTCAATGACGATTAAGTTTCAACCTGAATTTTAGAGGGGCACAAACATTCAAACCATAACAGATTTGAATATCTGATATCTGATAGTTTTGATTTGGAGATCCCTAATAATTAGTGACTCTGGGCATCTTTTCATGTTCATATTGGCCTTTTGTGTATCATCTTTGGAGAAATGTCTGTTGGAGTTCTTTGCCCATTTGTGAATCAGATTATAATTATTATTGAGTTTTAGGAGTTCTTTGTATTTTGGACTTAATTTCTTATTAAAGATATGACTTGCAGATATTTTCTCCCATTCTGTCAATTACCCTTTTATTCTGTGTCTTTTGATGTATAAACATTTTTAGTTTTCATAAAGTGCAGTTTGTTCTGTTGCCTGTGCCTTGAGAATCATCTAAGAAATCATTGCCAAATGCAATGTCATGAAGCTTTTGCCCTGTGTTTTCTTCTAAGTTTTATAGTTTTAGTTCATATATTTAGGTTATGTATCCTTTTTGTGTTAATTTTGGTCTGTGGTTTTAGGTAAGGGTTCACCTTCTTTCTTTTGTATATGGATATCCAGTTTTTCTAGCTCCATTTTTTGAAAAGATGGTATTTTCCCACTGAATGGTAATGGGCATCCTTGCCAATCATGCCAGGGGCAGGCATCTCACTTAGCTTTTAATATGTCACTTGGGAGCCGCTTTTGTGGTGCAGTGGTTTAAGCTTCTGCTTGTGATACCAGCAACCCATATTTGAGTGCCTGTTAGAGTCCTGGTACCTGGGAGACCTGGATGGAGCTCCTGGCTCCTGACTTCACTCCCATTGGGTGGCAGGAGCCCAGGTGCTTGGGTCATCTTCTGCTGCCTTCCCAGGCACAATAGCAGGGAGCTGGATTGGAAGTAGAGGAACTGGGACTTGAATCAGTACCTGATGTGGGATGCTGGTGTCATAATTTGAAGCTTAACACACTGTGTGACAGTGCAGGTCCCTATGTATTTTTTTTAGTGTATTGTAATTTTAAAGAACAACGTAATTTAAGATTTTATTTATTTATTCCGGAGACAAACACACAAACACACACATGTACACACACAGCTCCCATATGTTGGCTTCCTCACCAATGCATGAAACAGCTAGGAGACTGAAGCTGGGAGCTGGGAACGTGGTTCAGGTCTCTCCTCTGGGTGGCAGGAACCCAGTTACTTTTGCTATCACCATTGTCTTTCAGGGTCCACATTAGTAGGAAGCTGGAATTAGAGCCAGAAATTGAACCTAGATCCTCTGATGTCGGCTGTAAGTGTGTTAATCAGCAGCTTAACCACTAGACCAAATGCCTGTACCTTAAAATAAAATAATTTTTATGGCTCTTGATACTTACTGCTAAATTGATAGGACCTTTATTATTTTTAAAATCCATTTGAAAGGTAGAGTGACAGAGATTAAGTGGCATAGAGAGCATTCCTTCATCTGCTAAATCACCCCCCAAATGGCTGCCATGGCTGGGGTGGGCCAGGTTAAAACCAGGAGTGGGGAACTCAATCCAGGTCTCCCATGTAGGTGTTATGATTTGGCTGCATTTTCCAAGTATACTCATCTCTGTGATGGTTTTACTTCGGATACTGTATATTGACCAGAGAACTTGAAGGGAAAAAAAGAGTTACATGTTTCTTTAGCCATTTTTTAAAAAATTATCTTTTCTCTTACAAGTGGAAAGATGATGTTTCCTTTATATATAAAAGACACAAAAGGGGCTGGCTCTGTGGCTCAGTGGGTTAATGCCCTGGCCTGAAGCGCTGGCATCCCATATGGGCACTGGTTCTAGTCCCGGCTGCTCCTCTTCCGATCCAGCTCTCTGCTGTGGCTTGTGATAGCAGTGAAGGATGGCCCAAGTCCTTGGGTCCCTACATCCACGTATGAGACCTGGAGGAGGCTCCTGGCTCCTGACTTTGGATCGGCGCAGTTCCTGCTGTTGTGGCCATCTGGGGAGTGAACCAGCGGATGGAGGACCTCAAAAATAAATAAATAAATAAATGAAAGATACAATAAAGCTTGCTCAGAAGGATACAAGAGTAGATGGAAAATAATTTTTTTCTTTCAAAGTGTTGAGCTGAGCAAAAAACAAAAAAACCCAACTCACTATTTTTATCCATATTCAGATTCCTTGCCTTTTGTTTTGATGTGAGACAAGGATATTTTTATTTATTTGAAAGGCAGAGAAAGAGGGAAAAATGAGAGGGAGGGAGGGAAAGATCTAGAGAGAGAGAGATTGAGAGATCCTTCATCTCTCTAGTGGTTTATTCTCCAAATGGATTCAACAGCCACGACTGGGACAGGCTAAAGCCAGGAACCTGGAACTACATAAGGGTCTGCATGTGGGTGGAGTACTTGGCCCATTTTCCGTCATCTTCCCAGGTGAATTAGCAGGGATCTGGATTGGAAGTGGAGCAGCTGGGACTCAAACTGGCACTTATGTGGGTTGCTGTTGTTTTGGGTGGCAGACCAACCCACTGCCCCCATACCTGGCCTTTTAAGAAATTCACAGACTTTTTGAGAGAGAAGAATGAAATTTGTTAATATAAAACCTACTCAAAGTTTCTATGACTTAGTCTTGGGTTTTTTGTTCTTTTCTTTTTTTTCTCTTAATTCTGTTGAAAACATAAATGAAGGCCTGGAGGAAATCTTGCTTGGGAGAAGAGAATAAAATCCAGCTTCTAGCTTTCCTTTGCATGCTTATTTCAGAACAATAGAAAACAATATTAAAGTTGTTTTATTCTGTTTCTTTCTTTATGTAAGTAAAACAACTGAGGTTGAGAGAAATATAATGATTTTAGTTAATAGAGTTAGACTAAAATTTTGGTTTCCAGTTCTGATTTGTTTTACAAAACCCTCTTCTCTTTCCCATTTCAGGACTGAATTTCTCATAGATCTGGGTAGATTTGCTTCGTAGAACAATCTGAGCAAAAGCAGAAAGTACAATATTTCAGAGATAATATCTGGAAAAGAAAGACCTTTTAATTCCACACATTGAAACTTCTGAAAGAAATAAAGGCAGAGGCTTATATAAAGATAGCTTATTGTTATGCACTCAGGACTTTAATTTTCTTTCATACTGATTATAGTATTGGTTCTCCTCTTATATGAGTTGCATAAAACATAAGCTTGAAAAGCAAGTGGATATTCAAATGCTATTGTATCAGATTATGTAGTCCTCCAGCCTAAATTGAAGTTAAGAAGTTAGGGGAAGATTCCAGTGTGTGTTTGACATATGATTTTTGTAAGGAAGCAAGAGTGTTAAAGTGTTTTCAGTTGAAATAAATTAGATTTTTTGTTTCATTTGCTGATCACAAGCATTGTTATAACTTTTTGCTTCTTTTTCAAGCTATTTCACATTCTTCTTGGAAATATGTAATAACCTAGTTTTATTATTTCTTTCATTCCACTTAGACCCCCAAAATGAAAACAAAAACAGATTGTGTGTTTTCAACACTATAAATATAATGATTATAAGTAATCATAATTGATGTTTGGTGATTGTTTACTTTGTATCAGACACAGGTTTTCACATGCATATCAAAATTTAATTGGCATGCATTTCTATGGGAGAGACTGTTATCTTCATTTTATGCATGCAATTTAAACTCAACTTGTTCAGTCATTTCACAGCTAGTAAGATGTAGGGCTTCAAAAATGGACAGCTATTTTTATATTTTATTTTTAAATTTAAAAATGATTATTTACTTGAAAGGTAGTTACACACACACATACGGGGGGGGGGGGGGAGGGAGAGGGAGGGAGAATGAATCTTTGCTGAATCCAGGTTGAAGGCCAGGAACTCCATCCTGGTATTCCAAAGTGGTTAGCAGCAGCCCAAGCACTTGGGCCACATTCTGCTGCCTTACCAGATATATTAGCAGGAGCTGTATTGTAGCTGGGACTTGAACCAATGCTCATATGGGATGCTGGTGTTGCTGGAGGCTGCTTAACCCATTGCATCACAACACTTGCCCCTAAATGTTAGTTTTTTTAAATTTTTTCATTTTTTTTGAGAGAGGAAATGAGAACTTCCATCTAATGATTCACTTCCCAAATGCCCAGAACAGCCAAGACTGGGCCAGGCCAAAGCTAGGAGCCCGGAACTCCATATAGGTCTTCCATGTTGGTTGTAGGGACCTAGGTGTTTGAGCCATCACCTGCTGCCTCCCAAGGTGTGTGTTAGCAGGAAGCTGGATCAGAAGCGGAGGAGCTTGCACTAAAAGCGGACACTCTGAGATGGAATACCTGTGTCCCAGGTGGTAGCTTAATTGCTGTGCCAAACACCTGCCACTGGGCATTTATTTTTTTTTAAACTGCATTCCACTGTTTCTCAACATTTAAGGTATTACAGTGACTTAATAGAAGGAAACCAGAACTTACCAAACAAAATAAAGGATGACCATTCATATTACAAAGTAATTTAATGAGGGATTGCTTTTGTAAGACACATTTCTAGGGTGTCTTCTCTTTGTTTTCTTGTCAAAACCCAGAAAGAGCTGTCTCAATAGTGTGGGAATCTTTTACCATCTTTTTGTTTAGTTGAGGGCTATCCTTGGGTCAGTGGACTAACCATGAGCCAGCCAGTATCTTTTCTTTTTTTTTTTGACAGGCATAGTGGACAGTGAGAGAGAGACAGAGAGAAAGGTTTTCCTTTTGCCGTTGGTTCACCCTCCAATGGCCGCCGCGGCCGGCGCGCTGCGGCCGGCGCACCGCGCTGGTCCGATGGCAGGAGCCAGGAGCCAGGTGCTTCTCCTGGTCTCCCATGGGGTGCAGGGCCCAAGCACCTGGGCCATCCTCCACTGCCCTCCCTGGCCACAGCAGAGAGCTGGCCTGGAAGAGGGGCAACCGGGACAGAATCCGGCGCCCCAACCGGGACTAGAACCCGGTGTGCCGGCGCCACTAGGCGGAGGATTAGCCTAGTGAGCCGCGGCGCCGGCTGACCAGTATCTTTTCTTCGCAAAGAGTAGTTTGGCATTGCCTAAGATGAGTAAGACTGTTGAGGTGAAAGAGGAAGTTGGTTGGGGATATTAGGTACCATGATAAACATATACAGGCAACTCTTCTGAATATTCTACTGATATGCCGTTTTTAGGAATATATTAATTATAGGAAGCAGGGACTAAAAGTGTTAGTTTCAAAATTTCTTCATTATTTAAGTTTTTAAAATTATTCAAAAGGCAGAGTGACGGGGTGGGGGAGGTGGGAAGGAGGAGGCAGAGACACAGGGTAGGATGGGGAGGGAGAAATATCTTCCATTTTCTGGTTCCCCAAATGAGTGCAACAGCGGGGACTTGGCCAGATTGAAACAGAGAGCCAGGAACTCCATCTGGGTTTCCCATATGAAACTCAAGTACTTGGCCATCATCTGCTGCCTCCCATGCTCTTTAGTAGGAAGCTGGATTGGAGGTGGAGGCAGAACTCTCTCCCAGACACTCTTTTGGGATGTAGGTGCCCCAAGGGTGGTTTAACCCTCTGTGCTACAATGCTGACCTCTGTTCATTTATTATATTTTGAATATTTATCTATCTGTTAGTCTTAGTAGGTACTTAAGACATACAGCCTCAAATCCATGTTTAATTGTTTGAGGATATTTATGTGCTCATCAATGATCTTAAATATCCTGTTGTATTTTAGATTTTATCATCATGCAATCTAGGGAAAATAATTCTTCACACCTTCTTTCAAATAATTTTCTTTCTTTTTGAGATTTATTTATTTGAAAGGCAGAGTTACAGAGAGGCAGAGGCACGGAAAAAGAGGGGTGGGGGTAGAGAGGCCTTCCATCCACTGGTTCACTCCCCAGATGGCTGCAACTGCTGGAGCTGCACTGGTCAGGAGCCAGGAGCTACTTCCAGTTCTCTATGTGGGTACAGAGGCCCAAGGACTTGGGTCATCTTCTGCTGCCTTGCCAGGCCATAGCAGAGAGCTGGATGGGAAGTAGAGCAGCCAGCACTCAAACTGGCATTCATAGGGGATGCCGGTGCTACAGGTGGCCACAGCGCCGACCCCCAAATAATTTTCTTTTACAAAGAAAATGTGATGCTCATGTTACTTATACTATTCAGTTATTTTTATAGGTACTATTTTAAAAACAGTAGTTCAAAAAGTTTACTGTACCAGGTATATACGGTTATCTGGGTGGGGAGAGTTCCATTTTTGTGCTTTTCATAGCCCTTCATTTAATTCACAGCTGAAAATGATCACCACGTGATTGGAAATGTCTCAGTGTTTACACTTGCTGCTGGATATTTTTCAGTTTTGTGTTTTGAGATAACTTTTTTTTGAGTTGATTATAAAATACTGAAGTATGAACAGAGAAAAGAATGAAAGTAGTATTATTAAAGTGTCTTAAAAATTCTGGACTTATTCAGCTTCTTAGGGAACAGACAGCAATAACTAAATGTTAAGATTTATTTTTAACATGTATCATATATGAGAAATGGTTTTTATTCATGTTTTTCTATTTGTACTTGATATTCATTGGAACCAACAAACCTAGTAAAGCATACTGATTAGGGACTCTGGCATCTTATCTTATTGGGAAGTCTTAACCACTAGATCAAAGGCCTGCCTTTTTCATCTTTCTATAGTCCTCATTTTTTAAAATTAAGATTTTATTCATTTATTTGAGAGGTAGAGTTACAGACAGAGAGGGAGAGACAGAGAAAAGTCTTCTGTCCGCGGGTTCACTCCCCCAGATTGCTGCAACGGCCAGATCTGGGCCGATCTGAAGCCAGGAGCCAGGAACTTTTTCTGAGTCTCCCACGCGGGTGCAGGGCGCCATGTACTTGGGCCCTCCTCCACTGCTTTCCCAGGCACTTTAACAATGAGCTAGATCAGAACTAGAACAGCAGGAACACTAACCAGTGCCCATATGGGATGCTGGCATCGCAGGTGGTGGCTTAACCTGCTACCACATGCCAGTCTCGCCTTGCTACGTTTCCAGCATTAAGTTTGTGTTCATGGGTGGCGCTGTGGCGTGGAAGGTTAAGCCTTTGCCTATAGTGCCTGCATCCCATATGGGTGCCAGTTTGAGTCTCGGCTGCTCCACTTGCTATCTAGCTCCCTGCTAATGCACCTAGGAAAGTAGTGGAACATATCCAAATAATTGGGGCACCTGCACTCATGTGAGAGACCTGGGAGGAGCTGCTGGCTCCTGGCTTTGGCCTGCCCCAGCCCTGGCCATTGCAGCATTTGGAGAGTGAAGCAGCAGCTGGAAGATCTCTCTATCTCCTTCTTTATCTATATTTCTGCCTTTTAAATAAATAAATCTTAAAAAAAGATAGTGTTCATAGGAGAAGTGAAATAAAAATTTATTAGTGTTAGGTGTTGATTTAAAAAAATACAATACTTTGGAAACAAAATGGTGGATTAAAGTTAATATCTTTCTGAACTAATTCTAAAAGTTAAAAAAGCCTATCTTTTTGGTTGACAATAATACTTTGCAGTTCAGTTGCATGTGCTTGGTTGTCTGGAAATATGATTCTTTGCAAGGCTCAGCTGGTAAAGTTTCTTATTTGTTGTAAAATACATGCTGAGTAGTTCCAATTAGTGTTATTTTTACTTTGGGTAATATTAATGCTTTGAGTAAATCAGCCTAGTGATTCTTTTATTATCCTAAATAATAATTGTAGTATTTGCTGTATTACGTGATTGTTAAGTATTTATACTTCATTTTAAGGTAGTTATTACTTTATGTGAAGTATAATTTTTAACATTTATATCTACCTTTTCTCTTGGAGATATTTTTCAGGTGTAAAATATTCATTTAAATAAATGAAATAGCTTATTTTATATTTAATTTTTCCAGGGCTGCTTTGGAAGAAGTAGAAGGAGATGTGGCTGAATTGGAACTAAAACTTGATAAGGTAAATTCTGCATTTTTATTTTTTTAAAACATCAATTATTGTTTTCCATAAATAATGATTAGTACTTCTAATTCTAGGTTGTGCATATTACTTTTTATGTCTGTGAGGGTAAGTGCAATTATTACCATGATTTTACATATGAGGAAATTGTGACTATAGACATTAAACTGCTTGTTCAAAGTCTGAGTGCCAAAACAAGAATTTGAATCCATGTTTCATTACTACTAAAGATCATTAAATATCCTTTATACTGTTGGAGGTTTGTTTCTGTCTTCTCCATAAAAAAGATTATATGTATCTTTCAAGATTTTATTTTTTTAAAGATTTATTTGCTTATTTGAAAGGCAGAGTTGCAGAGTGGCAGAGACAGAGGTAGAGAGAGAATCTTCTGTCGCTGGTCCAGTCCCCAAATGGCTGCAACAGCCGGAGCTGGGCCAGTCTAAAGCCAGGAGCCAGGAGCTTCTTCCTGGTCTTCCACGCAGATGCAGGGCCCCAAGCATTTGGGCCATCTTCAACTGCTTCCCAGGCCATTGCAGAGAGCTGGATCAGAAGTGGAGCAGCTGAGACTTGAACCGGTGCCCATATGGGATGGCAGTACTACAGGCAGCGGCTTTACCTGCGACACAGTACTGGCCCCTCAAGATTTTAATAAAAAACATCTCATAGGCAGAGAAGAGAGGGGATAGAAGGAGCAAGAAAGAGAAAGGGAGAAAGGGAGAGAGAGGGAGAGAGGGAGCCAGAGTGCTCTCATTTTTTGGTTCATTCCCCAAATGCTCATAATGGCCAGAGCTGGGCTGAAGTTGATGCCAGGAGCTAGGAACTCAATCCAGGTCCCCCATGTGGCTAGCAGGGACCCAACTACTAGAATTGTCATCTGCTGCCTCTCAGAGTGCATATTAGCAGGAAGCTGGAATTGGGAGTGGATTTGTGACTTGAACCCAGATGTTCTGATATGGGATGCTGGCCTTCCTCCAACCAGCATCTTAACCACTAGGCTAAATGCCCATCCAAGCTTGTATCTTGTTTGATGTTTAATGGGTCTCATACATTACCTGTCTATTCTTATTTATATATTTAGATATGGCCAGTTTCAGATATAAATAAAATAATCATACTATTTTTAAGCTAATTCCAAAGTGCTTAACATACTTAATAATTGATATAGTATTTTATGTTAAGGGTAAGTGCACATTGATTCCCATTTGTATTAATTTTTGATAATTTTTCTTGGTAACTATTCAAGAAGTATTATCTGCTATAGTTGTATACCAGGCAGATATATTAGAATAAAAACATTATGGGGCCAGTGCTGTGGTGTAGCGGGTAAAACCACTGCCTGTGGTGCCATCATCCCATATGGGCACTGATTCGAATCCCAGCTGCTCCACTTCCGATCCAGCTCTCTGCTATGGCCTGGAAAGGTGGTTGAGGATTTTGGGGCGTGAGCCAACAGATGGAAGATATCTTTCTCTCTCTCTCTCTCTCTCTCTCTCTCTCTCTCTCTCTCTGCTTTTCAAATAAAATAAATAAACCTTAAAAAAATAAGACATGACTTCTGATTCATTTGTTCAGATATGCTTCTGTAATCATTGTTCAGTAAAATATCTGTCTTTAAATTTCTGGAGATAAGTCATTTGCATATATTTGAATTACCTTTCAGAAAATAGTTTCTTAATGATACAGTTATTGTAAATGGCGTTGCTGTGTAAAGGAAGTAGTGCTTCTGATACCTTATTGTACATGGGAATCACCTGGGATTCATCTTGTGAAGATACAGATTTTAATTCAGTAGGTCAGGTGTGCCTAACAGGCTGTGTATCTAACCAGATTCCAGATGGTGCCCATGCTGTTGGATCGCACTTTGAATACTGAGGATAAGAAATACATTAATTAGGCTAAAGATTTTTGGATGTTTTGAAATCCTGCAACATATGTGTGTCTGTAATGTAAATAGCATAGAAACTATACAAAGCATTGATTATTTATTGGTTATATGTGTATTGGTTATATATGTAAAACAAATCTTTTAGGAAAGTTTAGTAATAAATTGTTTTTGTATAGAACTTATGATTTTAAAGCACTGTAATATTCAGTATCTTTCTGTTTTTTTTTTTTGAGGGAAGATTATATTTTATTTCATGAGAAATTATACGAAGTGTTGTCTACTATTTGAAAAATTGTATCACTAATAGCAATGCAATGCATGATGTGAGTTAGGAGAGAATCACACCTCTGTCACTCTGTATTTCTACCGAGCATAGTTATATAGTTGTATTGTTTTGGTTTTTGTAATAATTATGTGAATTACATAGGACATATGTTATTATTACCACCAAAAAAGATATTTGAGAGGCAGAGAAACACACAAACATGTGCACAAATAGAGAAAGAGAAATGCAAGCTGCCCCATCAGCTTATGTTGCCATGCCTGCAACAGGCCTGGAGCTGGAAACTTTAAAAAAAAAAAAAAGATTGATTTACAGAGTTACATATATAGTGATCTTCTATTGCTGGTTTACTCCCCAAATGGCCTAAACGACTGGAGCTGGGCCAATCTAAAACCAGGAGCTGGGAGCTTCTACTGGGTCTCCCACATGGGTGTAGGGGCCTAAGCACTTGGGCTATCTTCCATTGCTTTCCCAGGTACATTAGCAAGGAGGTGGATTGGAAGTGGAGCTTCTGGGACATGAACCTGTGCCCATACGAGATGCTGGCACTGCAGGTTGTGGTTTTACCGGCTATGCTACAGAACCAGCCCTGGAAACTGGAAACTTAATCCTGGTCTCCAACATGGGTGATAGGAACCAAACCATCTGAGCCATTGCCTGCTACACCTCAGCATCTGTGTTGTCAGAAAGCTGGAATTGGTAGCTGAAACTGGGACTTGATCATTGAACCTAGGCACTCTGATATAGGATGCTGAAACCTTAATTGCTAAACCAAAATCCGCCTCTATTCCCCTTTCGTAGGGAGGACTTCAAAGGTCAGAAAGGCAAAGACAAAGTACTTCAAATCACAAAATTACAGGAGTTCAGTGCTCTTATGCATCGTTGTACTTGAAGATCCACTTTGGGGAGCATATGCACCTACCACTTGAAAATTTTCTGAAGAGCACCAGTAAATTTTGAGGCACAGTGTTTTTAAAAGTTGATATTTTAATTTTGGATAGGAATATTATTTGCATATACTTTACTTATGTGTGGGTTTTTATTACTATTAAAAATTTTTTTTCCTCTGAGGTATTATATTTATTTTCAAATACTCTTTGATACAAAGTTTTAAACTCTTAAGGAAGTCAACAGGTAGTTTTGATTTTTATGGCAGTATATAGGACAAGGTTTTTTAAAAAAATCACAGAATATGGGCTGGCGCCGTGGCACACTAGGCTAATCCTTCGCCTGTGGTGCCGGCATCTCATGTGGGTGCCGGGTTCTAGTTCTGGTTGCTCCTCTTCCAGTCCAGCTCTCTGCTGTGGCCCGGGAAGGCAGTGGAGGATGGCCCAAGTGCTTGGGCCCCTGTGCCCACACGGGAGACCAGGAGGAAACACCTGGCTCCTGGCTTTAGATCGGCGCAGCACCAGCTGTAGCAGCCATTTGGGGAGTCAACCAACGGAAGGAAGACCTTTCTCTCTTTCTCTCTCACTGTCTGTAATCCTACCTCTCATATAAATAAATAAAAATAAAAAATCACAGAATAGTATAATTTGGATACCTGTCATTTTCAGATAGAAGTGTATCTGTGTCATATGAAACACTGAGTGGTGGTGGTCCTCATTTACAGAATTCACTGACCATGTTTTTGCTAATGAGTTTTCCTTTGGGACTGGGTGTTTTTCTTTTTTTACTTTTTATCAGTTTGTTAGGGTTAGGGCACATTGATGTAGAATCTTTTTTTTTGCTTTCAAACTTTTATTTAATGAATATAAATTTCCAAAGTACAGCTTATGGATTACAATGGCTTCCCCCCCATAGTGTCCCTCCCACCCACAACCCTCCCCTTTCCCACTCCCTCTCCCCTTCCATTCACATCAAGATTCATTTTCAATTCTCTTTATATACAGAAGATCAGTTTAGCATACATTAAGTAAAGATTTCAACAGTTGGCTGCCACACAGAAATATAAAGTGAAAAATACTGTTTTGAGTACTAGTTATAGCATTAAATCTCAATGTACAGCACACTAAGGACAAAGATCCTACATGAGGAGTAAGTGCACAGTGACTCCTGTTGTTGACTTAACAAATTGACACTCTTGTTTATGGCCTCAGTAATCACCCTAGGCTCTTGTCATGAGCTGCCAAGGCTATGGAAGCCCCCTGAGTTCACTGACTCTGATCATATTTAGACAAGGCCATGGTCAAAGTGGAAGTTCTCTCCTCCCTTCAGAGAAAGGTACCTCCTTTTTTAATGACCCATTCTTTCCACTGGGATCTCATTCGCGGAGATCTTTCATTTAGGTTTTTTTTTTTTTCCCCCAGAGTGTCTTGGCTTTCCATGCCTGAAATAGTCTCATGGGCTTTTCAGCAGGCTCCGCATGCCTTAAGGGCTGATTCTGAGGCCAGAGTGCTGTTTAGGACATCTGCCATTCTATGAGTCTGCTGTGTATCTCACTTCCCATGTTGGATCATTCTCTCCCTTTTTGATTCTATCAGCTAGTATTTGCAGACACTATTTTTGTTTATGTGATCCCTTTGGTTCTTAGTCCTATCATTATGATCAATTGTGAACAGAAATTGATCACTGGGACTAGTGAGATGGCATTGGTACATGCCACCTTGATGGGATTGAATTGGAATCCCCTGGTATGTTTCTAACTCTACCGTTTGAGGTAAGTCAGCTTGAGCATGTCCCGAATTGCACATCTCTTCCCTCTCTTATTCCCACTCTTATATTTAACAGAGATCCCTTTTCAGTTAAGTTTCAGCACTTAAGAAGAATTGTGTATTGATTACAGTATTCAACCAAAAGTATTAAGTAGAACAAACAAAAAAAAATACTAAGAGGGATAACATATCAAGTTGCTCATCAACAGTCAGGGTGAGGGCTGATCAAGTCACCGTTTCTCATAGTGTTCATTTCACTTTAACAGGTTTCCTTTTTGGTGCTCAGTTAGATGTAGAATCTTTTTTAAAAATTTTTTTGAAGATTTATTTATTTATTTGAAAGGCAGAGTTACAGAGAGGCAGAGGCAAAGAGAGAGCTCTTCCATCTGCTGGTTCACTCCCCAGATGGCCGCAATGGCCAGGGCTGTGCCTATCTGAAGCCAGGAGCTTCTTCCAGGACTTGGGCCGTTTTCTACTGCTTTCCTAGGCCATAGCAGAGAGCTGGATTGGAAGTGGAGCAGCCGGGACTCAAACCAGCGCCCATATGGGATGCCAGCACTGCAGGCAGCAGCTTTACCTACTGCGCCATAGCATCTGCCCCAATGTGGAATCTTAAAACAAGAAAATTCAAATCTTAAAGTGTTAAAGCAATGACATTCACAGGCACATTAGTAAGGAGCTGGATTGAAAGTGGAGCAGATGGGATTCCAACTGGCAATCATATGGGATGCTAGCATCGCAGCAGGCAGCTTGACACGAAGCACCAGAATGCCAGCCCCAACATTGGCTACTGTGAACTCTAAGCTCATTCTAGTGTCTGTGTTGCTAAAGAGCTGGTAAAGGTATCCTGGAAACCTGAAATGTTCTCAAATATAGTCTCTTTCCCCCACCATCCCTGAGGTTCCATAGGTGCTTTAATTTTTCTCTGGTTTAAGGTTTTAATTCCTAGGGCCAGTGCTGTAGCAATGATAGTTAAGCTTTTTGCCTGCAGTGCTGGCATTCCGTAGGGGTGCCTGTTTGAATCTCAGCTGCTCTACTTCCAATCCAGCTCCCTGCTAATGCATAGCGGAAAGGGAAAGCAGTGGAAGACGGCCCAAGTCTTTGGGTCCCTGCACCCACATGGGAGACCCGGAAGAAGCTCCTGGCTCCTGGCTCCTGGCTCCTGGCTTTGGCCTGCACAGCTCTGGCCATTGTGGCTGTTTGGGGAGGAGGGAACCAGCAGATGAAAGATCTCTCTCACTTTCTCTCTTTCTCTCTCTCCCCTTTCTGTATTTCTGACTTTGAATAAATTCTTAAAACAAATTTTGACTCCTTATAAAATGTATCTCTCCCAGATTCTTGAGCTGTAAGTTGTCATTTTTACTTTAGAATTATGGGGAGTTAGGAATAAAAAAGGAGCAATAGATGGTTGTTATTGTAGGTGGTGGCAGTGAAGGTCTAATAGGGGAGGGGTTGCCCCACAACTAATTTAGTGATTTCATAACTTTGTTCAGGGCAAGTTCATTCTATCAATGTAAAAATTCTATCAGTGTAAAAATCATGTCAGCAACAGGTTCAACTAGCTTGATGACTTAGCGTGTATTTATTTTGCTTATAATGTTTTCTACCAATAGTTATATTCTTTGTAGTGAATAATGCTTTTGAGTGGCATTGCTCTGTTGGCTTCAACTATCCCTTCTACAAGATGCTCTGTCATTGGTACATTATAGTGCATCATGGTTGCCATCTGGATAGAATTTCTGTTTCTGTTTTACATGTTGTCACTGGTAGACTTGTTTCCTGTTTGTTAAATAGACAACCTTTAAATCTTAGCTCATATACTACCAATCTTTGGTTCTTTTTCCAGTTTTACATTTCTTCTTGAATGTATTTCCTTTTAAATGATTATAACGTTACTATACTTTTTGGTTTGTGGTATAGCTTAATGAGTTAAGAGTACAAAACTTGGATTTGAATCTGGTACTGCTGCTAAGTAGCTGTATTGTTTTGGGTAAAATCCTCATCCTTTCTGTGTCTCATTTTTTTCATCTTTGAAATGAGGAAAACAAGTGTCTTAATGTATCACATAGAGCTATTATTAGAATAAGATGAGATAATGTATGCCAGATACTAAGCATGGTTCTTGGCACATGGCATATTGTAAGTAAATGATGTGATAGTGTCTCTTCAACAGAGTAGTAGCCCCTTGAAGACAGAGTCTATCTTTAAAAGGGGGGAACCCCTCATTTGTTATGCACTCACTGTATGCCACGTTCTGTGTTACATTATCTCTGATCTTTACAAGAATGTTGGCATTATTCCCAATTTGCACCTAGAAGAGTGGGAATCACAGCGCAAGCTAATTACTTGAGGATAGCAAATTTAAGTTGTATTCCTATTATCTGGAAAAGTACCTATTACACAGTAATCCCTTAATAAAAATTATGAATGAATTAGAGCTGCAAATTTGATAATTTTGACTAATTTGATGTTTACTTATTCTTAGATAAAAATCTTCCCTTGGGCCAGTGTTGTAGCATAGTGGGTAAGGCCACTGCTTGCAATGCCAGCATTTATTCAGCTAAAATTTCATTCATCACTGTCATTTAATTAGGATTCTGGCAGCTGGTGGAGTCAGTTTCCTGCTTTCTCTCCTCCCCTCTCCATCACCTAATCAGGCCTTCCTCCTAGATACCTGCAGTGTTTATGTGGTTTTGCTGTGAGATAATTTCATTTTCTCTGTAACCCCTGTGATAGTGACTCTATTTTAGTGTGATAACTATTTTCATGGCCATACTCTTTTGCCTCATAACACAGAGTTCATAACACAGAGTTCTAACCTCTGAAATCTGGAATGCTGATGTCCTGCTTTCTGACTTGATTCTCCAGTCCTTCCAGTTCTTAAACTCACTGCTGCTTCAAGTTTACCTAGACTTCTGGTCTTTCAGTATGTCTACTT
Organism: Oryctolagus cuniculus; assembly: GCF_964237555.1. Taxonomy (NCBI): domain Eukaryota; kingdom Metazoa; phylum Chordata; class Mammalia; order Lagomorpha; family Leporidae; genus Oryctolagus; species Oryctolagus cuniculus. Next base: position 84,211,182 of record NC_091435.1, read on the forward strand.
GAGATATTTCAGATTACTTTCAAATTCATTTCAATGTATTTTTTAAAAAGATTTATTTATTTGAAGGTCAGAGTTACACAGAGAGAGAAGGAGAGGCAGAGAGAGAAATCTTGCATCCTCTGGTTCACTCCCCAGTTGGCTGCAACAGCCGGAGCGGTGCCGATCCAGGAGCTTCTTCTGGGTCTCCTATGCAGGTGCAGGGGCCCAAAGACTGGGGCCATCTTCTACTGCTTTCCCAGGCCACAGCAGAGAGCTGGATCGGAAGTGTGGCAGCCAGGACTCGAGCTGGCGCCCATATGGGATGTGGCACTGCAGGCTGCAGCTTTACCCGCTATGCCACAGTGCCGGCCCTTCAATGTACTTTTTATTTTAAAAGATTAGTTTTATTTATTTGAAAGGTAGAGTTACAGAGAGAGGGAGGATTTTCCGTCACCTCAGAAATCTTGTACTTGTTAGCAGTTACCCTCAGGTCTCCTCTTTCTTCATCTTCTGGCTACTTTCTGTCTCTGTGGATTTTCCTGGCCATTTCATATAGATGGAATCATGTAGTATTTGATTTTTGTGACTGGCTGTGTTCAGTTACAATGTTTTTAAGTTTCACCAATCCCAATAGAGATTTGTGCTTCCTTCCCAGAAGAGATGTGTTGTTTTATTAAGAAATAAACTTGAACATCTTTATCTACTTAAGTGAAAGAAGTGGTAGAGATGAGAAGATAGGGTCGAGTCCTAAGGAGGTAGAAGGTTTAGAATTTCATTAAATAAGAGATACTTTCACTTCTCAAATGGAAGGTGATATATTTGTCAGTATTTTTATGGTTGAGTAATATCCTTTTGTATGGACATATCACAATTGGTTCATCCTAATTAATTGATGGGCATTTGAGTTCTCTTTTTCTGACTGTTATGATCAGTGTTGCTATGAGCCCTTTCAATGTGCTCTTAACTTTATTCCATTATTACTGCTCTTCAGAAACCTTCATTTCCTTTCCATAACAGCTACTCCACAGAATTTCTGCTGTCTAAAGTGTAGCCAGGTATATTATCTGCCTCAAGTCTGGGCTGTGAAGCCCTACAGGAGAAATTATACAACTATTTTGTAAAACCAACTGATGGAGCCACATGTCCTGTAATTATTTATACAAAGCAAGTTTTTCAAATCCAGTCAGATCCATTTCATTGCTTTTAGCAGCTCTTCAATAGTTCACTGTTTCTTCAGGATTTACCACTTAGTTCTTCACTTTTACCAGATGACCTTGCCTCTTCCTTCTGCTTGGTGGGAATCCTTTATTTATTGCTCCTAATCTAGAAAGTTAACTTACATTTTTTGTTTTTCATCCCGTTTGTGTGATGAAAATATCTCTTTTTGTAGTCATCTTTTTCTTTTTCTTCTCTGCCATGTCTTTATCTTAAGTACTTAAGTACAAAGGTGTCCACGTTTGTTTCTTATTCTTACTAAGGGTTTTTCTTAGTAAAACAAAGCAAACAACAATAAGAAAACCTTCCTTCTGACAAGGAAACACAAATTTGTTAATTACTATGATCCAGTAACAATATTTTTCCCAAAATGTATTTATTTTGAAAGTTAGAGTTACATGGGTGTGGAGAGCAGGGAGGGGGAGAGAGAGAGAGGGAGAGAGGGAGAGAGGGAGAGAGAGAAATCGATCAATCTTCCATCTGCTGACTCACTCCCCAGATGACCACAACGTCCAGCACTGGGCTAGGCTGAAGCAAAGAATGTCATCTGGGTCTCCCACATACAGGGGGCCCAAACACTTGTGCCATCATCTGCTGCTTTTCCTAGGCCATTAGCAGAGAGCTGGATTGAAAGTGGAGCAGCTCAAACACAAACTGGGGCTGATAAGGGTTGCTGGCACTACAGGTGGCAGCTTTACCCACCATGCCACAATGTTGGCCCTGACTCTGTAACAACTTGTGCTAAGATCTTTATGTGAAGTATCTTATCATTTTATAGTAACCTTATGTGATTGGTACCATTATGTATCATTCAGAAGAAAAAACTGAAGGTTGTAAGTTTGTTCAGGTTAAGGTCACTCGAGTTTAATTATGTGATTATGTATGGCAGCCAGATTTGAACCTAAGCTGAGCTGTGAACCTATGTTTTTATTTTAAATTAATTTATTTTAAATTTTAAATTATTCACGAGGCAGAGAGGCAAGGGGAGAGGGAGGGAGGAGGAGATAGAGAGAAAAAGAGACAGAAAGCTATTGAGAGAAAGTGAGAAAGAGAAAGCAAATGATAGAGTACTTCTGTATGCTGACTCACTTCCTAAATGCCTGCAGGAGTGGAGAAACTTTGATTTTAAAGGAGAATGTTGCACAGTCAACTCATTTCTCCCTCTTTTTTTATTGGGATGCTTTTGATTTAATTATTTTTGTATTATTTGTTGGATGAGTACCGCCTAAAGTACAAAATCCAAAGATGACAAATACATCTAGTGATAATCATCTTCTAATCCCATTCCTAGGTGAGTACACTGCACCAGCTTCTTGTGTGTCTTTCCAGTCTTTTTTTTTTTTGCATATAAAAGATTATATGTATTTGTATTTCTCCATACAAATGACTCTTTTCCAGCAAAAATATTAGCACTATTTGCAGGTGTTTTTGATCTTAATATATTTTGGATTTTTAAAATTAATTTTAAGGCAGTCTCTTTTTTAATGATTGGATTATGTTATATGTATATGTCGCATTGAAAAATATTTATTTATTATTTGAAAGGCAGAATGACAGAAAAGGGAGTGGGAGGAGAGAGAGAGACAGAGACATTGTCTATTTTCTTGTTCACTCCCCAAATGCCTGTGACAGTCAGGACGAGGCTAGATCAAAGCCAGGAACCAGGAACTCCATTTAGGTCTCCCATGTGTGTGGCAGGGAACTAAGTACATGGCCCATCATCTGCTGTCATTCCATATACATTAGCCAGAAGCTGAATCAGAAGTGGAATAACTGGGACTGGAACTGGTACTTACACGGGTTGTGGACATTCCAAGCAGCATATTAACCCCCTGTACCACAATGGCTGCCCCATATCATACTTTTTATTCAGTTGTTTACTATGGGTGCTTAGTTGCTCAATATTTTATTGTGACTGCAGTGAATAACTTCACATATACATGGCTGTGTGCAAATACATCTATGTGATGCATTTTTTAAAAGATTTTATTTATTAGTTTGATAGGTAGAGTTACAGAGAGAAAGAGAGACAGAGAGAAAGATCTTCCTTCCGTTGGTTCACTCCCCAAATGGCCACCACGGCTGGCGCTGCGCCGATCCGAAGCCAGGACCCAGGTGCTTCTTCCTGGCCTCCCACATGGGTACAGGGGCCCAAGCACTTGGGATATCCTCCACTGCCCTTCCGGGCCACAGCAGAGAGCTGGACTGGAAAAGGAGCAACCAGGACTAGAACCTGGTGCCAATATGGGATGCCGGCGCCGCAGGCGGAAGATTAACCAAGTGAGCCACGGCGCCGGCCCCATATGTGGTGCATTTTTTAAAAAAGATTTATTTATTTATTTGAAAGTCAAAGTTACACAGGGAGAGGCAGAGAGGCAGAGAGAGAGAGAGAGAGAGAGAGAGAGAGAGAGGGAGGTAGGTCTTCCATCCGCTTGTTCACTCCCCAATTGGCTGCAATAGCCAGAGCTGCGCTGATCCAAACCAGGAACCAGGAGCTTCTTCTGGGTATCCCACATGGGTGCAGGGGCCCAATGACTTGGGCCATCTTCTACTGCTTTCTCAGGCCATAGCAGAGAGCAAGATCAGAAATGGAGAAACCAGGACTCGAACCAGTGCCCATGTGGGATACTGGCACTGCAGGCGGTGGCTTTACCCACTACACCACAGTGCTGGCCCTGATGAATTTTTAAAAGTGACATTACTAAGGAGGTTATATATATCTTAATTTCGTTAGCTTTTATTAAATTGCCTTTCATAGAAATTGTATCAGTGTACATTCTTATCACAGTGTATGAGAATAACTGTTTCCCTTTACCTGCCGGCTCTAAAAGAACATGTTCTCAAACTTTTTATTTTTGCTGTTTAGTCATATCCATGAGTTGGCCTTTCGTATCCATGTAAGGGCTACCAAATCATTTGGTTTGGCCCTGCCAAGGCAACCACAGATGGGACTTGATATTAAAAAATCTGTAGCAGGCTAATTTTTAAGTTGATAATTTGGTATGGCTCATGAATGATGTTATAAATATCCATATGCCAGAAAAAAATTTGCCCACTGGAGCTCTAGGCCAAAGGCCTGTCCCCTCAGTACTCTTTCTGAAAATATTTTTGCTCTTTTGCATGTTGGTTACTCCATATGAACATTCGAATTAATTTTATCCGGTAAGATACCTTAGTTAGTAAATAATAAAATATTTATTTCTGCCAGCATTTCTCATAGGGGTTTTGTGGAACAATGGCTCTATGAAAATGCTTCCTCTAAAAAGAATCCGTGGTTAAGTATCTTTAGGAAATGCTGCATATTACATCTCCTCTTTTGTATGCACATTAGTCGATATCTAAAGGTCTTAGAAGTGTAGCAATGTTAGGCTATTCCTGTTTTTATGTTATTCCTGTTTTCCAGGAATCCTTCCTTGATGTCAAAAGTCCTGATTACATGTGTCCTTTTTCACTCATGTGTGGCTTTGTCTTGTGTGTTTGCTCTGTGGAGGTTATCTGCTTACCTACTGTTCAGAATAGAGCTCCTTGGAAGCAGAAGTTATGTTTTAAATTTCTGTTCCTTGGGGCCGGCGCCGTGGCGCAGTAGGTTAATCCTCCGCCTGTAGTGCTGGCATCCCATATGGGTGCCGGTTCTAGTCCTGGCTGCTCCTCTTCCTGTCCAGCTCTCTGCTATGGCCTGGGAAAGCAGTAGAAGATGGCCCAAGTACTTGGGCCTCTGCACCCACGTGGAAGACCGGGAAGAAGCACTTGGCTCCTGGCTTCGGCTTGGTGCAGCTCTGGCCGTGTTGGCCATTTGGGGAGTGAACCAACCCCTCTCAGTTTCTGTAGCTCTACCTTCAAATAAATAAATAAAATATTTAAAAAAAAATAAATTTCCATTCCTCTATGCTATTGGGACCACCATTTTAAAATTATACTCTTGTGGGGCCAACGCTGTGGCTCACTTGGTTAATCCTCCGTCTACGACTCTGGCATCCCTTATGACTCTCTAAGTCTATAACTCTAACCTGTCAAATAAAAAAAATTATACTCTTGAAATCTGGAGTTTCTAAAGATTTCTGTGGCGCTCTCTCTCTCTCTCTCTCTTTAAAGATTTATTTACTTGAAAGACAGAGTTACTCAGAGAGATGGAGAGATCTTCTATCTGTTGATTCACTCCCTGAATAACCTTGAGGAAGCCAGCAGTCTGCAGCTGGGTCTCCCACTTGGGTCATCTTTCACTGCTTTCCCAAGCATGTTAGCAGGGAGCTGGATTAGAAGTAGAGCAGCCAGGACTCGAACCAGCTGCTCATATGGGATGCCAATGTCACAGGCAGAGTCTTAAATCACTGCATCAAGGCTCTAGCTTCTTTTCTTGGCTTTTTATCTTCTTCTTGGTATTAATCATTTCCCACTTGCCTCAGTACTTTTGCTGGTTTTTTTTTTTTTTTTTTTTTTTTTTTTTGACAGGAAGAATTAGACAGTGAGAGAGAGAGAGACAGAGAGAGAAAGGTATTCCTTCTATTGGTTCATCCCCCAAATGGCCGCCACGGCCTACGCGCTGCACTGATCCGAAGCCAGGAGCCAGGTGCTTCCTCCTGGTCTTCCATGCAGGTGCAGGGCCCAAGCACTTGGACCATCCTCCACTGCCTTTCCGGGCCACAGCAGAGAGCTGGACTGGAAGAGGGGCAACCGGGATAGAATCCAGCGTCCCAACTGGAACTAGAACCTGGAGTGCCGGCACCACAGGCACTAGTGAGCTGCGGCGCTGGCCGCTGGTTTTTAATATTTGACACTCACCCAAGATTTCTTTTTAAGGCAAATATTCTGTCTGAGTGAAAGAAAAGAAGGGGGTGGAGTAGAGAGATACAAAAAGAGAGGGAGAGAGAGAGAAGGGGAAAAAAGAAAGGGAGGGAGAAAGATGGAAGAAAGAGAAATGCCTAGTTCTAATGCTTAACGCAATGCCTAGAACAGACCAGTAGACATTGGATAACTATTTTCTGGAATAAGTACTTGAATAATCCATTCAGACATCAGCTTTGATAGACTGATAATGAAATGATCAACATGACTAACTCACCAAATCAATGTTCGCACCTTTCCTCCAACATGCCAGTTTACAGAAAAAAGTTTTTCTTATGCTTGCTTGCTATTTTCTTTCTTCTAGGAGATGCTTGATAAGTTTTCATAGAGTTAATTTATGTGATTGAGTTTGCCTTGGTTAAATGAGTTTTTTGTTATCAGACAACCTCCAAGTCCTAAATAGTCCAACTTTTTGGTATGACTCTAATGAATTTACCTTATAAGCTGAAGGAAAAAAGTAATTTTTGATTGGTTTATTTTGGGTTTATTGATGAAATATAGTTTATCTTAACTAGGTTAAACTTATATGGTTACTACCAATACTTGTTCAACCAAATAATCTGTAAAATTTTTTTCTGATATAATTTATTTTTCTTTTTCAGCTTGTGAAGCTCTGTATTGCCATGATTGATACCGGAAAAGCCTTTTGTCTTGCAAATAAACAGTTCATGAACGGGATCCGAGACCTGGCCCAGTATTCTAGTAATGATGCTGTAGTTGAAGTTAGTACCATTAAAATTATGGTTTAAATGATGAGTGTAACAAGACATGAAGTATATATCTGCACATGAATTATTAATTGTTATAATGATACTTAAAAGTAGAAAAGCCATCAGCCCTTGGTGATATCTTCTGTAATCCTGTTGATTCACATTGTACATATTTAGCATCATTTTCTTTAATCCAGTTTCATATTGTCTCAACCAGTTTACTATATAGCTGCTTACATAGGCAGGCGGACTGCAGTAACCTAAGACTGGTGCTTAACTACAGGTGGGTTGCTGTACAGGTTCTATTTGTTAGCATAATAAGAGGGTACTTTTGAGTTTATAGAAAAATGGAATAAAAGATGTTTATTTTAGTACAAAAATTTGAAATCCATGTCTGTTTTTTTCCTAATAGATATTTTCTGTGAATTTTTTGAAGTTACTTCTTACCATTGATAGGGTTGTCCTAATTCTTTGACTTTCTAAGGTTCTATATGTTACCACGTGAACACTTGAACTTTCTATAGAGCATGCCCATGAGATAATGAGATTGTCCTTGGAAGTAAATGTTACAGTGTACGATGTAACTTGATCTTTCTGTTAGAAATGCTGAAGTAACATTTTTGTGACCTATTTTAGTGGCTCATAAATGATTTGGTTTTCTTTCTTTTTTTTTTTTCCACAGACAAGTTTGACCAAGTTTTCTGACAGTCTTCAAGAAATGATAAATTTTCACACAGTAAGTGTCAGTAAGTAGGTGTTACTATGACCATGTTAATATTTTTTTCTTTTCTTGAGTATTTTATGAAATGATCAAAATTGAATTCAGTGGCTTTGACCATCAACCTCTTTGTTGGGTGGATATGAAATGTACACAGAGAAGAAGAGAGAGAAGAAAACATGTTTTATGTTCCATTCTAATATGTTGAACATAACATCAATGAAGTATACATTTGTTAAACTCATCTTTGCTTTACATTGTGTCTTTGTAAGTTTTAAAAAATTTATTTACAGAAGTAAAAGTTTTCATTTTAAATTAGCTCTTTTTTTTTTTTTTAAGAAACATACAAATATCTGCTCTTTAATCAGCTGCCAATGAAAGACTGCTAATGGGGGGCCAGTGTTGTGGCACAGCTGATTAAACTGCTGCCCACAAAGCCAGTATTCCATTTGAGCACCTTGAGTGCTGATTCCAATCCTGACTGCTCTCTCTCTCTCTCTCTCAACTCTGCCTTTTCAAGTCCTTTGTCTTTTATTGTTGTTAGACAATAACTGATGTTTATTGCATGCCTGTTATTCAGGCCCACTTCTAAGCACTTCATTTGCATGTTAACCTTAGAACTCTTCTATGGAATAGGTTTAGTTATTATTCCCACTTGTGAATGAGGAAACTGAGGCACAAGAGAGGTTAGGTTATTTGCCAGAACACAACAGCAGAGGGGAACAGCCTGCATATCAGATGGTCTGCAGCGACATGGTCAGCATTTCCATACTGTCTACCACATGTTTCATACCAGATGTTTTAGGAGAATGAAATTACTGCACCAGAACATACCAACAAAATATTCTTATTGACCAAGGTTCTCTGCTTCACCAAAACATTAGTCAGACTCCTAAACCCTGTTCTAGCCCAGTGTGTGCACTAATTTGTAAAATCTACTTTTTTATGCTTTGTTTTTAAATTAACATATAATAGTCACTTATGTTTACCCATTATTTATTTATTTATTTGTTATTGAGTTGTAGAGTTCTTTGTTCTGGGTGATAAATCCTTATCAATATATTTTATGTAAATATTTTTGCCATTTTTGTAGGTTTTAAAGTTTAATTTTGATGATATCTGAAGTCCAGTTTATTTTTTGTTTTGCCTGTGCTTTTGGTGTCACATCTAAGAGAATCTATTGCCAAATCCATGGTCATGAAAATTTTCACCTGGGTTTTTTCTAAGTTTTAATGGCTTTCACTCTAACATTTTACACAGTTTGACTACTTTGTGCTTTTTTGTTTCGTTTTGCCTTTTACTGAATTTAGATGCCAGTGTTAGGTATATTTGATTTCACTTCAAGTCTAATGACATTTTGGATTTAAGTTTTTTAAAAATATAATATGGCTGTTAAGTTTTTTGGGTATGCAACAACTCTTAAATGAGTGTAGTGCATTAAATGTTTTATCCATAATATATTACCCGGTGAAAGAGTCCCTGTCTGTCATATTTTATTTCAACCAGTAAATCTTATACTGTTGCTTTACGTAAGAATATCTTACTTGGGGCAGGTGTTTGGTACAGCAGTTAAGAAGCTGTTTAGTATGCCCATTCCGTTTGGAGGGTCTAGATTTAGTCCTGGTTCTTCTTATTCTAGTTTCCTGCATTTGCACAGCCTGGGAGGCACCAGATGATGGCTCACTTACTTGAGTCCCTTGCCACTCATTTAGGAGAACTAGATTAAGTTCTGGCTTCCTAGTTTTAGCCTAGCTCAACTTTGGCTATTGTGTGCACATAGGGAGTGAGCCAGCAGATGAAACATCTGTCTCTGTCTCTAGGTTTGCCTTTCAAATAAGAAAACAAATAATAAAATAATTAAGAATATCTTACTCTATTATAGTTTTATATATGAAAAGTTATGGTTAAGATAAACTTTTGGTAAATAAATTGTTTTTTGTGTTGAAAGATTTTTTTTAAAGATTTCTTTATTATTTATTTGAAAGGCAGAGTTACAGAGAGGCAGAGGCAGAGAGAGAGAGGGAGAGATCTTCCATCCACTGGTTCACTCCCCAAATGGCCGCAACGGCTGGGGCTGGGCTGATCCAAAACCAGGAGCCGGGGAGCTTCTTCTGGGTCTTCCATGTGGGTGCAGGGGCCTAGGGACTTGGGCCATCTTCTGCTGCTTTCCCAGGCACATTAACAGGGAACTGGACTGGAAGTGGAGCAGCCAAGACTTGAACCAGTGCCCATATGGACTGTCGGCACTGCAAGCTGCGGCTTTACCTGCTATGCCACAGCACTGGCCCTGAAAGATTTCTTGTTAAGAAATTTTTGAAATATTTTACAGGTCAGTCTCTGAGAGTAAATTAAATATTTAAAATTGGGTTTATTTTTCAAACATGATGTAAGTGTATTTTTGCCTTAATAGAGATAGAGATTGGTATTTTTAATGCTGGTGCTCTTAATGTGCACCCACTTTCCTGAAATCTATGTATTTTCCACTAATGTTTGTTTTCTTCCTTTCTAAAATTGAAAGCAGTCAGTGTTTCTTGACTTTATTAATGTAAAAAGAGTAGAGAATATAGACAATTTCAACTGAGTTTTAGCCCCATTGTTACTCCCTGTATAATTTTGTTCAGTTTACTTGATAACTTTAATTTTTCAGTTTATTCTTCTATAAAAAGGGGATGATAAAATCAGTCACACCTATTTCTAAATGTGTTGTGAGGAACAAAAACTCTGGAGAGTGATAATCCTTTCTTAACTGTGTCAGTTGGCATCCATTCAGGGGAACAGAAACCACTTAGAATACTTCTGACAGAAAACTTTTAATATAGGGGGTGGTTGCAAAGTGCTGGAAGAGCTGGAGGAATAAAAAAGCTGAGGTGATCATGCTACCCAGAAGTCATGGGTAGCATGGGAAATAGCTATTGCACTGAGGGCTGGAGGGACAGAAGAGAATGTAGTGTTACCCAGAACCTCTAGGTAGTTGGGGGTAGTGCCTTTGTTACCTAGGTGGAAAGCCAGGAGCTTGCCTGGTTGTTGCTGTGACATGAGCCAAGGACTTCACAGACCCATTGACGCTGCTAAAGTGGCCACCAATGCTGCTGAATTTTGGAGCAGCTCTTGGAGTGCTCAAGGAGTGGGTTCTTCTTTTCTCTTGCCTCTTTTTTTTTTTTTTTTTTTTAAAGATTTATTCATTTATTTGAAAGTCTTGAGTTACACACACACAGAGAAAGAGAGGCAGAGAGAGAGAGGTCTTCCATCCACTGGTTCACTACCCAATTGGCCACAATAGCTGGAGCTGCGCCAATCTGAAGCCAGGATCCAGGAGCTCTTCTGGGCACAAGGACTTGAGCCATCTTCTACTGCTTTCCCAGGCCACAGCAGAGAGCCGAATTGGAAGTGGAGCAGCCAGGGCTCGAACTGGCACCCATATGGGATGCCAGCACTGCAGGCAGCAGCTTTACCCGCTGTGCCACAGCGCTGCCCCTCCCCCCCTTTTAAGATTTATTTTATTTATTTGAAAAGTAGAATGATAGAGAAGGAGAGAGGGAGAAACAGTAAGAGAGATTTTCAATCTGCTGATTCAAGCCTCACATCGCCAAAATGGCCCTACTGGGCCTGTCTGAAGCCAGGAGCCAGGAACTCCATACTGGTCTCCCATGTGGGTGGCAGGGGTGCACGTACTTAGGCCATCTTTTGCTGCTTTCCTAGGCACATTAGCAGGCAGCTGAGCTCGACTGGAAGCAGAGTATCTAGGACTTGAACTGGAACTCCAATGTGGTATGCTGGCCTTGCAGGTGTCAGATTAACTGGTGTGCCACAGCACTGGTCCTTCTCTCCTACCTTTTAATCTGACTTTGGCTTCTACTTGTGGAACCTGATCTCTCAGTTGGGGTCTGGAAAGTATCCCATGCAGACTTGTGGCCCCCAGCAGTATGGACAAGGAGACTAAGGAAGAGTGAGTGTGCAGATGATAGCCAACAGGAAAACAACTAGCACATCAACCATAAAGTCTTTAATTTTGGAATTGTTTTTGGTGGAAAATGGTTGTATAGCTTAACATTTTACCCTTAAAACCTTTTTTCTGTGACTTTTTCCATACATTCAATTTCTAACATGTTAGCAAAGTATACTCCAAACCCACCTATCTATCAGTTGTTTCTTTACTACCTCTAAGTTTAAACTACAGTCTCTTATTTAAGCTTCTATAATGGCCTCCCAGTTCATGTCTGCTTCTGTTCTTGCCTTTTGTACAATGAGTTTTGAAGACATCAGCCAGAATGATGTCACACCCAGAATACTTACCCATGGCCTGCCAAGTTCCAGTTGATCTGTTTATGATTCCTTGATCTCATTTTAATCTGCCTGGCTGTAGCCACTTGGGTTCTTTGTTAGTCTTTGCACATACCAAAGTATGCTCATCTTAGGGCCTTTGCGCTTGCTGTCTGCTTGCTGTGGAATGTTCTTCCTCCACATCTGCATATGGTTGGTTTCCTCACAGTATTCTTGCACCTTTACTTTATTTAAAAGGTCATTACCTCTTGGACCTCTCATAACAACTCTGTGATCACTTTTGTATCTCTTGACCCTACATTGTCAGGAACATACATTGATACTTAAAAAGAGACTTCAGAACATTCATGGATGGACTAGTGTTGTGGCATAATGGATTAAACCACTGCCTGCAACGCTGGCATTCATATGGGCTCAGGTTTGATTCCTGGGAAGTGGCAGGAGATGGTACAAGTACTTGGGTCCCTTCACCCATTTGGGAAACTTGGATGAAGCTTTGGCTCTTGACTTTGGCCTGACACATCCCTGGCCGTTGCAGCCATTTGGGGAGTGAGCCAGAGATGGAATATTTCTATCCCTCCCTCCCTCCAACCCCACTCTGTAACTCTGCCTTTCAGATAAATAAAATAAATCTTAAAAAAGTTCATGGAAAATATATATTGATACATATTGTAAAAAAACTATGCATTAATTTCAGATGTATTTTGTATCAAAATAATCTTTTAATTCAATTTTTAAAAATTTATTTATTTGAAATACAGAGTGACAACAGAGAAAAAGAGACAGACTCTGAGAAAAACATCTTTCATCCAGTGGTTCACTTCCCAAATGGCCACAATGGCCACAGTTGGGCTAGGCCTAAACCGGGAGCCAGGAACTCCATCCAGGTCTCCCATATGGAGCAAGCATTATTATAAAATTTAAATAGAATCTCAGAGCCATTTGTTAAAATGTTAAAAATGGGACCAGCACTATGGTATAGTGGGTTAGGCCCCTGCCTGTGGTGTTGACATCCCATATGGGTGCCCATATGAGTTCTGGCTGCTCCACTTTCAATCTAGCTCCCTGCTAATTGCCTGGGAGAGCAGCAGAAGATGGCTCAAGGAAGATGACCTGGAGGAAGCTCCTGGCTCCTGGCTTTGGATCGGCCCAACTGCAGCCCTTGCGGCCATTTAGGGGGTGAATCAAAGGATGGAAGACCCCCTCCCCCTGTAGTTTTGCCTCTCAAGTAAAAATTAAATCTTTAAAAAAATGTTAAATGTAGCTATATAAAATGCTTTATTTTAATAGCATTCTCTACAATGAAATTGTACTTACATAGCATTCCAGGACAAAGACTGCTTTCTAAAAGGCAATAAATAATGAGATCTGCTTTACAATCTGTAGCAGAGCTCTTAACACTTGGGTTTTGGTGGATCAGTTTGTACTACTATAAAAGTTTTGATATTCAGAAATGAAGTAACTTAATCAGATGGCAGAATACCATTTAAGTCATCTTTTAAAGTCAATAGCTAGTATTAAGCAAATTTGCAAGTTGAGAATTATTCCTCTGAAGCATTAAAAAAAAATTATTTGATGGGCAGAGAAAGAGACAGACATACACACAGAGTGCTCCTATCTGCTGGTTTGTTCTCCAGATGCCTTCAGACTCTGGAGTTGTGTCATTGGGGACAGATAGCAGGAACCCAATTGCTTAAGCCATCACTGCTGCCTCCTTGGATCTCTTTGTCTTAGCAGGAACCTGGAATCAGGAGCCAGAGCCAGGAATTTAACCCAAGCATTCTGACGTTGGATGCAGATATCCTAACAAACATCTTAAATAATCTTTCAAATGCCTCCTTACCTCCTAAGCTTTTTTTTTCCCTAAAATTTCACTTATTTTGAAAATTTATTTGAAAGGCAGAGAGCAAGAAAGAGAGAGAGAGAGAACTTGTATCTGCTGGTTAACTTCCTGAGTGCCCTACAGTAGCCAGAGCCAGACCAGGTTGAGGCCAGGGGTGAGGAAATTCAGTCTGGCTTTCCCACATGAGTGGCAGGGCCCCAAGTCCATGAGCTATCACTGGCTGCCTCCGAGAGTGTCCATTAGTAGGCAGTTGTAATTGGAAGTAGAACTGAGATTCAAACCTAGGTACTCCAGTATGGGATATGAGCATCCCAAGAGGCATGTTAACTATGGTGCTAAATGCTACTTCCCCCTCCTAAGCTTTTTGAATTTTACTTTTAACTCATAAACTTTGGTAAAATTCTTCTCTGGAAGCTGGAATATTTTTGGATGCAATAGCAGAGATTGATAGTCTCATATAATTTCTTTGTAAAAAGCTGGTAATGGATGAAACTAAATGATTTTGCTGTATTTTCAGTTTTTTAGATAAATTATTTTATAAAAATTATTTGTATTTATTTGAAAGGAAGTGAGTAAGAGAGGGAGAGAGGAAGAAGAATCTTTCATTGGTTTACTCCCCAGATGCTTGCGGCCAGGTCTGAGCCAGACCAAAGCCAGGAGTCTGGAACTCAGTGCAGGTCTCCCACATGAGTGGCAGGGACCCAAGTTGTTGAGCCATCACCTGCTGCCTTTTTGGGTGCCAGTTAGTAGGTAAATGGAATAGAAAGTGGAACTGAGGCTTGAACCCAGGCACTCTAATATGGATGAGGGCATCCTAAGTAGCATCTTAACTGTTGCACCTAATAACTCTCTCCAAGTAAATTTTTAGTATAACTTTGTACCTTGTAGTCATTGTTGACTATACTGCCAGTATGTAAAATTATGTGTATGTGTGATAATTATATGTGTTCTAAAAATATTTTAAAATAAATTATAATGAAAGATTATATATTACCTCATTATTACTCTGTGATCAGAAAATCAAATTTTCAAAAATCTTTTTAATCCTAGCAGCCTACAGTCCATTTAAAGTGTTTTATTTAATGTGCATTTAATTTCATTTTCAGAAATAATTTTTAAAGTAATTTTAAAAAATGATGAAGTTTCATCAAGAGTTAGTCTTTGGTCATTTAACACCAAAAGCCAATAATAAATACCAAGAAATAACAGCTAACAAAATAACAAAATCAATTATGTTCTAACGGGATACCTAATGGTAAGGAAACAACCTTTTCCATTTTCATTGTTAACAGGAAAAATGTGGAAAAAATAAGAATAAATAGTAACAAATTGTGATTAAAATAATTTAAGTAGTTTTGTATGATTTAATGGGAATGTAGGGGAAAGAGTTATATAATTTTGCCAAAATAATAATTACTACTGTCAGAAAATTAACAGGGGCTGGTGCTGTGGCATAGTGAGTAAAGCCGCTGCTAGCATCCCATATGGGTGCTGGTTTGAGTCCTGGTTTCTCCATTTTTGATCTTGCTCCCTGCTAGTGGCCTGGGAAAGCAGTGGGGGATGGCTCAAGTGCTTGGGCCCTTGCACCCATGTGGGAGACCTAGAACAAGTTCCTGGCTCCTGGCTTTGGATAGGTCTAGCTGTCTCTGTCTCTCTCACTCTAGCTCTAGCTCTCTCTCTCTCTCTCTGTCTTTCTCTTACTCTGCCTTTCAAATATAAATAAATAAATCCTTAAAAAAATTAACAAAATCATACAAATTTGTTGAAATATATAGTGTTAATATAATTTTATCAGTTATAAGTTTCTAAATTGTCAAAATAGTTTACTACTTTTAAAAGCACCATATATAAGCATCAGTATCTTAACACTTCTCAGCCTTTTGGCTGAGATGAAGTGTAGCATCAATATCTTGTATGTTCAGCTTTCAAAAATCTTATGTTACTTTGCTTAACGACCACCTCAAAATGTAGTATTTAAAACCCACCACTGTCATTTATATGGGTTGGGATTTAGGGAGCCTGCTTACCCTGCTCCAGTTGATGTTGGCTGGGTAACTTGTCTGTGGCTAGAGAAGCCAGCATGTCTGCAGGGTGGCTGCAGTAGGTAGAGCTGGTTGGGCTTTTTCAACTTTTGGAATGTCTCATTTTCTTTTTTTTCTTTTTTTTTTTTTTTTCTCAACATTTGATCTCTCACCCCAGCAAAGAACTCAGACTTTTTAATCTGGTCGATGAGTTTCAAGGGTTTGAAATTAATAGGTGTATAGTCTCTTAAAGCCTAAGTCTAAAAGTCACATTGCATCACTCCTTATGTATTCTGTGGATCAAAACAAGACCATGGGCCATCCCAGATTCAAGGTAAAGGAATTAAACTGTACCTCTTGATGGGAAAATGGCATGCTGCACATAGAGGCATGGGAGGAGTTGTTGATGGCCATTTATACTATTTTTATTCATGGCTTATAGGTAGTTTACTACACCTTTCAACATCTGCATGTGTGCTATGGCCCGAGTGTTGGGAAACTTAACATCACTACATTGGGCCCCATTTCTAGTACTAGACTTTTTAATATCTTTGTAGGAAATTCTGACATGCAGTAAAATTTGAAAACCTTTACTGAAGTTTGAGGTGAATGATTCCTTAAGACTTGTCCTGGGAGCTGGTGCTGTGGCTTAGCAGGTAAAGCTGCTGCTTGTGGTGCCAGCATCCCATATGGCACAGGTTCGAGACCCGGCTGCTCTGCTTCCGATCCGGCTGCTCTGCTATGGCCTGGGAAAGCAGTAGAAGATGGCACAAGTCCTTAGTACCCTGCACCTACATGGGAGACCTGGAGGAAGCTCCAGGCTCCTGGCTTAGGTTCAGCCCAGTTCTGGCCACTGTGGCCATTTGAGGAGTGAACCAGCGGATGGAGGACACCTTTCTCTCTCTCTCTCTGCCTCAACCTCTCTGTAGCTCTGCCTTTAAATAAATAAATAAATCTTAAAAAAAAAAAAAAAAAAGATTTGTCCTGGAACCCAGAGGAACTTGGTTAAAATGCAGATTCTCAGAACCCATTCCAGATCTATATAACCAGAATTCTGAAGGCTGGGAGCCAACAGTCTCTGATTCTGATGTACTCTAAATTTTGACAACTATTTTGGAGCACAGATTGGCATACTATGCTTTGCAGGCCAAATCCAGCCCCCTGCCTTTATTTATTTTTTTCATATAAATTTTTATTGGAACACAGCTGCACTCATTTGCTCCAATATTGTCTCTGGCTATTTTTGCACTTGGAACAGCAGGATTGAGTAGTTGTGATACAAACTGCGTGGTGCACAAGCCTAAAATAGTTATTACTATCTAGCTTTTTACAGAAAAAGTGTGCCGATCTATGCTCTAGAGGACTGTTTTATTTTTGTCCACTTCTAGGGCCTACGCCTGCTGTTAGGGCCTATACCTGCTATGACAGCCTTGGAAGAGAGTCCTTTTCTAGTTTTAGTGAAAATGATTTAACTGCTTTTGATGAGTTCTTCTTAGTGAAGTGGTGGTGGATGAACCATGTTGTAACCCAGACTAAAATCAGAATCTTTGAGAGCTTCTTTCAAAGCTCTGTATATCATTCCAGTCTGTAGCCCAGTTTGAGAAAGAGTACATTGCATCCCACAAATAAGCCACCTGGAGATCTTGGCCGATATAGAATAGATTCTGATTC
Organism: Oryctolagus cuniculus; assembly: GCF_964237555.1. Taxonomy (NCBI): domain Eukaryota; kingdom Metazoa; phylum Chordata; class Mammalia; order Lagomorpha; family Leporidae; genus Oryctolagus; species Oryctolagus cuniculus. The sequence continues at coordinate 84,228,462 of NC_091435.1, forward strand.
TGTACTTCTAACAACTCTGATGGTTCTAGACATTCTGTATTTCTAACAAGTTCCCATGTGATGTGGCTAATGCTCATTCACACTTTGGAGAGTTTTTAAAATACTGATTCCTGAGTCTCACCAGTATTTCTTGTTATTTCAGCATTTGGATATTTAAAAATTCCTCAGGTTATTTCATTGTGCAACCAATTTGAGAACCCTTGGGTTAGAGCAGTTTGTCTCAATGTTTGTGTAACAAAATCACCTTGCAAATATTCTACAAATGCAGAGGATCCTATCTTCCTTCAGCAAGCTTGAGCCTTTTACTTTCTTAGCTTTTCCTGTGATTTTGATATGCACCTAAACCAGATTAGTACAGGCAGGGGATATAGGAAAAGAATAACAAATAATAAACATTCATCTACCTATTGGGATCTTTTGCTGATGATTTTAAAGAAGAGTCCTTTTGATTTATTTTAGGCCTGTTTATTATAGGCCTAATGAGATTACCAAAGAGATCCAATGAATTTTCAGTGTTAGAAGCCATAGCCGTGTAACTTTTTATCCATTCTGGGAAGGACAGGAGTGATTACGCCATGTAAAATCACCAGAAGACTGTGCTGTGGTACTTGAACAATATTTAAACGGATCACAAAAATGTTAAACTAGAGAATTTATACTTAGAGCCAGTGGCACCTTAATGATAAGAACTGGGGGAAGGATCAGTGCCATTTATGCATTTGTAGCCTATTCTACTAAAATTCCTGGAGTAGATGATGCCATCTGTGAAGTGCATCTCAGCTTTCATCCTTTCCTCAAAACGCATAGATAGTGATGCTGTGACTGGGGCCAGGCATGAATCAAGAGTAACCTGAGTGGAAGCTTTTGGTTTTATTTTTAAACATAAAAAAAAAAAAGATTTACTTCTTTGGAAAGCAGAGTATAGGCTATATTATTGAAACTTACTGTATTCAAATACAAATAGAATTTAATTTTGGTAATGCTATACTTTGGAGGATATAGATAGTAATGTTCTTGCAGTTATGAAGCAATGATACTACTACACAAAAATGTTCTTTTTTGCTTTGGAATATAGTGATTTTAACAGCTTTATTCAGGAATAATTTACATAAACTACATAAAGTATATAATTTGACAACTTCTGATATATGTATAACTCCGTGAAATCATCATCATGGTCAGTTGAATGAATACAATAATCATGCCTTTAAAATTTTCCTGTGACATTTTGTAATTCTATCTCCCCTACTTACCCCTCCTCCTCATTCCTAATCAATGACTAATCTGCTTTTCATCATTATTGATTAGTTTGCATTTTCTAGAATTGCATGTAATTGGATAGTTTTGTTGGTCTAGTTCATTTTTTTTGTGTAATCAGTGTCAGTAATACTGTGTGTATCAATACTTATTTATTTTTTATTGCTAAATTATATTATATTTGATGGATATATCACAGTGTGTATATCCATTCACCTGTTGATGGATGTAGTTTGCTATTCTAGTATAATAGATTATCCCAAAATCTACTGGCATAAAACAACAAATATTTATTATGTCAATATCTGGACCAGAAATTTGGGGGAGGACTAGTTGGAAGTTCCAAGTCTTTCAGGAGCTTGCTGTGAAGATGTTGCCTGGGACTTCAGTTTCTCCACAAAGACATTTTTGCATAGCTTCTTCAGTATTCTTACTGCATAGAGTCTGGTTATTACCAAAATAAGTGACCTAAGAGTGAGGACTAAGAGGCAGCTTTAATGCCTTCTATGACCCAGTCTCAGAAGTTATATACATTGTCACTTCCTATGCATTACTATTTGCTGTAAGTATGTCATTATGCCCAACTACATTCAGTGGAGAAGAATTGGGGGCCTGTGTTTGAAGGGAGGAGTATCAGAAAATTTAGGGATGTATTTGAAAGCTACCATGAAGGAGAGTTGTTTTTTATAAGTTTTGACTATTACAAATAAAAATGCTTTTAACAATGTGTGTACAAATCCATGTAGATATACTTTTGTTTTTGTGTGTAAATAGCTATGAGTAGAAAGTCTAGTTTGTAAGATACAATTATGTTTACATTTTTACTATGAGTACAGCCAAGACTATAAAACATTAATAAGGAAAGAAAAAAAAATTTACTGACATTTATAGTAATCTTTTCTTTAAAAAAAACCTATTTATTTATTTATTTACTTGAAGGTCAGAGTTACAGAGAGAGAAAGAGGGAGAGGTCTTTCATCCACTGGTTCACTCAATTAATCTGGATCTCCCATTAGGTAGCAAGGACCCTTTATCACCTACTGCCTCCCAGAGTGCACACTGGCAGGAAGCCAGAATTGGAAGTGGAAATAGATACTACAATATAGGATACAGCATCCCAAGTGGCGTCTTAACGATTGCACTTAGCACCTTCCCTTAAAATTTATTTACTTATTTTCACTTAATTTATAAGAGAGAGAGACAGAGAAAGAAAGATAGATCCTCCATCCTCTGGTCCTCTCAGCAGACAACAGCCAGAACTGGACCAGACCAAAGCCAGAAGCACAGGACTGAATCTGGATCTCCCACCTAGATGTAAGGACTAAAGTGCTTGAGCCATCATCTGCTGCCTCCTAGGGTATGCATTAGCTGGAAGCTGGATCAGAAACAGAAGAGCCAGCACTGAAATCAGACACTAGGATATGGGGTGTCGGCATCCCAAGTGGTGTTTTAACCACTGCACCAAACTCTTGCCCCTTATACAGTGAATGTTTTTCAAGATTTATTTAATTGAAGGGCAGAGAGAAAGGTATCTTCCATCCACTGGTTCACTTCTTTTTTTTTTTTTTTTAAGATTTATTTTATTTATTTGAAAGAGTTACGGAGAGGCAGAGAGAGAGGGAGAGGGAGAGGGAGAGAGAGAGAGAGATCGGTCTTCCATCTGGTGGTTCACTTCCCCAGATGGCTGCAACGACCAGAGCTGCGCCAATCTGAATGCAGGAGCCAGGAGCTCCTTCCAGGTCTCCCACGTGGGTGCAGGGGCCTAAGCACTTGGACCATCTTTCACTACTTTCCCAGGCCATAGGCGAGAGCTGGATTGGAAGAAGAGCAGCCAGGACTATAACCAGCGCCCATATGGATTGCTGGCGCCTCAGGCCAGTGCTTTAACCCGCTACACCACAGCACCAGCCCCTACTGGTTCACTTCTAAAATGGCTGCAATGGCCAGATCTGGGCCAAACTGAAGCCAGGAGCCAGGAACACCATCCTGGTCTCCTACATGGGGAGCAGGAGCTCAAGTATTTGGGCCATCTTTAGCACCTTAACAAGGAGCTGGATTGAAAGCAGAGTAGCCAAGATTGAAATCAGTGCAGTTATGGGATGCTGGTTTTAGAAGTGCTGCACAGTGATATTGGCCCCATTATCCAATGAATTTTGAGAAACACAACACTGTATAACTCAAAGCTCTTTTAAGATGTTGATCATTACAATTATCTAGAATGTTCAGCCATATCTCATACTCGATAGCCCAACGCACACTGTCAAAGGCAACTATTTGATTTTCTTCCATAAACTGGTTTTGCTTTTTTCTGTAACTTATATAAATGGAATCATGTCATGTAGTATTTGTGTTTGTGTGGGGGGTATTGTTATATGTGTGTGAAACTTTCACTTGGAATAAATTTTTGAAATTCATTGTTGCTATGTCAGTACTTTTCTCTCTTAAATAGTTACTAGTATAACTTAATGTCAGAGAATATATTCTCTATTGGGATGAGGAACTTTTTTTTTAGTTCTTTAGTTTCTTTAGTTCTGCTGAGATTATCAGTTTCTTTTTGAGTAAGCTTTGTTGGTTTTTGTCTTTCAAAGAACCCTTCCCCTCCCCACCTCCTCCCCTCCCCTTCTCCTCCCCTCCCCTCCTCCTCCCCTCCCCTCCCCACCCCTCCCCTCCTCCTCCCCTCCCCTCCCTTTCTCCTCTCCTCTCCTCCCCTCCCCTCCCCTCCCTTCCTCCTCTCCTCTCCTCCCCACCCTTCCCCTCAACCCCGCACCCCTTCTCCTCTCCTCCCCACCCCTTCCCCTCCTTCCCCTCCCCTCTCCTCTCCTCCCCTCCCCTGTCCCCCTCCACTCCCCTCCCATTCTCCTCCCCTCTCCTCCCCACCCTTCCCCTCCACTCCCCACCCCTTCTCCTCTCCACCCCTCCCCTCCTCTCCCCTCCCCTTCCCCTCTCCTCCCCCCACCCTTCCCCTCCACTCCCCACCCCTTCTCCTCCCCACCCTTCCCTTTCTCCTCCCCTCCCCTCTCCTCTCCTCTTTCCTCTTCTCTTCTCTTTCCTCTCCTCTCCTCCTCTCCCCCTCCTCTCCCCTCCCCTCCCCTCCCCTCCCCTCCCCTCCCCTCTCCTTCCCTTTCCTTCTTTCTTCTTTTTTTTTTTAAAGATTTATTTTGCTTGAAAGAGAGTTACAGAGAGAAGTAAGAGACAGAGAGAGAGGTCTTCCATCTGCAGGTTCACTCCCCAAATGGCCTCAATGGCTGGAGCTGAGCTGATCCGGAGCTAGGAGCCAGGAACTTATTCCAAGTCTCCCATGTGGGTGCAGGATCCTGAGGACTTGGGCCATCTTCTACTGCTTTCCCAGGCGCATTAGCAGTGAGCTGGATCAGAAGTGGAGCAGCCTGCACTTGAACTGGTATTCAAATGGGATGCTGGTGCTGCAGGCCAGGGCGTTAACCTACTGTGCCACAGCCTTGGCCCCTATTGTTTCCTTTCTTATGCTTACTTTAGGTTCATAACTTTGGATTTTATATAATTCATCAAAATATTTTCTTGAAGTAAATTGACAGATTTTGAAACCTTGTACTCTGTCCAGATTTTGTGCATGTATCTAGGAGAAAACAGAAGATTTTGCTAATGGCAAACTTTCAGAGAGAATGAGATTGTGGTACTGTTTTTAATAAATAGATGGACATGGTGTTTCCTTTTTTTTTAATATTGATTTTTCTACCTGTTCATTTGACTCTTTCAAACTCTGAATAAAATATGTGTGAATTTTTAAAGTATTTGGCATTCCCATGATACACCTGATGAAATTCACACGGAGACTTCATTGTTAGTGTGCAGCATAATTTAAGTGAGGCAGGACATTGTCATGTACTCTTGTCTCTAATCTTAACAATCATTTAGCAAAGTACTGTATAATGTTTACTTGTAATCAAAATATACAATGTTTTAAGTCCTCAAGTGTGTCAAAATGACTGACCTACCAGGCGGTTAGGGAGTGTATTTTTTTTTTTTCCTTTGGTGTGATTTCCTGTGTTGGAGTAAGAAATACCAGTAGTGGACACTGTGGAACTTGTGTTACTCTTTTAGGTCATCTTCAGAGGTTGAATTAGAATTAAGGAAATAGGTTGCTCCACTATTTGAGCCTTCTATTTAATTGCTAAAGCAGATTTGTTTTCTGTGTAAATAGAAGCAGTTTTAGTTTTTGAGACAAGTGAAATTGGCTTAAAATCAATTTTGGGTTCTTTTGCAGATTTATTTATTGCAGATTTTAGAAGGCACATTCTTTCTTTGTTTACTTTTCTAATTCCTTACTGTTACCTTTTTCTTTTAGATCCTGTTTGACCAAACTCAGAGATCAATTAAGGCACAGCTTCAGAACTTTGTTAAAGAGTAAGTAAATTGCAGCAAAGACGAAAGAAAGATTGATGATCACATCTGGGAATTGGTATCTGTTGAAATAAATTATGGACTGTGAATTACCGAAAATATTGGAAATTTGTTATTTGCTTTGTGAGGTGTATATTACGTTTCTTCTTGAATTACTCCATGAGAGAATTAGACTTTATGTCTTCCAGTGACTTATTTACATCTTTAATATGTGTTTAGGCTATATAACTAGGGTCATTACAGCTTTAAAATTTTTTAAAATGTAAGTAAGTAATCTAATATCTTTTAAAAATCAAAGCAAACTCCCAAAGGTGGTTGAACTAGCATTATGTGTGAAACTAAGTGAAGCTAGTGGTATTTTCTTTGGAAAGAGAATAATAGGGTATATGAGAATGAGTCATGGAAGTGAACCTTTTGTGTCACAGTTATCACATTTTATCTGTGAAATAAATTGGAGTTATTTATTTTATAAATCTAAATGGTTCAAATTAGGAAAGTTTTTAGTTTTTCACATTAGTAATTTAGTTTCTCTTTCTCTCTTTTTTTAAAAAAATCATTTATTTGAAAAGCAAAGTTACAGAGAGAGCGAGCAAGAGAGAGAGAGAGAGAGAGATCTTCCATTTGCGCTGGACTGGACCAGGCTGAAGCCAGGAGTCTGGAACTTCATCCAGGTCTCCCAAATGGGTGTCAGGGGCTCAGGTACTCGGCCATCTTCCACTGAATTCTCCCAGGCATGTTAGTAGTGAACTGGATTGGAAGTGGAGCTGTAGGGACTTTTTCTTTTTCTTTTTTCTTTTCTTTTTTTTTTTTTTTTTTGACAGGCAGAGTGGACAGTGAGAGAGAGAGACAGAAAGGTCTTCCTTTTGCCGTTGGTTCACCCTCCAATGGCTGCCGCAGCCGGCGTGCTGTGGCTGGCGCACCGCGCTGATCTGATGGCAGGAGCCAGATACTTATCCTGGTCTCCCATGGAGTGCAGGGCCCAAGTACTCGGGCCATCCTCCACCGGCCACAGCAGAGAGCTGGCCTGGAAGAGGGGCAACCGGGACAGAATCCGGCGCCCCGACTGGGACTAGAACCCGGTGTGCCGGCGCCGCAAGGCGGAGGATTAGCCTAGTGAGCCACGGCGCTGGCTGTAGGGACTTGAATAGGCACGCCTATGAGATGCTGGTGTTGCAGGCAGTGAATTAACTCATTGTACCACAACGACAGCCCCTTCAGTTTTTCCCTTTTAGTGTCTACCTGAGAATACATACAGTTATAGGGAAAATTTATTATTATGTAATAATATATAAGTATGTATAATAATAAACATTATAAGCTATAAATAGTATGTCATTTACATAATAATTACTGTTTTAGTAAGTTAGCATTTGTTGTCCTGGAGCTGATGTTTTGCAGCTGCTTTATAAATTACTTTATAATCTACTAATACTCAGAATATCCTCATTGAATCTATCTTTAAAAATGTATGGCTCGGCCGGCGCCGCGGCTCACTAGGCTAATCCTCCGCCTAGCGGCGCCGGCACACCGGGTTCTAGTCCCGGTCGGGGCGCCGGATTCTGTCCCGGTTGCCCCTCTTCCAGGCCAGCCCTCTGCTGTGGCCAGGGAGTGCAGTGGAGGATGGCCCAGGTGCTTGGGCCCTGCACCCCATGGGAGACCAGGAGAAGCACCTGGCTCCTGGCTCCTGCCATCGGATCAGCGCGGTGCGCCGGCCGCAGCGCGCCGGCCGCGGCGGCCATTGGAGGGTGAACCAACGGCAAAAGGAAGACCTTTCTCTCTGTCTCTCTCTCTCACTGTCCACTCTGCCTGTCAAAAAAATAAAAAACAAAAAAAAAAAACAAAAAAACAAAAAAACAAAAAAAAAAAAATGTATGGCTCCTTTCAAAGAGTTATTCTTTCGTAGGTGTACTTTAGTATAATTTAAAAAAATTCATTTGTCTTCAAGTTCCTGATAGCAAAAGTAAAATAAAGGAATGTTATATGATTTACCTAAGATTATTAGTGAATCCAGGGTTTCAGATTTTCAGACTGTTGAAAAGGATCCTGCTAGACACCCTTTATTGGTACAGTTCTTTAGGAATTGATGAATATGTGTGTTTACAGACTTACTTTATTCATGCTCTTTGACCCACTAATTCTCTCTAATAAGAAGTCAGTGTTGTTTCTTTCTTTCCTTTTTTTTTTTTTTTTTAAAGATTTATTTGAAAGAGCCATAGAGGCAGGGAGAAGGGAAGACAGAGAGGTTGAGAGAGATCTTCCATCTGGTGCTTCACTTCCCAAAGAGCCACAATGGCCAAGGTTGAATCAGGCTGAAGCCAGGAGCCAGGAGCTTCATGCAGATCTACCATGTAGGTCACAGGGGTCCAAACATTGGGCCATCTTCCACTGCTTTCCCAGGCCATAGTAGACAGCTGGATCGGAATTGGAGAAGCCAGGACACAAACCGGTGCCCATATGGGATCCCGGCACTGCAGGCGGTGGCTTTACCCCTTAAGCCACAGCGCTGGCCCCAGATTGTTTTTTTTAATATCACAACTCTCCCCCTCTTATTTTTTTTTATTACTTAGAAACCTTTTATTTAAGGTATACAAACTTCATACATTTCATATGTACAGATTTAGGAACATATGATTGGTCTTACCCCACCCTCTCTCCCACCTACACTCCTACTCTTCTTCCTCCTCCTTCTCCTAATCCCATTCTTATTTTTTTTTAAAGATTTATTTATTTATTTGAAAGAGTTACACAGAGAGAGGAGAGGCAGGGAAAGAGAGAGAGAGAGAGAGAGAGAGAGAAAGAGAGAGAGAGAATAGCAGAGAGCATAGCAGAGATTGGAAGTAGAGCAGCCGGGTCTTGAATTGGCGCCCATATGGGATGCCGGCGCTTCAGGCCACTACGTTAACCCGCTACGCCACAGCGCCGGCCCCATCCCATTCTTATTTTTTACAAAGGTCTATTTTCAATTAACTTTATACACATGAGATTAACCCTAAGTTTTGTTTCTTAAAATGTGAAATATAGACTACCCATAACAGTAAAAGAAATATGTGTCCTAAAAAACCTCCTCAGATTGCTAGAATATAATGAATTATAATCTCTACTAAAGGGTCTCAGAGATTTACTTTTTAATCAAAGTGCATTATGGTGATTCTTATGTATACCACTGTTTAAAAATCATTTGATTATAAACTGGGGCCGTGGCTCACTTGGCTAATCTTCCGCCTGCAGCGCTGGCACCCCGGGTTCTAGTCCTGTTCTTCCTCTTCCAGTCCAGCTCTCTGCTGTGGCCCAGAAAGGCAGTGGAGGATGGCCCAGGTGCTTGGGTGCCTGCAACTGCATGGGAGACCGGGAGGAAGTACTTGGCTCCTGGCTTTGGATCGGTGCAGCACCAGCTGTAGCGGCCATTAGGGGAGTGAACCATCGGAAGGAAGACCTTTCTCTCTGTCTCTGTCTCACTGTCTATAACTCTCTCTCTCACTGTCTAATTCTGCCTGACCAAAAAAAATTTTTTTATTATAAAATGGAGGATGTCCTTTAATTTGCCTTCAGAAAAAACATCAACTTTGCCTTTTATGTTTCTGTAATGTGAGCTTCATAATTTATTTATGCTTTAAGATACAAAGTTTTAAGTAATGAAATGTTAGCTAGCTGTATCAGGGTTAAATATAAATATAAATATAAATATAAATATAAATATAAATATAAATATAAATATGGAGCCCTAATTAAAAAAACATAATTCAAAGCCTGACTTTTCACATTAGATATGTTCAGCCAGTATAATCTATATAAGCATTCCCAAATCTGAAAACTCCAAGATTGGAAACACTTCTGGTTGTAAACATTTCACATAAGGGATACTCAGCGTGTAATTGAGAAACAGTGTATCTTTTAGTTGGAAAAGCTAGTAGATGTCAGACATGGTGAAACAAATCAATGTAAGAATTTAATTCTTAGGCTGGCGCTGCGGCTCACTAGGCTAACCCTCCGCCTAGCGGCGCTGGCACATCGGGTTCTAGTCCCGGTTGGGGCGCCGGATTCTGTCCCGGTTGCCCCTCTTCCAGGCCAGCTCTCTGCTGTGGCCAGGGAGTGCAGTGGAGGATGGCCCAGGTGCTTGGGCCCTGCACCCCATGGGAGACCAGGAGAAGCACCTGGCTCCTGGCTCCTGCCATCGGATCAGCGCGGTGCGCCGGCCGCAGCGCGCCGGCTGCGGCGGCCATTGGAGGGTGAACCAACGGCAAAGGAAGACCTTTCTCTCTGTCTCTCTCTCTCACTGTCCACTCTGCCTGTCAAAAAATAAAAATTAAAAAAAAAAAAAGAATTTAATTCTTAATGTTATTTTGTTGAAGTTTTTGATCAAGAAAGTTTTGTGAAAATTTCACTAAGTTTTTGTTTTTTAGAGATCTTAGAAAATTTAAAGATGCCAAGAAGCAATTTGAAAAAGTCAGTGAAGAGAAAGAAAACGCATTGGCAAAAAATGCCCAAGTACAAAGAAACAAACAGCATGAAGTTGAAGAAGCCACAAACATTTTGACAGCCACAAGAAAATGTTTTCGACATATAGCCCTTGACTATGTACTCCAGGTATATGTATTTTCCAACAGTGCTTGCTAGGCACATTGTTGTTTTTGAGTGAATGCACTGAAATGAATAAATAGTACTTTCTCTTTGACTTTAATATGAAAACATAATCTTTTATGGATTTTCACCTGTCTATGTTATCTGTTTGTGTATCACACACACACGTGTAGGTCTGTATAGCTTTGGTTCTGGTTTCTTCTTTTCATTTAATATTGTAATTTCCCCAATTTTAAAATGTTTCAAATAGCACTTTTAATTATTACACTAATTTTGTTTTATGGAGTTGCTATGCTGGTTTAATTAAGATTCAGTTATTATGTTTAGATGATGCCTGTTTTTACTGGCAATAATGAAAATACAATTTTTAATAAATGTAAGTGGTAACATCTTTATATATAAATCTTTTACCACATATCTTCATTATTATTAATCACACTGATTATTATACATCATGCATACTTTCATTTTTAATTAGTGACTCTTCTGTTCACTGGTAAGGTAGACTACACCCTCCTTGAAGCATAACTTTTGTCTTTATTGGCAATCACTTTTATGTACTCCTCTGTTTCTTTTCAGATTCTGCCTTGGATTTCCCTCCTTGGTCTACCTTTGCAGCCTTTCTTTTAGGGTTCCATTCTTTCTTTATTATTCTTTGACAGTCTCATTATGCCCCTTGCTTGAGCTGCTACCTATACACAAATGACAAAATACGTTTTATACAGAGGTACTTATATAATTTTCACATCCCTAGCTGAAATCTGTCTTTTTCTGAAATGGCTTCTCTTTCTCTTTGGACTTTATTTAACTGAATGGCATCACCCTTTTATTCTTGCAGAAGTTCAAAATAGAATTATGTCAGACATTTTCCTTTTTTCAAGCTCTTAAATCTAGCCACCAAAATGTCTGGAAAATTCCTTTTCTGTGCCTCTTAAATTTGTTCTTTCCTCACTTTTGCTTCAGGCCTAACTCAATCTTAGTGTTTCGTGTCTAGGATATTAAGATACTCTGACAAAATTGGTCTTCCTTGCATTACTTTTACCTGCTGCATCACTAATTCATGTCCCTATTCTCAGGCAAGTTGGGTTACTCAGACTTCTCGAGGCAGAATGGGTCATTCTCGTCTCTGCCTTCCTTGGGTTGTGATAATATTTTCATAAACATTGCAATTAGACCACTCATCACTTGTATTGTAAATATTTATTTTTGTGTCTTTCCTGTTCCTAGATTGTATCCCTAGTTTCTAGTCCAGTGCTTGGAAAATAGATGGGTAACAAATGCTTTTTGGCTTTAAGTTACAAATTTTATATGGAGATGGTTTAGCTAAAATACTATTTTCAAACTTATATGTTAAAAAGTATCCATTTCCTTTGCTATTAGTTCTGTAGTTTTAAGTTAGGTTTCTCTGTCTCAACACAAATAACTGTTAGGTTTTTTGATTTTTTTGGATGAGAAACTGTTGTATCATTTTATGGCCAAAGTGACTATTTTAGGGCATAGGAAGTAAAAAGTATCCAAATGTATGAAGTTTGTCATGATTTAGCTTCTCAAAACATTTTTTACATTTTTTCAAGATTTTAAATGCTTTTTTTATTGCAAGATAGAAAAAAGTCATAAAGTATCTTTTTGACAATTCTTTAAAATTTGAATAGTCTTTATAATCTCTGCTTTTACTTAAAACATTTTAAAACTACTGTTTTGGTTCTCAAAACTGAAAAGGCATTGAAACAGACATATAGAAGAAACTAGTGCCTTGTAAAGCAAAGTTTAGACTTTTTTTTTTTTTTAAGATTTATTTATTTAAAAGGCAGAGTGACAGAGAAGGGGTATGAATAGAATGAGAGCGAGATCTTCCATGTGCTGGTTTACTCCCCAAATGTCCATACAACTGGGGTTAGGCCATACTGAAGCCAGTAGGCCAGATCTCCATCTGGGTCTTCCACGTGTGTGTGGCAGGAACCGAAGTACTTGGGTGGTGGTTTACTACCTCCTACCTCCCAAGCACATTAGCAGGAAGATGGATTGGAAACTCCAAGTAGCCTGGACTTGAACCTCAGCACTCTAATATGGGATGTGGGTGTCTCAAGCAGTGGCTTAACCTGAGTACCACAATACCTGCCCTTCTTTTCTTTTTTTAAACAATTATTGTTATTACTGAATAGTTATTTATTTAAAATTTGGAGTGAGAGTGCAGGGGAGGGCCAGAAAGAGTGAGAGAGATCTTCATTTTGCTGGTTCACTTCCCAGATGCCCAGAACAGCCAGGACTGGGCCAGCCTAAAGCCAGAAGCCAAAAACTCTATCCAGATCTCCCAAATGGTTGGGCCTCCTAGGGTGCACATTACCAGGTTGCTGGAAGAGAAGTATAGATGGAACTCAAACCCAGGTACTCTGACATGGGTTGTGGCTGTGTCCTAAGCAGTGTCGTAGCCTGCTGTGCCATAGCACTCACCCTTGGATTTTTTTATTTGTTGTTTTTTTTTTTTTTTAAGATTTATTTATTTTATTTGAAAGAGTTACACAGAGAGAAGAGAGGCAGAGAGAGAGAGAGAGAGAGAGAGAGGTCTTCCATCTGATGCTTCACTCCACAGTTGGCTGCAATGGCCGGAGCTGCGCCGATCTGAAGCCAGGAGCCAGGAGCCAGGAGCTTCTTCCGGGTCTCCCATGCAGATGCAGGGGCCCAAGACTTGAGCCATCTTCCACTGCTTTCCCAGGCCATAGCAGAGAGCTAGATTGGCAGTGGAGCAGCCGGGTCTTGAATCGGTACCCATATGGGATGCCGGCGCTTCAGGCCAGGGCTTTAACCTGCTGTGCCACAGCGCTGGCCCCTGTTTTTGTTTTTTTTAATCAGTGCTCTAAAATTATAAAATAGGCTTAAATTCAGTGGGGAAAATATATTAAAAAGGCATATTTTGTAATCTTTTGGCAATATTAACATAATGATTCTTTTTTTTTCCCCAAGGATTTATTTATTTGAAAGGCAGAGATACAGAGAGAAGGAGAGAGAGAGAGAGAGACATAGAGAGATCGTCCATCTGCTGGTTCATCCCCCAAATGGCCGCAATGGCTGGGGCTGGGCCAGGCTGAAGCCAGGAGCCAGGAGCCAGGAGCTTCTTCTGGGACTCCACGTGGGTGCAGGGGCCCAAGTACTTGCTTTCCCAGGTGCATTAGCAGGGAGCTGGATCAGAAGTAGAGCAGCTGGTACTTCAACTGGCACCTGTATGGGATGCTGACACTGCAGGCGGAGGTTTAACCTTCTATGCCATAGCACCGGCCCCAGAATTATTCTCTTGAATAAACATTTTATTTCATTGAGCTTACATAAGGCAAATAAAATGTTTTGAATTTCTAGAGTTGAGAGAGATCCCATAAAAGAGATTTTTATACATGGGTTTGAATTTATACCAGTGCTACTAGGCCTTTCATAGTGTTTTGTGCCCAAGAAAACTGTAGCTGTAAACTGTTGGTTGGCCTCTGTGTTTAGACTTCTGGCACTAAAGTGGAAAAAGAAAAAAAGGGAAAAATTTTAATTTACTGATCCTTCAGTAAGTTCAGTTAAAATTATTTAGGTTTAATTTAACAAATATTTATTGAATGATATTGTTCCACTTGGGCACTAGAGCTAAGAATAAGGCAAACACCCAGATCTCATGGAACTTAGGCTTTAGTATAAATAAGAAAATTTAAGGTAGTTATAAATGCTTGGAGTAAAATAAATTGGGATGATATACTGGACAGTACATAAAAGACTACCTTGGACTTTTTATTTTTAATATTTATTTATTTGAAAGGCAGAGTGACAGAGTTATATATGAGAGATGGATCTTCCATCTGCTAGTTCACTCCCTGAATGACTGCAACTACCCACGCTGGTCTAGGCTGAAGCCAGCAGCCCAGGACTCCATCTGGGTCTCCTTCATGGATGTCAGTGGCCCAATTACCTGGGCCATTTGCTGCTGCTTTCCTAGGCACATTAGCAGGGAGCTGGATCAGAAGCAGAGCAGCCTGGACAAGAACTTTTGCTCATGTGGGAAGCCAACATTGCCAAGTGGTGTCTTAACCTGCCATGCTAGAGCGTTGGCTCCTACCTTAGATCTTTATGAGGAGATGAGACTTACGTGAGGCTTGATTGGTAAGAGATAGTCTCATGCTCATTTGGTGAGAACATCATGACATGTAGACAGAATGGCCAGAACAAGGGCATCAAGGAGGGAGAGTGGTCTTGGTCTGTGGTTGGAGCACACAATGAAAACCAAGTTGGAGAGGTAGGCAAGGGCCACATCAGAATGGGCTTTGAGCCAGCCACAGTAGGGAGTTAGAGGACTGTAAGCTGAAGTTACATGATCTTATTTATATTTTTAAAAAGGTCAGTCTGATTGGCATGTGGAGAATGGATTGTAGTGAGTCAAGAATGGAAGCAGTGGGATTAGTTCATAAAATATTGCAGCAGTCCAGAAATATGATAGTAGTGGTAAAGTGATGAGAATTTGCATTAAAATTATATGTTGAGACTTGATAAGCAATCAGATAAACAGAAGAAAGAGTGAGTGTGTGTGTGTGTGTGTGTGTGTGTGTGTGTTTGGTGGCCAGGAGAGATAGATTTCTTAGAAGTTCAAGTGTCAATGATTTCATTGCCACCATGGTATAACTTAAATGATATTTTTTCTCTGAGTTCAAAAGTGAATAGGAAATTCATAAGTATGTTTGTCCTAACTGCTTTTGTAAAAGAAGTATAAAAACTTGAAAAAAAACCTTGAATTTTATTTTTATTCGCTTTCTGGAAGAGTATTGAACCAGTAGAATAAGTTTTACCATATTGCATTATGGGTTTTTAAAGTAATGCATGGATGATTAACCAAATGTATTTTCCTTCAGATTAATGTTCTTCAATCAAAAAGGAGATCTGAAATCCTAAAATCAGTAAGATATTAATTGAAACAACATTTTAAGTATTTTACTATATAACTAAATGTACCTATTTAAGTGTTTAAAGCAGCATTGAGTGTATACATTCTAGGCTTTTTTTTTTTTAACGCATTCTGGGCTTTTAACTGCCCTTCTTTCTGATATTTATTTTTGTTTCTTATGTGACACTTAGCCACTTTTGTCTCCTTCATGTTATGGTTGTTTATGTGTAACTCACCTATTAATATACTGTGAGTTTCCTTAAAGGTAGACTTTACTTTTAAAAATCTTTTGTTATCTTGAGATGATGCTTTACATGTACTAGATGCCCAGTGCTGTTTGATGAATTACTGGAAATTGTTGGTGTAAAAACATGTGAGAATGTTTCAGGATTTGTTTTGAAATTTATAAAAATAAAATAGCATTACACTTAGTTTTTAAATTTCCTCATATTTGTGTTGGCTTTTAAATTTTTCTGCCCAAACTCAAAGTATTTATGTTTTTTCTCTATAACTTTATGTGTTATTTAGAAATTTAAAATATTTGAGATTGAGAACTTATATGAATGCATTTCTTAGATTGATGATGTGTTAGGTTTGTTCTTTGGTGTATCATTATACAACTGTGGGATGAAATTTGAGGATTATCTTTTTTCTTCCTGGTCCTCTTCACTCATATGACAGTGATATACCATTTTTAAGAATTTGCTCCCCTCCCCTTTTTTTGTGTGTGTGTCTTAAAGCTAACAAGGAGGTAGGCAGGGATGGTGTGGTATGGCATCAAATACTTTCATATTTTAAGAACCTCGAAATAATTCCTCCTCTTTAAGTTTGTTTACTGAAGCAATTTTCTCCAAAAAATACTGTACTTAACTTGCTTTAGATCATTGTCTGCACTCAACTCTTTCCTTATGTTATGTTTGTATTCATGTTATATCTTGTTAGATAAGGACATTATATTTCCTGCCTTTTTCTTTTTTTTAGAAGATAGTGTTTTCTCTCATTTTTCAGATTGACAGTAATGTGTGTTAATTGTAGAAAATTGAAAAAATGTATGAAATAAAAAATAGAAAACATTTATAAGTCCTACTACAAGGGGCAAAACCACTCTGTTGTATAGCTGAAAATATATGAATAAATGTGCTTTTTAAATTCAGTTTAAATTTTTAGAAGATTTATTTATTCAAAAGGCAGAATGAAAGTGAGACACACACACATAGATCTTCCATCCACTGGGTCACTCTCTAAATGCCTGCAACACCCCTGTGCTAGGCTAAAACCAGAAGTCAGGAACTCCATGTAGGTTTCCCACATGGTTGTCCACTGCTTTCCCAGGTGTACTGGCAGGGACCTGGATTGGAAGCAGAGCAGCCAGGGCCTGAACTAGTCCTCATAGTTAGGATACATTGCAAATGGTAGCTTAACTGCCACTCCACAACGCTAGCCCTGTGTTTAATTTTTTTTTTTTTAATCATTCAACTTACTGTTTGTAAGTTTCTTTTTTTTCACTAACACAATATTGAATCATGAGTAGTCTTCATTTAAGGATGGCTTTTATGGCCAGGAAGGGTTCTACCATGTGAATATACTTGAGGTTGGCAAATCTTTTTTGTAAAAGACCAGCTAGTAAATATGGCAGATTTTGCAGACTGTGTGGTCTGTGTGTGTTTACTGTGCCCTTGTGATGAGAAAGCAGCCGTGAACAATATGTAAATGAGTGGCTATAACTGCATTCCAATAAAACTGTGTTAATTGACCCAGAAGCCTGAAGATCATATACTTTTATATGTTTTCTTTTCTTATATTTTAAGTTTCATGTCTTTGTTTTCTTTAACCATTTGAAAAAATACACACCACTCTTAGCTCATTTGCTATTCAAAAATAGGTTTTGGGGCTTGATATAGTTTACAGGTCATAATTTGCTGACCTGGAATAATATAACATCAATTACCTTCACCCAATAATGAATATTTAAGTATGTTCCATGTTTTTTTGATCTTAGTTTCATTAATACAAATGAATTGGAGCACTTTTTTTTCCATATGTATATATTTTTGGTCACTTGTGTACTCCATAGAGATCTCTTGTTTTTTTTGGAGTGTTCGTCTTTTTCATAGGATTGTACTTCTCTTACATATTAAGACTGTTACTCTTTTGTCATATATTTTTTTCTAGTTTGTAATTTGTCTTTTAATATGCTTGCTATATATTTTGATAGATGAGCATATTTACCATTTTTGTGAAAAGCCCTAGCTTTAACCCTACTGTTTTTTTTTAAGAAAATTTATTTTTATTTTATTTTATTTTTTAATTTATTTGACAGAGTTAAACAATGAGAGATAGAGAGAAAGGTCTTCTTTCCCTTGTTTCACCCCCCAAATGGCCGCTACGGCTGGAGCTACGCCGATCCGAAGCCAGGAGCCAGGTGCTTCTCCTGGTCTCCCATGCTGGTGCAGGGGCCCAAGCACTTGGGCCATTCTCCACTGCCCTCCCGGGCCACAGCAGAGAGCTGGACTGGAAGAGGGGCAGCTGGGACTAGAACCCGGTGCCCATATGGGATGCCGGCGCCGCAGGCGGAGGATTAACCAAGTGAGCCACAACGCCGGCCCTAACCCTACTATTTTAAAAATATAATTTAGTAACTTTTAATTATGTTCACAAAATTGTATAGTTATCACTATTGTACCATTATCTAATTCCAGAATAATTTATTTTTATGAGTTTTGTTCTTCTTTCGTTTTTTTTTTTAAATTGCTTTTTTTCTACTAGAAAAAAAGGGATTCTGAATATTAAGTACCTTATGACCTATTTTGGATTTCAGAGGATTAAAAAGATGCTTCGTCTTGCTGGAAATAATGTAGATATTTGCAAGATCATTTACATATTATACATTTAATTATATAATTCCTTACCATGTAAAAGCTTCACTAATAAGGGTAATTTTTCTTTCACAAATAGATAAAACATAGGAAAAATTAGAAAAAAAAACTCAAGCTATTAATAACAGTTTTGGGTTTGTGGGATGAAAATAGAGACCTTCATCTTTTCAAAGAGTCTGTTGACTCACTTCATTTTGTTGTCTTAGGAAAGAAAACCAAGGATTCCCCCATTTCAAGTTGTGCTTAATGATCTAGTAGGTTGTAAAATATCTGTGACTGTTTTATTTTGAGGGTTTTGTATTTCTCCTTACCATTTCATTTTTTATTTGTAATTTGAGGTTTGCTAATGATTTTGAAGGAGCCCTTGGATATTTTTAATATATTTAGGAAGACAGTGAAACTTTTGAAAATTTGTTTATTTGAATCAACTGTATGAATTTGATCATCTAGAGATAGTCTGAAAAACTGAAGTTTTGGGCATTGTTAAAATTTTGAATCACTAGGAAATTTCTTTTAAATTAAATTTCTTAACCGTACTTGCAAATATTGCTGAAATATTCATTCAAGAAAAATAACAATCTGTTTTAAATAAGTTTGACACTTTGGGCTCTTGTGGAATAATTTTTAAGCATTAACTAGTGTTAGGATTTTTAAAATTGCATAATATTTATCTAGGAATGGATTTTAAAGTAGTAATCTTTTCCCCTTATTAGATGTTATCCTTTATGTATGCCCATTTGGCGTTCTTTCATCAAGGATATGATTTATTTAGTGAACTCGGACCCTACATGAAAGATCTTGGAGCACAGGTAATGTTGGGCTATTTCTTGATTCTGTATTATAGATCAGTAATTTGTATTTTTTTAAAAAAATAGCATATTTCATTTACTTAATGAAGTTGGATGCTATAAAAGATTGATATGGGTTAAATGTGTAATCAAAAATAAAATTAAAAGTGAAAATAACCATATGTTGTTACATGTTGTAGAAGAGGGTACTGAAAAGGAGAATTTAAAAATGAATTGGCTGTTTTACAGAATCCAGAACTATATTTTAAAATTTCTTACATTTGGTTAAATGAGTTAGTATCCTAATTTGCTTTTCATTTGTGTTACAAATCTTATGTTTAAAATAATTGTGTTTTGCTATTTGAATAATAAAATTTTAGAATCTTAAGATTATAGATCTGGGAACTTTTTAATTTTACCCAGATTTGCATCTGTGTGTGTGTGTGTGTGTGTGTGTGTACATACACACATACATATGTGAGAATTACATGTAAGAATTCTATATGTATTGAAATCTCATTGTGTCCAAATATTTTTCATATCTGATTGCAGCTTTATGTGACATCTATTCTGGGGATTTTTTTTTTATTGATTAATGAGTTTTCTTGATCTATTAGTGTCAATTTTTAGGTGACTTATTTCGAAGATGATTCAGTTTACTTTCTGAGAGTAGGGGATTTAGGATGAAAAAATAGATTTAAGGAAGTAGGAAAAAAGTGAAATGGGAATTGTATTTTTCAGTGACCAAAGTGTATGTGTGGGATGTGCTGGGAAAGAGTGAGGTGTCAGAATATACTGTGAATTACACATACTCCCTGGTTTCTGCCTCTATAGAACCTAGCATTTTGGAAGAAACCCACAAGTCAGCGACTGTAAATCTTTGTACGAAGTGCTCTATCTGAGTATATCAGTTGGGATTAGGTTTGTTTGGAAGTGATAGAAAACTAAAAACAGTAGTATCTTCCTAAAGCTTGAATTTCAGTTCTCCTGTTGGGAGTGAAAGGCATGGTATGGTGGCTACTTGACTAGCAGGGACCCAGGATACTGAATGCCTCATGATCCAAAATGATTAATCAGGGTCTAGCCATCATACTCAGATTCCAGCTAGGAGGAAGGAGGAAAGACAGATCCATTCCCTGCATTTGAGAACAATTCCTAGAACTTATACATATTATTTCTACATATATCCCCATGGCCAGTGCTTAATCCCAAGCTGAAACCTAAAAAAACCTGTATATATAGTCTTTTTTTAAAAAAAACGTTTTAAGCTTTTTATTCAGTGAGAGAAATGCATAGGAGAGTGAGGGCCCCCATCTAAAAGGAGAGAGGTAAATCTAGATTCATTCTGAGTACCAGGAGCCAGCCACGTGGAGGAGCATCTAGGCCAGAAAGCATGGGGCGGGTGGCCCAAAGACCCCCTGGGCCCACACTGGCAAAAGGCCAGAAAGGAAAGAAAAAGGGCTGTAAATATAGTCTTAATGCCAGACAGGCATGTGATCTGGTAGAATATATATACATATATCCTATACTATATTTATATTTTATACTATATATGAAGAACAAATAGAAAATAGATAATGAGGGCAGAAAAGGTTTTTTTTTTTGTTTTGTTTTGTTTTTGTTATTGTTTTTGTTGTTAAATAACAAGAAGGGTCTAGGTGTTGCCTGAACAAACATACAGACAGGACATTAAATCCAGACTTGGGATAAAGGAAGACCTCCCTACGTTCTAGGCATTCCTCATTCTATCTGACATCAAGCATTAGATCATAAAAACATTCTATCAAACATTAGATAATAAAAACTATGTGAAATAATTGCATACTTTTAGAATTTATTAATTTCAGTTTGCATGTTTTTTTTCCCTCTTTAGGTCTCAAATAAGTTTTCAGGTCCTTGAAAATCACCTAAGCCCCAGTGTCTAGTGCCCAATGGATAATATGGCCTTATTGAAGATAATCAGGATATTTTTTAATAATTCACTGAAGAGATAATGGCATCCAAAACTAGAGTCCTGGCAGTAGGGGAGAGATATGGGTTAAGATAGGCTAGAGAGACATGATTAACTCAGGTTTAGATGTATTGGTTTTTTGAGGATAAGACATGTAAGTGGATATATCTGGACGTTAAGAGAGAGGAATATAGACCAACTGAATCAATAGCAAATAATTTCTAATTGCAACTACAATAGTAAATGAATTGATTCTGGGACAATTAGGTCTTTCAAAATCATAGAACTATTTTTTAAAAATATAGATGCCTGGACACCCTACCTAAGATTATACTTTTGTAAATTAAAGTCAAGATCCATTAGTGTTGAGTAAAAAGAAAAGCTGACTTGGGACAGGGACCTAAGAAAGATCAACTTTTTTTCTTTTTTTTATTTTATTATTTACTTGAAAGTCAGAGTTATACAGAGAGAGAAGGAAAAGCAGAGAGAGAGAGAGAGAGAGAGCGAGCGAGCGAGTGAGCGAGAGAGAGGTCTTCATCTGCTGGTTCACTCCCCAATTGGCCGCAATGGCCAGAACTGCAATGATCCGAAGCTAGGAGCCAGGAGCTTCTTCAGATCTCCTGTGCGGATGCCGGGGCCCAAGGACTTGGGGCATCTTTTGCTTTCCCAGGCCATTGCAGAGAGATAGATAGGAAGTGAAGCAGCTGGGACTTGAACTGGCACCCACATGGGATGCCGGCACTGCAGGCGGTGGCTTTACCTGCTATGCCACAGCGCCAGCCCCCAACTTTTTTTTTTTTTTATTCAAAGATTTATTTTATTTATTTGGAAGGGAGAATTGCAAAGTAGGGAGGGAGGGGCACGCAGGAGGTAAGGATCCAGAGGGGCATGAGAGACAGAGAGAGAGAGAGAGAGAGAGAGAGAGAAAGAGAATATTGATCTTCCATTCCCTGGTTTACTTTTCAAATGGCTGTAACAGCCAGGGCTGGGCCAGATAGAAGCCAAGAGCTTCTTCTGGGTCTCCCATGTAGGTGCAGGGGTTGAAGGACATTGGAAGTAGAGCAACTGGGGCCCATATGAGAAGCCAGCATCACAGGCAGCAGTTGTACTTGGTGTGCCTCAGCACCAGCTCCAGAAAGCCCAACTTTTAAGAGATGGCTAGGTAAGAAGTGGTAGATCAGGAAATAACCATGAGAGCAGGCAGGAAACCAGGAGACAGTAGTATCATAGGCCAAAGAAAAAGTATCTTGAAGAGGAAGGGGTGGTTATCAGTATCAAATATTGGAAAAGAAGATCAAGGAAACCTAGGACTTTATTGGATTTAACAGCAAGATTGGTATTTGTTACCTTTATGTGAAATGCTTTTGGAGACCCAAGTGGCAGAAGCTTAATTGTGATGGCTGATGAATTTGAAATTGGCAGGTGGAGAACATGGTAACATTAAAAAAATTACTTATTTTTATTTCTTCTTTGAAAGATAGGTGTTCCATCTACTTGTTCACTCCCCAAATGCCTGCAGCAGTTGGGACTGGGTCAGGCTGAAGTCTGTTTCCCCAGAATGCAATCCATGTTTCTTATGTGGGTGTAGACTCCAGTACTTGAGCTGTCACCTGCTTCTCAGGGTGGGCATTAGTAGGAGCCTGGAATTGAGAACAGAGGTGGAGTTCAAACTTAGGCACTTTGATATGGGGTGCACACATCCCAAGCAGCATCTTATTCACTGCACGAAAGGCTCAGCCTGAGAACGTGGTAACATTTTAAAGATGTGTTGGGACCTGTGCTGTGGCGAGTGAGTAAAACTGCCACCTGCAGTGCCAGCATCTCATATGGTCTCCAGTTTAAGACATATTTCCATGAAATTTTTGAAGATTCCTTGTATAATTATAACCATGTATAGTTGTAATTAGTTCTAATAAATAGGCATTCAGGAAACCAACAATTTCTCATCATGTATTACTGAAAATCAGATACTTCTCTTGTGACGAAAAGGAAAAACATCTTTTCTAATGAAAAGAAACAAGACAGAGATGTGATTTTATGATGTCATTAAATTTTTTGAACTTTTTCGAAATGAACCTTAAGAATTGGTAATTTTAGGGACTGGCATTGTGGCACAGCAGGTTAAGCTACCACCTGCAATACCAATAGCATTCCATATTGGAGTCCTGGCTGCTCTGCTTCTGATTCAGCTCCCTGCTTATGTGCCTGGGGAAGCAGCAAGTGATGGCCTGAGTGTTTGGGCCCTTGCTATCTAGGTGGGATACCAGGTTGGAGTTTCAGGCTCCTGGCTTCAGTCTAGACCAGCACTGGTTGTTTTGACCATTAGGGGAGTGAGCCAGTGTTTGGAAAATCTCTTTCTCTCCCTCTCTGTATCTGTCACTCTGCCTTTCAAATAAATAAATAAATTTTTAAAATTGATAATTTTATATCTTGGTGTTATGAGTGATTTCTGTTCTTTTATTGTTAAACTTTTTCTTGTGTCTGGTGAATGATTTTCTTCCCTTTAGATTTGATTATAACATCAGTAGGGCAAGTTGAAAAAAATGAAGCATCTTGAGTGCTCGGAAGTACCCATTACAGTGACCTTGTAGGAGCTATTCGCACTGGTTTAGCTGTACTGCATTTTACTATTCGATACCTAGGGGAAGAGAGAGAGAGAGAGAGAGAGAGAGAGAGACAGTTAACTCTTCAGATGCCCGCAGTGGTCCCTGGCTGGGGCTGATCAGGGAGCTAGGAACTCAATACAGCTCTCCCTCATGGGTGACTGTCTCCTGCTGCCTCCCAAGTATGCATTAGCAGGAAGCTAGAATTGGTAACAGAACTGGGACTTGAACCCAGGCACTTTGTCATGGGATATGGGCATGCCATTCCATGTCTTTAACCACTAGGCCAAATGCCTGGCCCTGCTTTCTACTAATTGAGGGGTAGGGGGGACAATAGTGTCTCCTTGTAACTTTGATTGTAACTAGTAAAATTAGCTGGGTCCGTCAGCAATCATTAAGGGATTGTCATTTTCCTTATTTACGTACTGAACATGTATCACTGCAGTGCCCATAACAAGTCCTCCTGTGACACATGCTTGGCACCATGACTATTCTGGAAACAAGAAGGAGGAGATGCAGCCCTTCTCAAGGAGGATTTGATACAGAAAAACATGAAACTTGTATTTAGAGTTTAGCTAAATGCCTTTTTCAGTAAACTTAAATTTAATGACTTATTGCTATGTTTATCTAGGAAATGACTTGGATTATGATTGGAAAAAATAACCATACCTTTTTTCTTTGAGTTGTAATTCTACAATTTTTTTGCCCATTTATAGTTGGATCGACTAGTTGTGGATGCAGCAAAGGAGAAAAGAGAGATGGAACAAAAACATTCCACCATTCAACAAAAGGTACCTGAAGGGAAAAATTACAGGAGGTTATTTGCACAATTGTTTGACTATTAGTTTAAGCAAGATACTATTTGTCAAGTCTTTTGAGTTGCTACAATAATTAAATCATGTGGATGAATTTCTCCTCTTTTTGGGGGGGGGAATTAATGAAAATTTTAGATGTTGAGTATTTTATTATCTTTCTAATCAAAACATTTATAAGCAATACTTTTGAACCAGTTCATAAAACCCTTAATCTCCTAGAGCCTTAACTAAATTAAAAATAGCTCTTATTTTAGAATTTAAAATGTTATTCATAGTTTCATTTAGGATATTACTAACTCCAAATAAAGTGTGTGTGTCAGACAAAAGAAAGAGGGAGGGAGGATATTAGTGTCAATATATATGTTTGGTATTATGGACTTTCTAGCTTCAGTCTCTAAGGCAGCACCTCTTCCCCTTACCCCCTTCTCAGCCATCTGCTATGTGATTTATTATCTAAACTCATTTTTGAACAAAATGTTTTAAAACAAAAACTCCACAGCAGGCCAAGTGTCCCATATAGAAGTGATGGTTTGAGTCCTGGCTACTCTGCCACCCATCCAGTTCCATGCTAGTGTGCCTCAGAAATCAGCAGAAGATGAACCAAGTACATGGGCCCCTGCCACTCATGTGGGAGACCAGGATGGAGTATCCTGCTTCTGGCTTCAGTCTGGTCCAACCCCAGCTGTTGTGGCCATTTGAGTAGTGAACCAGCAGATAGAAGATCTCTCTATCTCTTTCTCCCTCTCTCTGTCACTGTGCCATTCAAATAAATAAATTTTTTTCTTGTTAAAGATTTATTTATTTTAAAGAGTTACACAGAGAGATGAAGAGAGAGAGAGAGAGAGAGAGAGATACCTTCTATCAGATGTTTCACTCCCCAAATGGCCTCAACGGCTGGGGCTGGGCCAAGCTGAAGCCAGGAGCAAGGAGTTTCTTCCAGGTCTCCCATGCAGGTGCAGGGGCCCAAGTATTTGGGCTATCTTCTGCTGCTTTCCCAGGCACATTAGTAGGAAGCTGGATTGGAAGTGGAGCAACTGGGTCTTGAATGGACACCCATATTGGATGCCAACGTCCCAGGCTATTCTACAACGCCGGCCCCTAAATAAGTCTTTTAAAAATAGTAAAAAATTTTGCCTAGAGCAAACTGAGTTATTGCTATCTTCTCTAATACATCTTTGGCCTCTTTGTACCTTCCTCTCTCTTAACCCAGATAAACATTCAAATTGATAAAAATGAATTACAGGAAAACAGGATTATTCCTACATAAAAAGGATTAAAGGGATGCAGAGGGAACAAACTGAGGCTGGGATAGGAGGAGAGTGTGTGGGAACGACAAAGGTGGAAACAGTTAAAAAAAAAACTCAGATTGGTTTGTTCACGCTAAAAGAATTGAGTGTGATATGCCTGACAATACTATTTTATCTTATGTGATCAATGATATTTTTTGTGTGGTGAAAAGAAAGAGTTGAAGATTGAGTGCAGTAAAGAAAGTGTGAAATGAGAGGCCTTGTGGCAGTGCTTTAAGTAATGAACAATCAAATCAGCTTTTGTTAAGATTGATTTAGACTTAAATATAAAGTATGGGGACAATATTGTGGTGCAGGAGATTAATCCTCTAATTGGTATCTCCTCATTCCATATCAGTACTGGTTCACGTCCTGGCTTCTCTGCTTCTGGCTAATGCATCTTGGGAGGCAGCAGATGATAGCTTAATTACTTGAGCCTCTGCCACCCATGTGGGAGACCTGTTTGGAGTGCTTGGCTTCTGGCTTCAGCCTGGCCCAGCCTCAGCTGTTGAAGTCATTTGGGGATTGGATGGAAGATGCATCTCTCCCTCTCTGTCACTCTGCCTTTCGAATAAATAAATCTTTAAAAAATATATACAGTAAACTAGATCTGACAGATAATCTCAGTGGACAAAATATAAGCAAAATAAATAATAACAGTAAATAAAATTAAATTGATGATGGATTGTTAATGCTTAAAGAGAAGTGATATTAAAAAATGAGATTTTCTGCTAGAACTGTTTTTTTTTTAGAAAACTTTAATAAATATAAATTTCGAAAGTACAACTCTTGGATTATAGCAGTTTTCCCCCCATAACCTCCCTCCTACCCGCAAACCATTCGGTCTCCTACTCCCCCTTCCATCCTACTGTTCATTAAGATTCATTTTTAATTATCTTTTTTATTTTTTTATTTTTTTATTTTTATTTTTTATTTTTTTGACAGGCAGAGTGGACAGTGAGAGAGAGAGAGAGAGAGAGAGAGAAAGGTCTTCCTTTGCCGCTGGTTCACCCTCCAATGGCCGCCGCTGCAGCCGGCGCACCGCGCTGATCCGATGGCAGGAGCCAGGAGCCAGGTGCTTTTCCTGGTCTCCCATGGGGTGCAGGGCCCAAGCACCTGGGCCATCCTCCACTGCACTCCCTGGCCATAGCAGAGAGCTGGCCTGGAAGAGGGGCAACCGGGACAGAATCCGGCGCCCCGACCGGGACTAGAACCCGGTGTGCCGGCGCCGCAAGGTGGAGGATTAGCCTATTGAGCCACGGCGCCGGCTCTAATTATCTTTATATACAGAAGATCAACTTAGTATATACTAAGTGAAGATTTCAACAGATCACACCCACGCAGACATACAAAGTATAAAGTACTGTTTGAATACTAGTTTTACCGTTAATTCGCATAGTACAACACATTGACAGAGATCCTACATAGAGAGTAAGTGCACAGTGACTCCTGTTGTTGATTTAACAATTGACACTCTTATTTATGACATCAGTAATCATGTGAGGCTCTTGTCATGAGCTGCCAAGGCTATGAAAGCCTCTTGAGTTCACAAACTCTGACCTTATTTAGACAAGGCCATAATCAAAGTGGAAGTTCTCTCTTCCCTTCAGAGAAAGATACTTCTTTCTTTGATAGCCCTAAAACCTTTTTTTTTTTTTTCAAGATTTATTTATTTGAAAGGCAGAGTGACAGTGAGTGAGAAGGAGAGAGAGAGATACATATATCCTCTATTGCTGGTTCAGTCCTGCTGGGGATGGGCCAGGCCAAAGCCAGGAGCCAGAAACTTCATCCAGATCTCTCATGTGGGTGGCAGGAGCCAACACACTTGGGCCATCTTCCGTTACTTCCCC
Organism: Oryctolagus cuniculus; assembly: GCF_964237555.1. Classification (NCBI taxonomy): domain Eukaryota; kingdom Metazoa; phylum Chordata; class Mammalia; order Lagomorpha; family Leporidae; genus Oryctolagus; species Oryctolagus cuniculus. The sequence goes on from NC_091435.1 coordinate 84,255,752, forward strand.
AGGTGCATTAGCAGGGAAAACTGGATAGGAAGTGGAACAGCTGGGACTCAGACTGGCACCCATATGGGATGCTGACATTGCAGGCAGCAGCTTAACCTGCTGTGCCACAGTGCCCATAAAACATCTTTAAATTAATTAGTTATTGTTAGGTGAGATTAATGCCATGTTTTCTTTTGTGTTATTTAAAGTTATATTAACTTTTATTCTCAGCTTGGTTGAATAACTTTTTTTCTTAATTGACAAAAATTACACATATGTAGGGTATACAACATACTTTGATGGGTAAATTGTTTTAATGTCATCATGAAAAGATTATTAAAATTGAGACCAATCAATTAAAATAATAGAGCTTATTTATAGAAATATGTGAATATTTGCTTAAATTGCATTACTTAATGAACATTATTCATGTTTAATGTTTCCCTATTTTATACACAGTTCATTATTGTAATAAAGGTTTAAATCTAAGATTAAACTTTGATTTTAAGCCCAGTGGTTTTCTTGAAAGAAAATAATACTGTTTTTGCTCATTATGAATACTTACTTTTTTTCTGTCCTTTAATGCTGACACAAGGCTGCATTACAGGTAAAAAAAATTCAGGCAAATAAAAATTAACAAAGTATATCTTAAGTATGTTTAGTTTTTTCAAGAATTGAAATTGGTCAGTTGAAGAAACAGTATTGCTGTGAGCATTCACATACCTCCTTTCTGATATGTGTACCCATTTGTAATGAATTTGTACCTATCAGTAAAACTGATGTGTCAGAGTATGTATATGTGTTCAACATTAATAGATAAAGCTAAATTGTTTTCCAAAGCAACATTGTGTGAGAGTTCTCATTGTTCCTTGCTACCTTGTTGTATTGGAGAACTTGAAATTTTTGCCTCAATTGGGTAGATATTGACATTTCATTGTAGTTTTAACATCTACTTCTTTAGTGATTAATGAGCTCAAGGACTGTATTCCGTATGTCAGTCATTTGTATATCCTATTTGTGAAATGTCTATTAGTGTTATTTTTCCAGCAAGTTGCCTAACTGTTGAGCTAATTCTTCATATAATCTGGATATAAGCCCCCTTTTAGATAAATGTGTTTTCAGATTTTTCATATAATATATTAGTCTTATTGTGTCTTGTTCAATAAATCCTTTTGAATATAAGATCACAAAGATATCTTCTGTATTGATTTGTTTTTCAAGTTTAGACCTTTAATCTGTAATTTGGGGATTTCTGTATGGTATGAAGTAAAGTTCCAATTTCCTTTTATTCTTCTATTGTAATTGGTTGACCCAGATCACTTATTAAAAAGTTTGCTTTTTCTCCACTGCTCTTTGTTGTATTCTGTATTATACATCACATTTCCTTACGTGTGAACCTTGTTTAGGCCCTCTTATCTGTTCCATGGTCTTTTTGTCTTAATTGTTCCAGTATTATGCTGTCTTAATTATTTTGAGAGTTAGAGTCAATCCTGATATTTAATAAAGCAAAGCTTCCTTCTCTCCCCTCTTCAGATGTGAATTGCCTAGTTTGGCATTTCTGTAGATTTCAGGAACAATTTTTCAGAGTCCATAAAAATAGTTTTTGTGATTTTGATTGGGATTAAGTTAGGTCTTTGGGATCAGTTTGGGAGAAAATTAATGTCTTTATTTAATAATACTTTCTAATCTATGAGGTTGGTATAGTCACCATTTATTTATAGTTTAATAATCTTCATAAAGTTTTGTGGTTTTCTTGTACATCTTTTATTAGATGTGTTATATACTTTGCAAATGTTATTGTAAATGCTATCTATTAAAGAGTTATATTTTCACTGTTTCATTGTGTTATAGTAGAAAATAAAATAGATTTTTCTGTATTGTTTTTTAATGAATAATGCTCCTAAACTATTTTCTTATATTGATTTATCTCTAGATTCTTTTGGAGGTTCTATGTACAGAGTCTTATAATCTACAAATAATGATAGTTTGTTTCTTTCCAATTTGTATTTTATCTTACTGATTAGTTAAAACCTTCATCCTAATCTTGAAAGGAAGTGGTAACTACATTTTTTCTTATCTTGCTGGAAATTTCAAAGGGAAAGCTTATATTAGATTCTCTTCATTGACCAATCTTTGTTTTGCCTTCTGGGCTGCATACCAAAGCTCAGGTTCTCTTGATACGGAAATGTCCTTAAGAATAACTGGTTTCCTTACTTTACCCACTTCTTGCTTCTAATTTCTACTTCATCTTTTGTCTTTGAATAATCCATATTTTTAAAACTTTTTATTCATTTTTAAAAAGATTATTTATTTGAAAGGCAGAGTTAAAGAGAGGCAGAGGCAAAGAGAGAGATCTTCCATCTGCTGGTTCACTCCCCAGATGGCTACAAAGGCTGGAGCTGGGCTGATCTGAAGCCAAGAGCCAGGAGCTTCTTCTGGGTCTCACTTGTGGGTACAGGGGTCCAAACATTTGGACCATCTTCTACTGCTTTCCCAGGCCATAGCAGAGAGCTGGATCAGAAGTGGAGCAGCTGGGTCTTGAACCAGCGCCCATATGGGATGCCAGCACAGCAAGCAGTGGCTTTACCCACTATGCTACAAAGCTGGCCACTGAATAATCCATCTTAATTTGTTGGGTCACCAATACATTTTAAAGAGATTCTAACAGCATATATTTCATCCAACATTATTAATTGTGGACATTAGGAACTCTATCACATTTTAAATATTGTAATCTGTCACATTTTAAGTGCTATGAAATATTTGTTATTGATATTGAATGATTAATTTATATGAAGGAATATAGTTTGAAATTTGAGAAATACTTGTATTGCAGTATATTTTCAAAAGTATCATTTTTAAAAAAACGACTTATTTGAAAGGCAGAGTTATAGAGAGAGAGGGAAAGGGAGGGGAGGGAGACAGAGAGAGAGAGAGAGAGAGAGAGAGAGATTCTGTCTGCTGGCTTATTCACTCCCCAACTGGTCGAAACAGCCTAGGCTAGACCTGGGCCAGCCTGAGGCTAGGAGCCAAGAGCTAGGTGCTTCTTCCAGGTCTCCCACATGGATGTGGGAGCGCAAGGACTTGGGCCATCTTCTGCTGATTTTCCAGGTGCATTAGCAGGGAGCTGGATCAGAAGTGGAACAGCCAAGATTCGAACCAGAGCCCATGTGGGATGCTGACATTGCAGTTGATGGCTTACCCTGTTGTGCTATGATGCTGGTTCCAAAAGTCTTATGTTTTAAGTCGCTAATCAGGGTTATTGAAAACTTACAAATGAAATCTTTAGAGTGCTACTGAAGTCAGTTACATCTATTACTGACTGCAAGGTGTCCGGCATCTAACAAATCTTCCCAGGCAGATGAATCAATTAATTCACAAGCTCTTTTTGGGATTCCGCTTCCAGGTGAGGTTCCCTGGTCCCAACAGAGCAGGGGCTGGGGAAGTCGCACGTCAGAGGTTGGGAGGGCTCCTTTTATAGATACAGGGCATGGGGGTTAAAGGTTGAGGCGGGTCTGATCCTCATTGGTTGACCTTTAGGCACCCGCGGGAACCTTGACAAGGACTTTTCTTCCCCGGAAGTACAGGTAGGGACTCTCCATTCCCAGAAGTATAGGCCTTCCCTCCTTGTGGATCCCAAAGCTACCACTGACTTAATCCTATTTTCACAAAAATTTAATAGATCATAGTCTCAAATTTTAAATGAGGGAATTAAAGTTTCCCTGATTTTTAAAGAAAGAAATATGAGATTACCGTGATGGCACCAGTATGTTGGGTTTCTGCTTGCCCAGTTGGAGTTCTGGCCACTCAGCTTCTGATCCAGCTTCCTGCGAATGCACCTGGGAAGGCAGCAGAAGATAGCCCAAGTACTTGGGCCCCTGCCACCCATGTGGGAGACTCCAATGGAGTTCTGGCACCTGGCTTTGGCCTGGCCCAGATCTTGCTGCTCTGGCCATTTGGGCAGTGAACCAACAGTTGGAAGGTTGCTCCCGTTGTTTCATCCTTTTTGTCTGTCACTCTTACTTTGAAAGCAATCCATCATAAAAGGAGTAGTAGGAAGAAATGTAGTGATTCATTTACAGATCTTATTTCACTTGCTCATTTTGGGTTATAATATCTTGTAATTGTTAAAGTGTGAAAGGTGCCCTCCGATTCCCCTCCAGACTGGTAATTCAGTCTGTGTCTTGTTCACATCCTAGTAGACTCTCAGAATCTGGAAGACTTTAGGTTTTAGGTGATTCTCACTCTGCCTGCCTTCCAAGGCAGGATCCCCACTCAGAGTATTCTCAGCAGGCAGTCATCTGCCTCTTCTGAAAATGTTTTTTAAGACAGGCAGCACTCTCATTTTAACCAGTGGTCCAGGAGTGCTTTTGAAAGGTCTGACTGGGCCGGTGCTGTGGCGTAGTGGATAAAGCTGCCTCCTGCAGTTCTGGCATTCCATATGGGTACTGATTCAACTCCTGGCTGCTCCACTTTTGATCCAGCTCTCTGCTGTGGCCTGGGAAAGCAGTTGAAGATGACCCAAGTCCTTGGGCCCCTGCACCCACATGGGAGACCCTAAAGAAGCTCCTGGTTCCTGGCTTCAGATTGGCACAGCTCCTGCCATTGTGGCCATCTGGGGAGTGAACCATCGGATGGAAGACCTCTATCCCTACCTCTGCCTCTCTGTAATTCCGCCTTTCAAGTAAATAAATTTTTTCTTTTAAAGATGTTTTAAAAAAATTTATTTGAAAAAGTTACAGAGAGAGGTAGAGACAGAGAGAGAAGTCCTCCATCTGCTGGTTTACTCCCCAGATAGCCTCAACGGCCGGAGCTGCACCGATCTGAAGGCAGGAGCCAGGAGCTTCTTCTGGGTCTCCCACGTGGGTGCAGGGGCCCAAGGACCTGGCCATCTTCTGCTGCTATCCCAGACCATAGCAGAAAGCTGGTTCGGAAGATGAGCAGCTGGGACTAGTACTGGCGCCCATATGGGATGGTGGTGCTTCAGGCCAGGGCATTAACCCACTGTGCCAGTGTCTGCCCCAATAAATAAATCTTAAAAAAAAAAAAAAAAGAAGAAAATAAGAAAGGTCTGACTGGCTTTTATAAGTTTAAATTTGCTGACAGCAACAGTCTTGCAATTTTGTTCAAAATACTTGGGTAGTTTGTTAGGAAATAACATTCATTTCTGATTTCCAGATTTCATGAGTTCTTGGGAGGAAAATTGAAAATTGAGTTGCATTCAAGTGAACAGTTGATTAAAATGATAGCATGGGACTCAGTGATTCCATGATCCTAATGAAAACATGAGCTCAACATGCCTACTTCAGATTGTGGGCTAAGAGGTCCTTCTCCTTTGTAATACTAAATTTTATTTTCTGGGAAAAAAAAAAAAAACTTCTATAGATCCTGTATCTTATTCCTGAATTTCTCAAATAGTGTCATTATTACTCCTGTAAGATTCAAAAACTACTATTATACTAATATATTTAGAAAATAGTGGTAGACTTAAATAAACCCAATTAAATATATCCATATGTTTTTAAAATTATTAATGTATCACCACAAAGCATTAGGATAAAATGGAAGAGTTTAAAATGTCACATACTGTGTAGTATTTAGCTGTTCCCTTTGTTTGTGTACATATTGTTTGTGCCATTGATCAGTTCATATAATTCATATTTTCTGTTCTCTTTTACAGTATATTTTATATAATCTGAGTTTTTATGTCATCATTAGGATTGCATAATCATCCGCTGAATTGAAATATGTCAATATCTGTTATTGGTCATTTAGGCCCTTCTCCTCCTTTGTTAGGAATATTTTTCTCATAACTGACTTAATACATAGATTTTCTTACTTCTGAGTTCTTTCCCTAGACTAAATTTACTGTCTAGGGAACCTAGGCAAGTCTAATAAACTTTTTTCTGTGTTGATTTGTCTAGGATTTCTCCAGTGATGATTCTAAGTTAGAATACAACGTCGATGCTGCAAATGGCATTGTTATGGAAGGCTATCTGTTCAAGCGAGCCAGCAATGCCTTCAAAACTTGGAACAGGTAATATATTTCAAATACTAGCTGTGATCTTTCAGCATTTGCAGTTTTCTGACTTTCCCCGAGATTTGGCAACTCCTTTCTCCATTCTCTTAAATTCTGTAAATTCCATAGTAGCATTTCTGAACTTGTTGCATTGAAGAAAATATACTCTGAGAAACAGCTGAAAAAATGAAAACAAAGGAAGCAAAGAGAATTTGCTTTCTTGGTTTAGATCATCACAATAAATATAACTGAATATGAGCCGTCTCTGATAATTGTTATAAAATAGTTGTCAGTACAAATTATATATTGAATACAGCAGATCAAAAGGACAAGTGAACTGTTTTTTCCTTTTTACTTGTAGTTTCTCCCTTATCTGATTTTTATGTACATTTTTACTCATTGTTTGCCTATTAATTATTTAGCTAGATAATTATAATCTGTTAATCTTTGCAATAACTTTCATTAGGCAAGGGTTTTAAGGAATGGAATTTTCTTTCACATGTGTGGCAGCAGATGGCCCTTTAGTTTAAACTTGACAACTATCCAAAACTTTGAATTATTGCTAAATTAATTTTTATAAGATACACACCAGTAAATGTTAAAAGCATAAATGTACATATATTTAAGGCATTTTCTCCTTTATTAATATAATAAGATAAAATAATTTCATATATTATAGCATCAAAAAAAGATTGGTAGTCTCAGGATCATCTTTCTGAATATCAGTGATTAATCTTTTATTCAAAGATATCTGTTTTTTGCAAAAAAGGTAGAACAGTTTTATAATTATTAACGTATTTGAGTTCTGGGTTAATTGATTTACTGTTAAATAGTAAATATGTGCTGAAATATATATATTTTATTACTTGAACAGAATGTAAATTTACCTAATGATAGAGGAGGTTGTTTTTGTTTTTGGAAAAAAAATGGACATTAGCAAAATAAATAAAAATTTCCAGGTAAGTTTAATTTAGTTTACATTTTTGTTAATTTAAAACATCTAATGATTTATTGAAATGGATTCCTGGTGCACTTGTTTTGATTTCTTGGCTTTGAAATTATATAATGAAAACATTGAAAATGTCAGTGATTTATTGAGTGTTTCCTTAACATTTGATATTGCCAAATGTTTAATTTGTTATTCACAATAATTTTTCTTTGCCTGAGACTGAATATAAACTGGAAAGAATAATGATTGTATTTAATATTTCACCCCTTTAAGTTACGCAGAACTTTAAATATACTGCATGAATATGGGAAGATCAGCTAAAGTGTTCTGGTTAGTAATGAAATTTCGAACTACTATAAACTTAAAGTGAAAATTAGCATTTTGTTATCTAGGCCCTAAAAATGAAGACAAGAATTTTTAAAAAATATTTTATTCATTTGAAAGATAGAGTTATAGGTAGAGAGAGGGAGAGACAGAAAAGTTTTCCATTCGATGGTTCACTCCCCAAATGGCTGCAACAGCCTGAACTGGGCTGATCCAAAGCCAGGAACCAGGAGCTTCCTTTGGGTCTCTCACATAGGTGCAGGGGCCCAAACACTTGAGCCATCCTCTAGTGCTTTCCCAGACCATAGCAGAGAGCTGGATCAGAAGAAGAGCAACCGGGACTTGAACCGGCGCCCATATGGGATGCCAAGGCCACAGGCAGAAGCTTAACACACTACACCACAGTGCCAGCCCCAGAAATTTTTAAGTTTCTGGGCAAATTCTTTAGCCAGAGTAAGAAATTAACAAAAGCATAGTGTTTATGAATCCTTATAATAAATAAGGATTACTCAACCAATATGGTTTTATGATATAATGTTAGAACTTAATGTTAACCTTTGAATTTCAAAGCAGCCCACTTAAAGTTTAACAAAGTGAAGATACAGTAAATCCATGAAAAAATTCCATTATGTTAAGAAGAAGATAAATGAATGTTCATGGATTATTCCAAAGAGAAATAACCTCAGACTTTAAAATAAAGCAAAGTAGATGTTAGTGAAAAATTGCATGCTACTTAGGACAATAGAAGAAAATTAATTATGATTCAATCATGGATTTTTTTTTCAATTTTTACTATCTGTTTTATGAATTCCGTTAATTGGCATAAGTATTTAAATGCCACTTAAATCAAGTATTGAATAGTTTAAATTCTTAATTGTAGATGTATTACCTGTCACTTGGAAGGTAAAAGACAAGAACTTTGTACATTAGGATGCTTTTTACAAGAAATATCATCTGTATGTGGTGAGATGATGTTATTGGTTAGAATTTCATAGTTCAGTGTCTTAATTTTCAGTAAAGAAATAATGCTTTACAGAGATGATTGCACTAAGAAAGTAGTATAACTGGCTTACAAAAAATTGAGAGACAGAACTTGGAACTCTCAACTCTTACTCAAGTATGCTTTAGCATTTTATTTAACTTGTTTTGGAAATTCCAAATAATCTGTGCTTTGATATAAAAAATATAATTTCAACTACTAAAACTACTTCACTATTAAAGAAATTCATAATCCTTTTACATTAATAGGAAAAATTGTGGATTGCAAATTAATTTCATTTTGATATGCTTTTAAAGAACATTTGAGGAAAACAATAGTAAAAAAAGACTAGCATATAAAAATAAAATTTTCTACAAAAAAACAGAAGTCAAAACCGTCAAAAAAAAGTCTTTAAGTATTTTCCAGGTTATAGGTAAGGAACTGTATAGAAGGAGAAGAAAGAAGAGTAATCTAATATTATTTAGAATTTTCTTTGACTTTTCAGTATTAAAAATTTAGAATATATCTTAAGTTTCTTAAATGAGGCTTATCAAAATGCTAATATTAAGAAATTATAGTCTGTCCTATTTCTCTTTTTAGTCCTCCATCCAGCTTAATTTAGTGTGTTGTACTGGCCTCTGAGTGAAAGACTATTTGTGATGTTTGTGCCTTCTTAAAAAAAAATCCAGGGATCAGCTATTCAAATATGAAGATTTTAATGCCCACTGCTTTTTTTTAAGGTTACTTATTATTTATTTTTTTAGGGAATATTTTTGTTGTGGTGGTGGTCACCATAAGGTTCCAATTATATGATGATTATCATTATCTATAGTTCTGTGAAATTATGCCATATAGCATTTTAAAAATAAACTTTTAAAAAGACTTCCATCTTGAGTAAAATGTGAATGTGGCTAGGAATTTCCAAACAGTTTAAAATTACTCTGTATTTCATAAATTATTAATATGTTCTGATACTGCCATTCTATAATTTGAAATTTAACAGGATAGATATTTTGTATGATTTGATTCAAGTAGCATAAAGAGTGAAAAGCTTTACATCTTACCTGAACTCTGGAGCTTCTTTCTGATTGATTTTAGATTTCTTACTTGTGATATATCAAAATTATATATGCCTGTAATGTAGTTGGCCCTCTGTATCTGTGGTTCTATATATGCTGATTCAGCCAGCTTTGGACCACAAATGTTTGGGAAAAAAATTACTTTATACTGAATATATATAGACTTCTTTTTCTTGTTATTATTCTCTAAACAATGTAACAACTATTTATATAGCATTTACATTGTATTGGGTATTATATGTATTCTAGAAATGATTTAAAGTATGCAGGAGGATATGTGTAGATTATATGCAAATACTAAGCCATTTTGTTTAAGGCACTTGAGCATCCTCAGGTTTTGGTATTCATGAAGGGTTCCAGAACCAATGCCACATGGATACTGAGGGATGACCGTATATGTTTTTCTGAAGACACATCTGAGGTTTGCCACAATAAATTTTTTGTATCAGGTCATTTTCTCAGTGAGGCAACTTCACTTCAGGCTCTAAACAGTGCATTATTAGCACTTAACATGTCTTCTTTGCTTTTCATGATAAATTTGAAAAAAAATTAATGAGGAAAATTAAAAATTGATATATTTTAATAACTTGAAAAAGCTAATAAAGAAGCTGAATACCTTCCTATACCCAATCTTTGTTGCATAGAAAATAATTAAAAACATAAACGGTATTATACAATTTTAAAAAGTGAAATGTTCTATATGCTTTTCATATAGGTATATATTCTTTTTGCTGACTTTTAAAATAAGTGTATATATTGATTGAAGATGAATCCTACTTATATATAGCCTTAGAGTTTCTGCTGTCGTTGGGTGAAATAGAGGTAGACACTGGTGAGAGAAAGGTTTATTTGATTAGTGTTTTATGATTCTTAAAATTCTTAATTAATGATCCTACTTTTCTTAAGAAGAGCTTTTGTTTGTCTTAGACCTGTGTAAGTTCCTACTTTGATCATTTCCCTTAATTTTTAGGAAGAACTTATTAAGACTAGGCAAGGCTTATCTGTATTTTATAGCTGTGACCATACTAGCAGAAAATAATAGCTGAGCTATATCCAAGTGCTCTAAGTCTTTAAGAACGTTCTATAACATAATACTTGAAAGTTTTTGAATATTTCTGAAATATTAGTGTTTTAGATTCCTAAGAATAGGAATTCATTGTATGACATTATGTGTATAATACATATATCAATGCAACAGATACATTTGACTATTTTTTAGGTTAAGAGCTTAGGCTTGTTCCTTTAATTCTTGCTTTATTTTTGTATCATGCTAGTCCTTTGCTTATTTTGCACATTTGCATTTTCTTTCTTTTACCACCTTCCCTTATGTTTTAATCCTGCCCCATTTTTTCACATGACAGGAAAAAGCCCGATCATATCAGGTACCAAATGGCTTCCTTCCCTTCACCCTCATCTGACTTCAGTTTCCTCTTGGGCACGAGAAAGCTGATAATTAACCTGCATTTCAGTGGGATTACTTGCAATGGATAAAGTCTCTATACTTTAAATTGGAAATAAAATGTAAACATTATTCTACCTTTGAATTGCTCATCTCCTCAATTTGTTTTAATCTGTAAAAGAACATTTGATGTGTTTATAATTGTCAAAATAAGATACACACTGAGTAATATTAATACCTTTCTTTTTTTTTTCAGAAGGGAAATAGTTAAGTAAACTCCTTCTAAAAACTGAATAGTAATTCTTTTGGTAGCAACCATATTAATTATGTTGAAAAATACATTTTCAATTTCTAAATTTTCTCTTACTATTTTTCTCTCTGTAAAAACATAAATTGAATTTGAAATAAAGAGCTTATACATGATTAAGCTTTTAATTTTATCAAATATTTACCTATTTAGCACCTACTTATGAATTTGTGAATGCATAATCTGTATAGTTTTATTGCTAAAGCTTATATAGATTTAGAAGTTTAACTTTCACTCATGTTCTTAATTTTAAGTGTAGTCTGGGACTAGTGATCAATATAGTGAGAAATACCTGATATACAGATACATATATATATTTTTTTTCTTTTCCACTCAAGTTTTGTCTGGAAACACTCAGATATTGACATGTCAAATTTAATAATATTTAATTAGTTATACATTTATTGTTTTGATTTAAGATCTTTATTATGTTGTTATTTCAACTTGTTCTAACTATAAAGTGGTATCTTATTTTTCTTTATGAAGCAAAGTATTTTCATCTTTAAAAAATTGCTTTTGACTTTGTATTTAGTTTCTGAATCTTACAGATATAATGTAGTACTTTTAGGAGTACTGTGCTTTCCAAAGTTTGCCTCTTTGGACCTAATGATTTTTTTGAGTACTTTCAACTCTGAGGTATCAAGTGCTTTAAGCATTAGATATATTTTTATATTTATAGGACATGAGCTGTTTCTAAGTCTCATTTTTCCTCTACCTAGGAATGTTGATGATATGAGTATCATATAGCAACAATTAAAAATTATCTATTTTACTTACCTGGTTAAAGTTTTGACCAATGTTAGTTGACTATGGTTAGCACTTTAAAAAAAAAAATGGTAATTTGAGGGGCAGAGAGATAGAATGTTCTCCCATCTGCTGGTTAATGCCCCAAATACCTACACAAGGAAGGACTGGGCCAGGCCAAAGCCAGGAGCCTGGAACTCTATCTTGGTCATCCACATGGGTGGCAGGTACCCACAACAACCATCTTTACCTGTTGCCCTGCGTGGTACACATTAGTAGGAAGTTAGAGTTGGTAGTGTATTGGGAACTTGAACTCAGGCACTCCAGTTTGGGCCATGAGTGTCCCAGTTGGTGTCTTTCTCTAGTCCAAACACTTGACCCAGTTCTTTTTGTTTTTATAACAGTGGAGGGGAGACAGTGTCATTAAAACATGCAGATCTTAGTAATTAAACAGTTTTTTACCTGGGGTATATTACATGACTCTTTTCTATAGAGATGCCAAGTTAAAATGAATTTATATTTACTGTCTTTCCTGAGTGTACAAAATCTGATGATGTGAGAACATCACACAGAAGCAAGTTGGATGGCAAGGGAACTATATTTCAGCAACATGTATGATTTATACAGACAATAATCAGGCCCTCACTGTGGCCTGGCAGGTAAAACCACTGCCTGCAATGGTGACATCCCATATGGGCACTGGTTCAAGTCCTAGCTACTCCACCTCCCTGCTAATGGCCTTGGAAAAGCAACAGATGATGATCCAAGTGCTGGGGCCCCTGCCACCCATGTGGGAGACCCAGATTAAGGTCCTGGCTTCAACCTGGCTCAAGCCCTGGTCTTTGCAGCTACTTGAGGATTGAACCAGTTTATGGAAGACCTCTCTCTCTCTCTTTGTCTAACTGACTTTCAGATAAATAAATAAAGTATTTTTTTAAAAAAGGATAATAGACTGACTGGTTTGTGACAAGATGTAAGTTTTTGTCTTGCATTTTGTTATTATTTTTAGAGGATATTATCCTGAGTTGGAGCAGGTCAAAATAAATTTATTTTTTTAAGAACTCAGAAGCATGAAAAGTTTACATGATTATGTGAGTCTTTTTTTCATTGCTCAATAGAATTCTGTAGTTTCCATCAACTAAATAATGATTACTGTTATATTAAATATATGAAGTTTTATTAATATAGTTCACCCTGTTTCAAATTATTAAAAAAAAACTTGAATCAGTGTCAGAGATTATTTCCATTGCATGTCATCCCATGTAGCAGGGTTGCACCATTTTGTTTGTAGTTATTTCCTTTAACATTTCTAACCAACTATTCTCAAAGAAACCCAGATGTTCTTCCTTTTCTAGCTTACCTTTTGATGATTTGTATTTAGTGGCAAGGTACCTCCTGTTATCTGGATGCTTATTTAACTATCTGTTTTAATGGTAAAGGTGATACCTTTTTAAGTTGCAAGAAAGAAAACCTAACTGTCTAATAAAAGGCTTAAAATTGAACATCTCCTAATCATTTTCTCAGCGTTGGAGAATTAACTAAATTTTTAAAATAGAAATTCTAAATATATCTAAGATAATTTCTAGTGCTTTGTATTAGTATCAATGAAAAGGTAGAATCTCTATCCACTATAGATTAATAACTAATGTTTACAATAGTGATCATCTCACATAAAACTAATATTAAAATAATGACTCAAATTATTTTACCTTTCATGCTTGATGAGAAGTTTTGCTTCCTTTTATGAATGGCTTTTGGCTGTGATTTTTTTTGTGAGTCTTTAGGTCTTTTGTTGTTTTAATAAATTAGAATCAGTAAATATTCTATACAGATATCTTAGCTTTTACTTCTGGAGAAGATTGGTAGTAAATTGCTTGCCTAGTAATTTACAGTAAGGAATAGAGCCATATAAATAGCTGGGGGAATCATTTGTAGTAACAACTTTAATTATTTTGTGTAGAAGAAGTATTGTACATGAAGTAAAGCCAAATTAAGTTGGACAGTATCTTATTTGATATCAGTTGTAAAATGATTAGTTTTCTGTTTTGTTTATCAGATTTTACACTTGCCAGATTTTCAATGAAAAGTTTAAGATAAGTCGTCATTTATTTCAGTGTTTTATTATATGCAAATGGATATTTTTATTTACAACAGAAATTTATTTCAACTTTATAATGAGCAATAATTTTCTGGGACTATTTCAGTTATTTTTGAGAAACTTCAAAAAAGCATAGATTTGTACTTTAAAACAATTATTTGGTGATAGCATAAAGGATAACAGATTTTGTTGGGATATGAATTTGTGATATAAAATGAATCAAAATTTTCCTGAATTGTGGTTTTAAAATTCCTCTTCTTTACTTTCAGTAGTTATCTCATACTGACACCAGTTTATATAAAGCAAGGCAAAATAGTGCACTTACCAAAACATATTACCATAAACTGATTTCCGGTGCTTTCCTAAATATTTTATTTCTAATAACAGAAGTAGATTATGCTTACGAAAACTTAATCTGTTTTGGTTTTATTTAGACGCTGGTTTTCAATACAGAACAATCAGCTGGTTTACCAGAAAAAGTTTAAGGTAGGTTATTTTGTGAAGGAATAAGTAAAAACCTGGTGAGTCCCTATTTCAGTTGTCTGTCTTGGTAAACATTAAAACCCACAAATACTCATTTGTGTAGCATCACTGTAATTATTTTTGATTAGCATTATGTTTGGGTATAAATAATAGGACTCTGAGTGATCCTTAAAACTGGAGTGATTTTTTTAAAAATATGTTATTTATTTATTTGAGAGGTAGAGTTACAGATAGTGAGAGGGAGAGACAGAGAGAAAGGTCTTCCTTCCTTCCATTGGTTTACTCCCCAGATGGCTGCAATAGCTAGAGCTGTGCCAATCTTGAGATGGATTTTTCTGTGTTCCAAGATAATAGCTTTTATTTCTTTGTTCAATCATGTGATAGGAATAATGTTATCATTCTATAGTAGGACTATTTTGAGGATGCCTTTTAGGAAATATCATCTTAGAGCCAAAGGTGATAGTATAAAAAGGTTAGAATTGACATTAATTAATATGTAATCTCATAATAACTTGACTAGACATCTTTAAATTTGTTCTTATATTTTGTTTGTTTATACATACACCCATACCTACACGTATTTTATTGAAAGGCAGAATTAGAGAGAGAGGGAGAAACAGAGAGAAACTTCCATCCACTGGTTCTTTCCCCTCGTTGCCGCAATGGCCAGGGTTGGGCTGGCCGGAGCCAGGAGCCAGGAGCCAGGAGCCAGGAGCCAGGAGCTTCTTCCATGTGGGTGCAGGGGCCTAAGCATCTTGGCCATCCTCTGCTATTTTTCCCAGGCACACTAGCAGGGAGTTAGATGGGAAGTAGAGCATCTGGGACTCGAACCAGCATTGCAGATGGCAGCTTAACACACTATGCCACAACGCTGACCCTATTTGTTTTCTTGAAATTTTTTTTAAGATTGTTTATTTGAAAGGTAGGCAGAATTAATAAAAGAAAGATCTTCCATTTCCTGGTTAACTCCCCAGATGGCTAAAACTGCTGGGGCTGGGCCAGACCCAAGCCAGGAGCCAGGAGTTAACTGGGTCACCCTGGTTGGTGTTAGAGACTTAAGCACTTGGGCCATTTTCCATTGCTTTCCCAGGTGCTTTCTTTGGTAGGGAGCAGGATTGAAGTAGAGCATCTGGGACATGGATGCTGGCATCACAGGCCACAGCTTAACCTGTTGTGCCACTGTGCTGACCCCTTCAACCTTATTTTAAGTCTGAAGGAATTTTATTTAAAAGATGTTACTGGGATTACATGTTACTTGAAAATATTAAACATAGAACCAGAAAAAAGTATTAGTTAATTTATGATTTGCTTTTCATCTAGTTGGCATTTATGAATGGTATTCTGTGAACTGTACATTTTAAATATCCACTTTACTCTTGAGATGACACATAATGAAATTTTTTTTCCTAGATTCTATGCAGGTTTGTTCCACCCAAGTCCTTTAATCTAGCTAACTGTTTCTTTTACTCTGATAAACGTGTTTTGAGTTTATATTTTTATTAAGTATTTAAAATTATAAAAACCTTGTATATTTCCCTATTTTATGAAATATTTATTTATAAGATTCTTAACTTTCTTTGTATTATTTAATACTTGATTCTTGACAGGCAGTTTTTTGGTAGTCAAATAGCTTTTGTTGTATGTGAGTGGGGACCAGGAAAGTAATGGGTATGAAAGAAAATGGGAAACACTGATCCTGAAGTTAACATTTATTGGCCATCTGCTAAGGACAAAATGTTGGATTAAGCTCTTTATATAAACTACTCTAACTTAATCTCTATGCAATAATTTTATAAGGCAGATAAAATTAATTAACAGGACAGAATTACATTTATTAGTTATTTCTTTGTTAATATTGCTATCTATTGAAAATAAAATCTAAATCTTTAAATTTAGACCATTTATTTCAATGATATTTATAAGCATGTTACTATTGATGGTAGTATTTAAAACCCAAGTTGAAGAGCTGGCATTGTGATGCAATGAGTTAAACCATTGCCTACGATCCTGGCATCCCAATATTGGAGTGCCTGTTCCAGACCCTGCTGCTCTGCTTCTGATCCAGCTCCCTACTAATGTGCCTGGAAAACCAATGGAAGATGTCCAGATACTTTGGTCCTGCCAGCCACGTGGTAGACCCAGATGGAGTTGCAGGCTTCTGGCTTCTGGCTGTCCCAGTCCTGGTTGTTGAGGCCATTTGGTAGAGAAGATCTCTTTCTTTTCCTGTTACTCTGCCTTTTAAGTAAATAAAATAAATCTTAAAAAATAACCAAAGTTAATGAATATGGAACATTTGTTTCCTTATTATAGGATAATCCCACTGTAGTAGTTGAAGATCTCAGGCTATGCACTGTGAAACATTGTGAAGATATAGAAAGGCGATTCTGCTTTGAGGTGGTCTCTCCAACTAAGTAAGTGGTTCTGAAGAATCTGGGAATTGATTTTGTTTCTATAAATTATCTTAAAGGATGTATAAAATAATTTGTTTCATTTGTGATTGTGTTAAAGATGATAAATGTATTTTTAAAAATAAATAACAATAATTAATAGTTAAAAGATGTCATAAATAAATATGTTACTATATGTATCATATTCTTTAAATTCCATAAAGGTAATAGGCTCATAAGAAAGCTTTTTAGCAATTATGATTACAAAATGAGATATTTATTGTGAATTACTTTCATAACTGTCATTTCATATTTGTACCAAATAGAGAAATGCATGTTATTTTTATATGGTAAATTTAAGAGTTTTAAAGTTAAAAAAATTATTAATGTGCAGGGATAAAGGATGCACCCTGGCTTCTTCATGAGTGTATTTTGTCATGAAGAATAAAATTTTCTTTCAGCAAAAATTATTTTTTTGCTATAAAGTTATTAAATACTAAAGTGAACAAAAGTATAAAACCTATTCACTCATTTATGATAATTTATTGTCTGAGAAAACTATATGTTATTTCTTTTTAGAAGTTGTATGCTCCAGGCAGATTCTGAAAAGCTACGCCAGGCATGGATTAAAGCTGTTCAGACCAGTATTGCTACTGCTTATAGAGAGAAGGGTGATGAATCAGAGGTTGGTAGATATATTATCAATATGAAATGATATGTTGCCAAAAGTTTTTAATTTTAGTTGCAATATTATAAGAATATTCTTTTTTATGGGAGAAAATTTTGTACTACAGAAATGAGTTTTATTTTTAAAATCTAGATTGAATTTATCTTTTATTTTACTTGTCATTTGTATTTCTTTCTTTTCTTTTTTTTTTGGACAGGCAGAATGGACAGTGAGAGAGAGAGACAGAGAGAAAGGTCTTCCTTTGCCGTTGGTTCACCCTCCAGTGGCCGCCGTGGCCGGCGCGCTGTGGCCTGCGCACTGCGCTGATCCGATGGCAGGAGCCAGGTACTTATCCTGGTCTCCCATGGGGTGCAGGGCCCACGGACTTGGGCCATCCTCCACTGCACTCCCTAGCCACAGCAGAGAGCTGGCCTGGAAGAGGGACAACCGGGACAGAATCTGGTGCCCCGACCAGGACTAGAACCCGGTGTGCAGGCGCCACAAGGCAGAGGATTAGCCTAGTGAGCCGCGGCACCGGCCTGTCATTTGTATTTCAATATATGAATATGTTTATTTTAATATATGAATGTGTATCCCAGATTGGAATATAGTATTCTGATGTTAGTATTTTTCTAAGAGTATTTTACTATTTCAGTTAAGAATAAAATAAATAATTATCCAGAAAGCTATTTCAAATTAAAACTGAATGAAAAGCTTTTGAAAAGGAAAGCACATTATTGTCTCTTCATAGAAGTCTTCCTGGAAGAGGTGAGGTGAATATATAATCACGATTAATAGTCTGGTTTCAGCTTTCCAGAGGTTACAAAACTTTTTGGGCAAGGCCATGAGGGAATTTGATAAATGGGATTCAGCACTGATGGGTCATTTGGGACTATGGCACAGGTGTGATGATAGACAAATGTTAGAAGTATGGTGAAGGGAATGGATTACTCTTTATAAATTGTATTTCAGACTCACTGTGGCCAACTGATAGCTCCTAGGAGTAGATAAAAGCAGAACTCTACCTGAGCAGGAAATTGGGGATGACCTTGATCCAAGAATCAAGGCATAGAGTAGAAAGTGGGAATTCTATCAGTGGCCAAGTTTACCTAGGCATTGCTGGGTTCAAATGATGGAAATATTGGCAGGGGACAGTGTTGGTGAGGATAGCCCATAGAATGGAGTTTCCTCAGGAAACTAAAAATAGATCTACCATATGACCGAGCTGTCCCACTCCTAGGAATATATCCAGTGGAAGTGAAATCAACACATGATACCTGCACTCTCATGTTTTTAGTAGCTCAACTCACAGTAACTAAGATATGGAATCAACATAAATGACCATCAACTGATGACTAGATAAAGAAACCATAAATAAGAATAAAATCTTGACATTTGAAACAAAATGAATTCAACTAGAGATAATTATGCTTAGTGATTCTGAGTTACAAAGAGAAAGGAAAGGTAAAGAGAGAGAGAATCTTCCATCCACTGGCTCACTCCCCAATTGGCCTCAATGGCTGGAGCTGCACTGATTGGAAGCCAAGAGCCAGGAGCTTCTTTTGGATCTCCCACGCTGGTTCAGGGGCCCAAGGACTTGGGCCATCTTCTACTGCTTTCCCAGGTCATAACAGAGAGCCGGATCGGAAGTGGAGCAGCTGGGACTTCAACCGGTGCCCATATGGGATGCTGGCACTGCAGGCGGTGGCTTTTTCCACTATGCCACAGTGATGGCCCCAATGTTTTTTAAGATTTATTTATTTCAAAGTCAGGGGGAGGAAAAGACACAGAAAGAGAGAGAGAGATCTTCCATATGCTGGTTCACTCCCCAGATGGCCTCAATGGCTATGGCTGGGCCAGGCTGAAGCCAGGAGCCAGGAACTTCTTTTGGGTGTCCTAAAGACTTGGGCCATCCTCTGTTGCTTTACCAGGAGAAATTAGCAGGTTGCTAGATTTGAAGTGGAGCAGCTGGGACTTCAACTGGTGCCCTTATGGGATTCCAGTGCTGTAGATGGTGGCTTAACCCACTACACCACAGCACCAGCCCCCAAAAATCTGAATCTTAAAAAGAAAGCACTTATGAAAATTAATTAATAGTAAATTATATCTTTAAATTTTTCTGACCTTTGGTTTATAGATTTCTCATTTATTATTTAATTCTACTTATGATATCACAGAGTTTAGTGTCATAATTTTTTGCATCATAGGTATGCTGTTAACCAGTTTTGTTAAAGAATATGTGAAAAAGCCAAATATACTGGAAAAAAATATGTGATTAAATCTTTAATTTTCTAATAATTACTTATAATTTTGGGGGAATTCCTTCATCAGAAACTCCAGGCAGACTGTGAAGGGGAAGTAATTGAAGATCTGTCAGGAACAATGGAAAATTTTCAGTACTATCTAAATAATTAACTAGAATCTTAAACTACAACAAACAAAACAAAACAAAACATCCTCGTCAGTCTGGACCTTTTGTTCCTTAAGCCTACTAGCATAGCTTTTGGTCTGGGATTCCCTTACATAATCATTGTTGGATGTTGTTTTCTTTCCTGTATCTCATATCTTTCTCCTTGGTTTAAGAAAAATTGAAGTACTCCCTCCAGTAGCTTCCTGAAAAAACCTTAAGTACTTGCCTAGTAGCTTCTTGAAAAATATTTGTGACTCTGCATGTCTGAAAATGTGTTTATTCTGTCCTCACATTTGTTTGATAGTTTGGCTAGGTTGAATTTTTAGGTTAGAAATAATTATTCCTAAAATTAACAGCATTTCTTTCTTGTTTGTTTCCAGTGTTGCTGTTGGAGTTTTTCGTGTTACTCATCTTTTGTATTTCTTCTCTCCAATTTTCTCTGTTTTCTCTTTCTGGAATTTCTGGAATGGTATTGTGATTTTCTTATTTGTGTGAGTGTGTGTGTAATTTGGCTTTACTTTCTGGGAAATCTCGTCAGCTAATCTTCCAAATCTTTTATTGAATATTTCTATTCTGCTAACACAGATTGAATTTCCAAACATGCCTTTATGTTCACTGAATGTTTATACATTCATCTTTATTCATGGATGCGGTAGTTGCATCTGTGGCTCTTAACCTTGCACACTCTGATAATATAGGGAACTTTTAAAAATATCAGTGCTTAGATCCCCACCGCAGAAAAATTGTAAATGGAGTTTCGGGATACAGGCATCAGATTCTAAGAAAGCTTTCTAGCTGATTTCCATGAACAGCCGTGGTTGAGAACCATTGTGTTAGAGGTTTTCTGTGGCTGTGTAGTAATGTATTCATGATTGTGATTAGAGACTCAAAATCTCTTTGAAAGCTTTGTGTGCATAGTTAGGACTTTGTTGACTGAGTTTTGCCTAATTCTGGAATATTTGTTGAGGAACAAACAAGGTCAAAAACTTTGGAGGCTTTTTGGCTGGTGTGATTTCCCAGAGAAGACTCACTGGTCTTTTGCATGGGGGTAAGGGAATGGTTTAGAGCTAAGTGCTAAGTATCTCCTTATCCAGGATGTGTCCTAGTCCCTTTTCTGCTGCTATAACAGAATACCACAGACTGGGAAAATTATAAATCATGGAAGTTTATTTGACCCATTGTTTAGGAGGGTAGAAAGTCCTGGTGAGGTGTTCTTGTTGCTTCATAACATGGTAGAAGGGCAAGTGAGAACCTGCAAGAAAGAGAGTGAGAGGGAATGGAACTTAACAGCAAACCTCTTAAAATAACTAAGTCACCCCTCAGCAACACGAACCCATTCCTAAGGGCTGAGCCCTCATGACCTGTTCACCTCTTAAAGATCCCACCATAGTGTTACAGAGGCAATTTTATTTCAGCATGAGTTTTGGAGGGGACATTTAAATTGTAGCAGTTATGTATACACTCACTTAATCACCTGTTTTCTACCTTTCAGGCAAAACCCATGCAGACTCACTGTTTTACTTCTCTAGAGAATAAACTTCCACTCCTTTGTGTTTTTGTGTAGACAGCAGTCTAATGGCATGGGGGCCCTGGCTGGGATCTGGCTGCTGCTTAAACTAACATTCCTTCTGTTTTCATGAATAAGTGTTGTGTTCAGTGCTGTATTTCTTGAGATGGCTGGAAACGTTCAGCTTCTCGAATCTAGTGCAAAAACATTAGTATATGGTCAGAAGGTGAGAATTAACTTGATTTCTGTATTATTACACTGAAATTCTTTCTCTGAATGATAATTGCTTTTATCATAGTTTACATTATGAAACATGTTCTAATAAAACAAATTATATTTCTATTTTTGTAACATTTAAAAAAACTAAAACTTACAGAGAAGTTCCAAGTACAGTACAAATAATATTTCCCCTGAACCACTTGAGAGTAAGGTACCAGCATGATGCCCCATGCATCATTGTTTTAATGAGTGTGTCTGTCCCATCATCTAACACATTCTTGGGTATTATCATGGTCCAGTTGTCAAAGTCAAGAAATAAACATTAATATATCACTATGATCTAATTTCAAAATGTCATTAAAGTTTTAACAGATTTTTCTAGTAATGGTTTTTACAGCAAAAATAGCCAGTCTGGAAGCATAAGTAGCATTTGGTTGTCATGTTTCTTAAATGTCCTTCAGTCAGGAATAGTTCTTCAGTCTTACCTTGACCTTATGCCCTTGGTAGTTAGGAAAATGACAGACTAGAGCACCCCTCAACTTGCCTGATGTTTACTCATGAGGTTATTCATCTTTGGCAGGAATGTTATATCAATGATATTGTTGTGTCCTTCTAATTGCATTCTCTTACATGGCACACGTTTTGATTTATACCACTGATGATGATGTCAATTTTTATTACTTGGTTAAGGTGATATCTTCCTAGGCTTGTCTACCAAAGGTTATTTTAATTTTTGTTGGTAGCATGTATCTTGTAGGAGAGGTATTTTGAGACTATGTAAATATTATGTTCCTCATCCAATTTTAAAATTTAATTTATGACAAAATTTAGTTCTATTAGCATAAACTCCTACTTTATTCAAAGTGTTATAACCCATTATTATCGTTATTTAGCCACTAGAGCCCCTGTCTTGTGTATTCTTTTGATTTGTCCCTATTAATCTAAATATTTCCTTACTTCCTACATGACAAGATGTTTCAGGTTCATCTTGTGCTTTTTCTGCACTAGCCAATGAAATCATCCATTTCTCCATGAAGTGTCTTAGTTTCTTTTGGTGGAAAATGGTATTTAGAAACCAAGATAAGGTTTATAATGTATATATATACACACACGTATACACATTTACATTTACATTTATATTTATCTACTAAAATGAAAACCATTTCTGTGCCTATTGGTATCTCCAGTTCCAATCTGATAAACAGAATTCATTCTAGTTTCTCCTTTCCCATATAAATAACTTTATTCTCTATAGTGATAAATCTGGCTTCCATTTATCTTTAATATACTTACATGTATCTTAACTCTGTAGATTTTGACCCATAGTCTTGACTGCCCAGCCCTACACATAGACTGATACCTCACACTAGGTTGTACTCTTTGAGTGCTCCCCAACTCCCCGCTTAGGCCTCCATTTCCTTGCTCTTCTGTCTCCCTGTGTAGACATCCTCCGTACCCTGCTTGGGATCCAGCAGCATTCTCAGGATTTCACTCGTCTATAGATAAGTTTCTCACCTGGCTTCATTGTCTCTGGAATACCTTGTCTCCATACTTAAGCTTGCTAGACCCTACCTAGTGGCTGTTGAATTCGCTTTGATCACTTTGTTAGGAAAGGCAAGACGAGCCAAAAATATGTTTTCTTTTTGTATATATGAAGATTTATTTATTTATTTATTTGAAGGGCAGAAACAGACAGAGACAGAGAGACAAAGAGAGACAGAGAGAGAGAGACAGAGACCTTCTACCTGCTCATTCACTCTCCAGATGGCTCCGATAGTCAAGACTGGGCCTGCCTGAAGTCAAAAGCCAAGAACTCCAACTGGGTCTCCAATGTAAGGGTAGCAGGAACTCATGTACTTAAGCCATCATCTGTTGCTTCCCAGGTGCAGTAGAAGCGGAGTAGTCGATACTTGAACCAGCACTCTGATATGGGATGTGGGGGTCTTAAGCAGTGACTTCACTTTTTGTGCCATATACCCGTCTCCCAAATTATTTTTCTAATGATTTTGTACTAAACTGCTGTCTTATTAAGGTTAGAATGTTTTTATACCAGAAGACTTTTTTATAGGCTTATCTTTTATTGCTTGGGATTTGTGAACCACATCTTTGTATTTGATCATTATTTCTATGTATACAGCAATGCTTATAAAATACTATTTCTTATTGGTATAGACTTCACTATACACTTAAAAATTAACTTTTTGCTTATTAGACATCTTTTGCTATTTTCCTGGTTTACCTAATAGCCCTTGAAACTTTAGACTTTGTATTTTTTGATTCACTCTATAATTGTAATTAGGCAGTAGATATGTTCTTTAGTATTTAACTATATAGGACTGTACCTTTTCTAGTTATTCACTACATTAATTAAAATAGCTTACTTATAATTCATTGGTAAAACAGTGTATAAAATAATAATATTTATTTTATTATTGAGTCTTGATAGTCTTTTATCTATTCCCTTTGGCTCCCATTCTGCATGATAGACTAGAATTTCCTTTCTTCTCTATCTTTCTATTTTGTTTATATATTCATTGTGTATGTTTAATTTTTAATATATACATGTTTATATGTTTCTCCCTACAACACTAAACATCCATTGATTTAGGAACCTGCATCTTTTCATCCTGGAATCTCCAGTGCCTGTAATAGTGCCCTGTTTTATCCCAGGATAGGCCTTTAATTTATTGATTGGAAGCCTTTGTTTGGAGCATGTAATGTCCAACTTGATATTACAATCTTTTTTTTTAAAGAGCAATAATTCTTAATTCTTTTAGAAGCTGGATAAGAAATCATCTCCATCCACAGGAAGCCTAGATTCTGGAAATGAGTCAAAAGAGAAATTATTAAAAGGAGAAAGTGCACTGCAGCGGGTCCAGTGTATCCCTGGGAATGCTAGCTGTTGTGACTGTGGTCTGGCAGATCCACGGTGGGCCAGCATCAACTTAGGCATCACCTTGTGCATTGAGTGCTCTGGGATTCACAGGTGAGTATACCTGCTCAGAGTGAGAGACTGCTTTTGGATAAACATACGTTATTAATTATTATGTTCCATTTGTTAGAGGGTCTTTTTCACTTCTCTAATTTAACTATCATTTTGTATCTTTTGTAAAGTGGATAAAGTTCTGGTTTGTAAAGTGCTTCTGAGAACTTTTGTATACTAGTTTTTTTTTTAAGATTTATTTATTTATTTGAAAGGCAGAGGGAAAGAGAGAGAGACAGACAGACAGACAGACAGACAGAGATATCTTCCATCGATTGGTTGAGTTCCTAAATAGCCACAATAGCCGTGGCTGGGCCAGTCCAAAGCCAGGAGCCAGGATCTTCTTCCAGGTCTCTCATGTGGGTGCAGGGGTCCAAGGACTTGGGCCATCTTCTGCTGCTTTCTCAGGTGTATTAGCAGGGAGTTGGATCAGAAGTGGAACTGTGGGGACTTGAATCGGTGCCCATATGAGATGGTGGCTTAACTTGTGTCACAGCTTTGGCCCTATGCACTATTCATTATAATTAATCAGATGATCATCCCTGTTTAAATGTGTGTTGCAGGCTGTATGAGAACCCATTCCACTTTAAAATAGAAAAATAATTTGTATAAATATGCAAACTGTGCCTTGATAGTTTTATGTATTAATGCAGTTTTCTTCTTTCCACTTAGGAGTCTTGGGGTTCATTTTTCAAAAGTGCGATCTTTAACTTTAGACACCTGGGAGCCTGAACTTTTAAAGGTAAAATAAATGTTACATAAAAATATTTTGTATTTTCACATAAAAGTGAACAGTTTAAAAATTTATGAGTTTCTTATGCTGACAATGAACTTCTTGTACTGGAAAACTTCTGAGACTGGAAAATTGGTGTTTTTAATAATAGATTTTTAAAATCGCTATGTTTATGTAGCATTGTTAGCTGCAAGTCAGTTTGTTCTTTAAGAAAATCAATGTCCCTAAATTTTTGTGATTTTTTTTTTTCAAAAAATCAGATTCTGTGCCATCTTTTGTAATTAGATTCATATTAAAAATATAAAAGATAGGAGAGAACTTCTCCAGAAGATGAATTAATGTTGGTTCAAAATTATTTTGAAATCCATGTATAGTTTTTCTATGATATATATTTTCTTTTGATTCCATTTCTCCCTAAATTTTGTGAAGTACTTTCTTGTTGCTTTAGTAAGTGACATAATGGATTAGTATAGCATATTGGCACCATTGGGTTATTTTAGCATAGGACCATTTGCAAATTGACATTTGTCAGGATAGATGTCACCAAACCAGGCCTTTCTTTTCTCCTCTGTGTCTGAGGATTCATATCCGTGGAAATATTTTTAATACTTTTAGATTATTAGTGGATTTCTGATAAGATTTACAGAATACCTTACAGTGAATTTATTTCCTGTCATCTAGTTTACCATATTGTAGAAAGTAGAATAGGATTAGAGTATATTCTACATTTATTTCTATCAGAAAATGGTGTTTTTAATCTGCTTGTGTCTTTATTTCAATCTATAGATAAACTGGTACCTTTGTCACTTAATGTAAAGTAAATTTACTTTGTGGAATTATTGTGTCATTGAAATTTCTAAATGAAAGTATGAAAGTGATGAATTGACTTCTCAGCTAAAACCCTATTTAGATAGATTCCATGAATTGTTGTGAACTCAAAGGGGAAGAACATAGGGGATGAGGGACAAAAATCTAATTCCTGCATTAGCTTTGTGTGTAGATAAGAATTTGGTGGATTCAGATGAGAAATTTAGTTGAAGTACATTTTTGAAAAAGATTTATTTATTTTATTTGAAAGAGCTATACAGAGAGAGGAGAGGCAGAGAGAGAGAGAGACAGAGAAAGAGAGAGAGAGAGATGTACCCCATATGATGGTCCACTCCCCACCCAGCTGTGCCTATCCGAAGCCAGGAGCCAGGAGCTTCCTCTAGGTCTCCCATGCGGGTGCAGGGGCCCAAGGACCCAGGCCATCTTCCACTGCTCCCCCAGGCCACAGCAGAGAGCTGGATCGGAGGTAGAGCAGCCGGGTCCTGAACTAGAGCCCATATAGGATGTCGGCGCGTCAGGTCAGGGTGTTAACCCGCTGTGCCACAGTGCTGGCCCTGAAACACATCTTGGTATCTTAAAAAAATGACTGAAACTTTTAAACCAAATATTTGGAAATACTTTTAAATAAATTATAAAGAGAAAATGGTTTACATCATTTTGACTTGTTGAAGAGAACTTGTCTGACTATAGGCTTCTTTGTGTTCAATTAATTCACCAGATGAGAATCATAAATAGCACTGTGCTATCCACATTGGAGGGATAGAAAACTATTAGAAGATGGTTTCAGATAGTCAAGAAGCTTTCAGTCATGTTGAGGGAGTGAATGCAAATGTAAAAAAAGAATTAGATAACAGCTGTAAGCATCTAATGATCTTTTTTTTTACAGATTTATTTTATTTATTAGAAAGACAGAGAGAGAGAGATGGAGACAGAGAGAGAGGTCTTCCATCTGCTGGTTCACTCCCCAGATGGCCGCAACAAGCTGAGCTGCGCCAATCCGAAGCCAGGAGCCAGGAGCATCTTCTGGGTCTCCCACGCGGGTGCAGGGTCCCAAGCACGTGGGCCATCTTCTACTGCTTTCCCAGGCCACAGCAGAGAGCTGGATTGGAAGAGGAGCAGCCGAGACTGGAACTGGTGCTCATGGGATGCTGGTGTTTCAGGCCAGGGCTTTAACCCACTGCGCCACAGCGCTGGCCCCAGCACCTAATAATCTTAGTTCAAACTCTTGATTCCAGCTTTGTGCTAATGTACACTCTGAGAAGGCAGCAGGTGATGGCTCAAGTACTTGGTCCCCTGCCACCTCTGTGGGAGACGTGGATGGAATTCCTGGCTCTTGACTTTCTCCTGGCCCAGTCTCAGCTATTGTAGGCATTTGGGGAGTGAGCCAGCAGACCAGAGTTTCTTTCTGTCTCTTAAATAAATAAATAAGCAAACAAACAAATGAGAGAATGATTAGTGTAGAGGGTTCTAAGAAATGAAGTTGTTTGAGTCAGGACTTTCTAGAGGAGAGTGAAATTAATCCGTCAAGTGGATGAGACAGTTGTAGAGCTTCAAAAAAATAAAATTTACATTGTAAAAAAGAAACCTGAAAATAGGGCAGTAAATAGAATCTTAAGAAAATTCCTTGGGAATATATGAAAGATGGGCTAGAGTGCCAAATACCGAGATTAGGTTTCCATTGGTAATTCTTTATTCTAGAATTTAAGGGGAGGAAAGAAGGAAATCTCTCTGTTTGGGCAACTATGTTTAGGAACAAAAAATAATTGGATACAGTTAAGGCAAGTTTTATAAGCCTTTAATTATTTTTTAATTAAAATAACATGTATTAAAGACAAGCTAAAGGTAACAAGCACACAAAAGGAAAATTACCTCAAGACAATAACAACCATCTTCTCTCTGTTATTATTTTGTCAAATATTCTTCCCAACTTTACTGTTTATAATATCTTTTTTAAGTTTTTTTTTTTTTTTTTTTTGACAGAGTGGACAGTGAGAGAGAGAGAGAGAGAGAGAAAGAAAGGTCTTCCTTTACCGTTGGTTCACTCTCCAATGACCGCTGAGGCCGGCACACCGCACTGATCTGAAGCCAGGAGCCAGATGCTTCTCCTGGTCTCCCATGCGGGTGCAGGGCCCAAGCACTTGGGCCATCCTCCACTGCACTCCCTGGCCACAGCAGAGAGCTGGACAGGAAGAGGGGCAACCGGGACAGAATCCGGTGCCCCGACCGGGATTAGAACCCGGTGTGTCAGAGCCGCAGGCGGAGGATTAGCCTATTGAGCTGCGGCGCCGGCCTGTTTATAAGAAAATTATAGTAATATACAAAATAAAAATTTTGGAAAATAGGGAATTCTCATTATGTTTTACTTTATAGAATTGACTTTTGAGTGAAATGCCCTCATTTTATAAAATTCTTAATTTTATTTAAGGTATACAAATTACATGGATTTCATATACAGATTTAGGAATGTAGTGATATGTGGATATCCAGTTCTCCCAGCATCATTTGTTGAAGAGAATGTCCTTTCTCCAGGGATTAATTTGAGCTCCTTAGACAAAGATTTAGTTGGTTTTAAATATGTACAGTGATTTCTGGAGTTTCTGTTCTCTTCCCTTGGACTACATGTCTATTTTTATGCCAGTACCAGGCTGTTTTGATTGTAACTGCCCTGAAGTATGTTTTGAAATCTGGTATTGTGATGCCTCTGGCTTTATTTTTGTTGTATAAGATTGCTTTAGCTATTCCAGGGTCTCTTGTGTTTTCATATGAGTTTTAACATCATTTTTCTAGATCTGAGAAGAATGTTATTAATATTTTGATTGGGATTGCATTGTATCTGTAAATTGCTTTCTGTAGTATGGATATTTTAATGATATTGATCATTCCAATCCATGAACATGGAAGATTTTTTCCATTTTTTCACATATTATTCTATTTTTTTCTTTAATGTTTTGTAATTTTCATCGTGGAGATCTTTCACCTCTTATGTTAAATGTATTCCAAGGTATTTAATTTTCTGTAGCTATTGTGAATGTGGTTGATCTTAGCAGTTCTTTCTCAGCCATGGCATTGTCTGTGTATACAAAGGCTATTGACTTTTGTATGTTAACTTTATATCCTGCCACTTTACCAAACTCTTCTATGAGTCCCAATAATCTCTTTGTGGAGTCTTTTGGATGCCCTATATATACAATCATGTCATCTGCAAATAGAGATAATTTGACTTCCTCCTTTCCAATTTATATCTGTTTGATTTCCTTTTCTTGCCTAAACGGCTCTGGCTAGAACTTCTAGGACTGTATTGAATAGCAGTGGTGAAAGTGGGCATCCTTGTCTGGTTCTGGTTCTGGTTCTTAATGGAAATGCTTCCAACTTTTCCCCGTTCAGTAAGATGCTGGCTGTGAATTTGTCATAAATTGCCTTGATTGTGTGCTTAAGAATTTCATCATGAAACAATGTTGTATTTTATCAAATGCTTTCTCTGCATCTATTGAGATGATAATATGGTATTTATTCTTCAGTTTGTTAATGTGATGTATAACATTTATTGATTTGTGAATGTTGAACCATCCCAGCATACCAGGAATAAATTATCCCACTTGGTCTGGTGAATGATCTTTATGATGTCTTGTTGGATTTGGTTAGCTAGTATTTTATTGAGGATTTCTGCATCTGTGTTCATTTGGGATATTGGTCTACAGTTCTATTTTTCTGGTTTAGGAATTAAGGTGATGCTGGCCTCATGGAAAGAGTTTGGGGAAGATTCTCTTCCTTTCAGCTGTTTTGAATAGCTTGAAAAGAATTGGAATTAGTTCTTTAAAAGTGTTAGAATTCAGTAGTGAAACCATCCAGGCCTGGGCTTTTCTTTGTTGGGATGGTCTTCATTACTAATTCAGTCTCCGTCTTTGTTATTGATCTGTTTAGGTTTTCTCTGTCTTAATGACTCAATTGTGGTAGATTGTATGTGTCCAAGAATTGATCCATTTTTCTTCTAAATTTCCCAATTTGTTGGCATATATCTCTTTATAGTAATTCCTGATGTTTCTTTTTATTTCTGTGCTATCTGTTGTTACATTTTCTTTTTCATCTCTGATTTTATTGATTTGCATATTCTTTTTTTGGTTAATTGTAACAATGATGTATCAATTTTGTTTATTCTTTCAAAAAATAGCTCTTTTTTGCTTTTAATTTTGTTTCTTCTCTAATTTTAATGATTTCTTTCCTTCTACTAATTTTGGGTTTGGTTTGTTGTTTTTCTAGGTCCTTGAGATGCATTGATAGCTCATTTATTTGATGCCTTTCCAGTTTCTTTATGTTGGCATCAATTTCTATAAACTTCTCTCTTAACAGTGCTTTTGCTGTATCCATAAGTTTTGATATGTCGTATTGTCATCTTCATTCATTTCCAGAAATTTTTTTATTTCCCTTTTTTTAAACATTTTGTTTGTTTTTTTTTTTTGAGAGGTAGAGTTACAGACAGTGAGAGAGAGAGAGAGAGAGAGAGAGAGAGAGAGAAGTCTTCCTTCCGTTGGTTCACCCCACAGATGGCCACAACAGCCGGAGCTGCGCTGATCCGAAGCCAGGAACTAGGAGCTTCTTCTTGCTATCCATGTGGGTGTGGGGGCCCAAGCACTTGGGCCATCTTCTGCTTTCCCAGGCCATAGCAGAGAGCTGGATTGGAAGAGGGGCAGCCAGGACTTGAACCAGTGCCCATATGGGATGCTGGCACCATGGGCAGAGGATTAACCTACTGTGCCATGGCGCTGGCCCCTCCCTTTTGGTTTCTACTATGACTCACTGTTCATTGAGGAGCATGTTGTTCTGTCTTCAAGTGTTTGTATATGTTCTAGAGATTCTTTTATCTCTCTCTTTTTTTTAAGACTGATTTATTTGAAGGCAGACAGAGGGAGAAAAACAGAGAGAGATCCTTCATCTGCTGGTTTACTCTCCAAGTCGCTGCGGTGGCCAGAGCTGAGCCAATCCGAAGCCAGGAGCTAGAAGCTTCTTCCAGGCCTCCCTCATGGGTGCAGGGGCCCAAGCCCTGGTGCCATCCTCCACTGCTTTCCCAGGCCATAAGCAGGAAGCTGGATAGGAAAAGGAACAGCCAGGACTCACTCACTGGTGCTCATATGGGTTGCTGGCGCCACAGGCAGAGGCTTAGCCTACTGTGCCACAGAGCTGGCTCCTCTAGAGATTCTTGAGTTGTTAATTACCAGCTTTATTCCGTTGTGGTCAGAAAAAAATGCATTGTATGATTTTAGAATTTTAAACACTGTTATATGTGAATTTATTTGGTTTGTAGTATAAAATGTGTGCCTAACTCTTGATACTTTTTCTATTTTATCATTGATTTTAAGAGTGATAGAGAGGGAGAGACACAGAGATCTTCTATCTACTAGTTCACTCCCCAGATGGCCACAGTGGTCCAGTTGGGCCAGACCAAAACCAGGAGCCAGGAATTCATCCAGTCTTCCATGTGGGTGGCTGGGGTCCACATTCTTGGGCCATCTTCTTCTTTTTTTTTTTTTTTTTAAAGATTTATTTTATTTATTTGAAATACAGAGTTACACAGAGAGGGGGAGACAGAGAGAGAGAGGAATTTCATCTGCTGGTTCACTCCCCAGATGGCCACAATGGGGGGAGCTGTGCCAATTCAAAGCTAGGAGCCAGGAGCATCTTCTGGGTCTCCCATGCTGGTGCAGGGGCCCAAGGACTTGGGCCGTCTTCTACTGCTTTCCCAGGCCATAGCAGAGAGCTGGATTGGAAGTGGAGCAGCCCAGACTAGAACTGTAACCCGTATGGGATGCCAGTGCTTTAGGCTGGGGCTTTAACCTGCTGTGCCATAGTGCCAGCCCCTTCTTCTTTATTTAAATAGATTTATTTTATTTATTTGAAAGAAAGAGAGGGAGAGACAGAGAAATTACATCCATCTGGCCATGCCAAAGTAGAAGCCTGCAACTCCATCACCCATGTGAGTGTCAGGGGCCCAAGTACTTGAGCCATCTTCTGCTGTTTTCCCAGGCTCATTAGCAAGAAGCTGGATTGGAAGTGGAGCAGCTGGGATTCAAATTGGCACTCATATGGGATGTGGCATTGCATGTGCCACAATGCTGGCGTCCCACTTTTTCTCCCATCCGTGTATTTACCAGGCCCAACCCTGCTTAGTGGGACATCCCACTTTTTCTATTATCTTAACTAACTTTCCTATCTTTTCCCATGACTATATTATTTAATTCTTGCTCTACATTAAATTTTTCCAGGTAGGGTTAATTTTTGTTACTTATTCTCATCCACTGATGTATGTGTTATCTCACAGTACCACTGCAGATTTTTTTTTAATATTTATTTATTTATTTGAAAGAGCTACATAGAGAAGGAGAAGCAGAGAGAGAGAGAGAGAGAGAGAGAGAGAGAGAGAGAGGTCTTCCATCTGATGGTTCACTCCTCAACTGGCTACAATAGCTGGAGCTGTGCTGATCCTAAGCCAGGAGTCTGGAGCTTCCTCCAGATCTTCATATGCGGGTGCAGGGGCCCAAGAACTTGGTCCACTTCTACTGCTTTCCCAGGCCATAGCAGAGAGCTGGATAGGAAGTAGAGCAGCTGGGACTCAAACCAGCGCCCATATGGGATGTCGGCACTGCAGTTGGCAACTTTACTTGCCACGGCACAGCTCTGGCCCCACCACTGCAAATTTTTAAAAGGCTATTGTATAAAAATCAGTATCTTTAAAAAATATGGTATCTCAAACTGGCAATAATAATTTTGCAAGAAAGGAGATGGCACATACAAAATTCATAAGAGGGTAGCTGGGCTGTGGGGTCAACGAGAGAAACAGAGAGAAATACAAGAGTGATGTAATGGAAGTAATAGATCCTACCAGGGCTTGTGAGTAAGGAAAAGGAAGAAAGGAATCATTCTCTCCTTCCTGCTGGGTATATACTGTCAGAGTGCCCTGCTCAGACTTTGCTTCTCATCTCAGGCTGACCCATTCTCTCCCACCATCTCACATGTCCCATCGTTAACCTCTATATTCTGCAACTTCCACATATGGCATTTTACCCAGCCATGATTTTTCAGGGAAATGGTTCGGGTGATTTATGTCTTGGCATAGTTTGATCTAGTGGTTAATCCTGGAATTGGGCACAACTGGAAGTGGTAAGATTAGATAAGAGGCTACAGATGTAATGTAATCTTTTCGTAAGGTAAGGAAAGCTCAAACAATTAAAGAGATGAATGAACCAGGCAGAAAGGAGAATCTAAAAGATTTTGGAACATATAACTAATTTGAAGATAGAATTTAAGGAGATGGAAAAGTCCAGAAATAGTTCCAATAAAGTTGTTAAGCCTGATGGATTTGAATAGTTTTAGGAAGTGGAAGTAAGGGAAAAAAAATGATATTTAGTTTTTAACATCATAAAACTGGCTACTACCTGTTATACCTTAACTTTATGAATAATGCTTTATTGTCATAGTTCTTGCCCTGCAGTGAATATACAGATACAATAGTTGTGATATATATATATATATATATATATATATAGATTTACACACACACACAATACATATATGTTTGTCTATATCTAGGCAGCTAGAATCAGCAAGGGGTGGTAATGTTCTAGGAGAGCAATTCTGGTGAAAAATGGCAATAATATTATTTTCAGTCTTTGTCTCCTTTTGTTTTAAAGTTAACCTTCTTTTTGGAATGAACAATTGTAGAATATTCAGGGGAATTAGATGTACTGCCTTTAAGTATTTTTAGATTTTAGCTTATTTAAGTACTTTTAATTTATGGCTTATTTTTCTATTTCCTGCCAAACAGCTTATGTGTGAGTTGGGGAATGATGTTATAAACAGAGTTTATGAAGCTAACGTGGAAAAAATGGGAATAAAGAAGCCACAACCAGGACAAAGGTATTGTTTCTGTTTCCTTAATGTGACACTTTTTCTGTTTTGTTTTTTCTAATAAAAAATACAGCTATGATTTTATTTCACCATAATTGATAAATAGCATTTAGACAGAGTTTGTAGAAAACAGTCATTAGTGCTTCTATTCAAATGTGACTATCACTTCTTGGGTATGTTAAATAGATAATTAAATTTTATTAAGCTGATGAGTCAGTTATAGTCTCTGGATGAGAGAATCTTAAAATTTAAGGCTCTAGAATGTAAAAGCTCTCAGCAGTGAAAGTAGTCCTAAGTCCTATTACTAATAGATGTTCAGAAATACTCTTTTCATTAATGCCTTCAATGATCAAATTTCTTCTATCTACAGTGAATCATTTTACATTGTTTGACTTAGTTCATCAGATATTTGAAAGTATCTCTGGTAGGGGATAGTGCTTAATTGCTGTTTGAAATTATACTTTCAGTTCTATATAAGGAAGCTCATTGAACAAAGTGACTAAGGATCATTGCCTTCAAGTCATAATTTTTGTTACTAATGCTGTTTTTAATCATTTTGATTACTTTTTTTTTTTTTTTTTTTTTTTTTTTGACAGGCAGAGTGGACAGTGAGAGAGAGAGACAGAGAGAAAGGTCTTCCTTTGCCGTTGGTTCACCCTCCAATGGCCGCCGCGGCCGGCGCACCGCGCTGATCCGATGGCAGGAGCCAGGAGCCAGGTGCTTTTCCTGGTCTCCCATGGGCTGCAGGGCCTAAGCACCTGGGCCATCCTCCACTGCACTCCCTGGCCACAGCAGAGAGCTGGCCTGGAAGAGGGGCAACCGGGACAGAATCCGGCACCCCAACCGGGACTAGAACCCGGTGTGCTGGCGCTGCAAGGCAGAGGATTAGCCTAGTGAGCTGCGGCGCCGGCCCCATTTTGATTACTTTTGGCATTAGAATTTAGTTGTCACAATCCTATGTTAAGATTTTAAGGTTAACTGCTCTTTAAACCAGTATCATCTAAACTAGGATATTAATTATTTGCTAAAGGATGACTCTTGAGTTATTTCAGACCTTGGAATATCCTGTATCAGCTTTTTAAAAGGATATAAGTAAGAAAAAGTACAGAACAGGCTTGGTGTTTTATGGTTATTGCACAGATCAAAAACTTAAATGATATCTTCCTCCTTCTGCCTTAAATTAGGAATGTTGTATTGTTTTAAAGTAGCTGCCTTATAAAAATTATGGTAACCACTGATGATAGTTCAGTACATGACATTATTTCTTAGAGTAAAAATGAAATTAATTTCTATGAATTTGGATAATTTTCCTGATACAGATTTTTATTCCTCAAAAAGCATGAGGGAGTATTTATAAAAATGAATGAACACAGGCGCTAAAAGAGTGAACAGTTACTGTGTTAGTACTTATGGGTTTTCAGTTAGCTTATTTTTTGTGTTTTGTTTGAATGTGAAATGATAGCTCACTAAATATTTGGAAGGAAAGCATATTTAACATCAGCTTCATTAGTATTGTATTCAGTGACTTTATTTTAAAGTATTCCATGTATAATGACTTCTTTTTAATGATTAGTAGTTGTGCTAAGGGATTAAGCAGAATATGATGACATTTTTATGTATACCAGACAGGAGAAAGAGGCATATATCAAAGCAAAATATGTGGAAAGGAAATTTGTGGATAAATATTCTGTATCATCATCACCTCCTGAGCAGGAAAAAAAGGTTGTCTCCAAAGATAGCGAAGAAAAGAGGCTGAGCATTCCTAAACTTGGGCCAGGCGACCAAGTCAGAACATCCATCCAGAGTTCAGGTATTATAACTCCCTTGGTGTGTAGATAAAGATGTCCTTAAATTGAAATCACATCATAATCTCTGAATTAGTAGCTGCTATAAACATTTTTAAATGCTAAAATCATGTCTTCTTCTACATATTCTAAGGAAAAACTGAATTTTTATGCCTTTAAAACAGTTAAATTTAAATAGTGCCATGATAATTCACACTTCTAGGTAATGTGTATATTCTAAGGAGTAAAACTGCCTAAAATGCAAGCAGAGATGTTAACTATAAATCTATCATGCTAAGAGCCCTAAGTATCTGATTAATTACCTGATTTCCTTCCTATTTTTCCTCCTAAATTTTTCCCAGTAACGTATTTTCCTGCCCTTTTCCCTTCTTATGGCCTGCTCTGTGCTTTGCTAACTTGCATGTCCCCAGTGGTTGCTGTAAATAGCGACGAGGCCAGGCGGGAGTCTCTGTTCTGTCCTGATGAGCTAGATTCACTCTTCTCCTACTTTGATACTTCTTCAAAACTGCGTAGTAGTAAGTACTACTCTTGTGGAGCATTCCAAGTCTGTGCCAGTGGTCATTGTGCGGTGTGGCCATCTCTTTAGCTGTTTCACATTGTCTCAGAATTACACATTACTTATTGTCATGCAATCAGCCAAGCTCGTCACTATCCCTGACATTTTATGGGATAACGAGAGGTGTTGCAACTCTGAAAATAAATTCGTTCATTTTTAGACTTTGTGATTGACTTATATTTTGATAAGCTAAGTGTACAAAAGGATTAAGATAGTACTAAATGTATTCTGTTGGTGGTGGCAGAGTTCATGTTTATGTGTAAAAGCTCATTTTAAAACCTTGTTGCTTGTGGGAGACTGTTTTCTAAATGGTCTGAACTTTAATCACCAGCTGATTTTTCTTTAAAACAGTTAAAAGTAATGACAGTGGAATCCAGCAGAGTTCTGATGATGGAAGAGAATCTTTACCCTCCACAGTGTCAGCCAATAGTTTATATGAGCCTGGTGAGTTTTTATGAAATTCAGTGTTAATTGGTATTACTGAGTAACACGCATGTGGTAAATGCCTAGTTTTGATTAAGTAGTTTCTATAGGAAGTGGTTAGTCTTTTTGGATTGTATTGTTAACTGAGAAAGTAGCAATTTTTTTTTCATGTTTGGAAGTTTTTTTCCTAGTTTTACATTCTTTAAGCCTCATGATATGTGCTCAAAGTGCCGTGCCGGTAGCTTAGTGTAATTGTTAATCCACATGAACTCTACATCTTTACTATTCCTTATCCTTCCATTTAGCCGTTTTTTTTTAATCAGGAGAAAGAGATCAGAAACTCTGTCGCTGTTAGTTTTTTTTTTTTTTTAACCTGTGCTTTATGCTTACATTCTTTCCTTCATGATTTAAGTGATTGATCTTATAGAATATCCAAGAGAATAAGCATTCTTCAAATTATCTGACTGGTCATAGTGCAAATTGTGATGGTTTTGAATCACCCTAGGAATGAAGTGAGGTTTGATCTAGTAGTAAAATTTCTTTTTTTTTTTTTTTAAGATTTATTTATTTATTTGCAAGTCAGAGTTACACAGAGAGAGGAGAGGCAGAAAGGTCGAGAGAGAGAGGTCTTCCATCCGATGGTTCACTCCCCAATTGGCTGCAACGGCCGGAACTGTGCTGATCCGAAGCCAGGAGCCAGGAGCTTCTTCCAAGTCTTCCACGCAGGTGCAGGGGGCCAAGGACTTGGACCATCTTCTACTGCTTTCTCAGGCCATAGCAGAGAGCTGGATTGGAAGTGGAGCAGCTGGTCTCAAATTGGGCCCATATAGGATGCTAGCGCTTAAGACCAGGGTGTTAACTCGCTGCACCACAGCACCGACCCCTGGTAGTAAAATTTCTTTAGGAATTCTAGCTCCCTCTTGTGTCGAAGTTTTTAGTAATATACCCTATTTTTAATTCATTGGATACTGGCCAAGATGACATGCCAGTTGATGTCTTTTTAAAAAAAAGTTGAATGTTTAGGGAATGAATAGTCTATAGCTAGTAAGATATCTGAGGCCGGTGCCGTGGCTCACTAGGCTAATCCTCCGCCTTGCTGCACCGGCACACCGGGTTCTAGTCCTGGTCGGGGCGCCAGATTCTGTCCCGGTTGTCCCTCTTCCAGGCCAGCTCTCTGCTGTGGTCAGGGAGTGCAGTGGAGGATGGCCCAAGTGCTTGGGCCCTGCACCCCATGGAGACCAGGAGAAGCACCTGGCTCCTGGCTTCAGATCAGCGAGATGCGCCGGCCGCGGCGGCCATTGAAGGGTGAACCAACGGCAAAGGAAGACCTTTCTCTCTGTCCACTCTGTCAAAAAAAAAAAAAAGAAAAAAGATAATCTGTGTGACACTCTAGGATAGTTTAATGGTTTCTTATGTCACAGCTTTCACATTGTGGTTTTAGTTCATTTTTTAAAATACACTGAAGATTTACCATCTTAGCCATTTTGAAGAATGCAGTTCAGTGGCATTTAAATACATTCATGTTTGCCTGCATATATCCATAGAACTCTTTTCATCCTGCAGAACTGTGTACTTATTAGACAGTACCTACCATCCCCTCACCAAGAGCCCACTTTTATTGTTGTATTTGTGTTTGCATTACAGAAGGAGAAAGGCAAGATTCTTCTGTGTTTCTCGATTCTAAACATCTTAATCCAGGACTTCAGCTCTACAGGGCTTCATATGAAAAAAATCTTCCAAAAATGGCTGAGGCTTTGGCTCATGGTGCAGATGTGAACTGGGCTAATTCAGAGGAAAACAAAGCAACACCACTTATTCAGGCTGTATTAGGGGTATGAATTCTTACTTGGAGCTTTTTGGTGGTGGTAAAACATTAAAAAAAAAAAAACAGTTCAAGATGCTTTTAGCGTTTTTTAAAATTTGTATTAATAGATGGATTAGAAAACAGAAGAAGCCTCTATGGGGCTGGTAATGATATCTGGAAATCACTTGATTGGTTCAGTTTTTTTTTTAAGTAGAAGAAAAATCTGAAAATGAAAGTAGTAGTTTGTTTTGTTGGATCACAAACTGCAAATGAATTCTTACTAGAAATAGTTCTTAGGAAGAAAATAAAACAATTTATCATTTCTGTGCTTTTCCTGGGAGTTATTTTTTTGGGGGGAAGGGAGAATGAAATAGAAATGCTATTTGACTAACATAAATAAAACTGCATTGCTTTTAAATAGAAATGTATTGT
The DNA here is from genome assembly GCF_964237555.1 of Oryctolagus cuniculus. Taxonomy (NCBI): domain Eukaryota; kingdom Metazoa; phylum Chordata; class Mammalia; order Lagomorpha; family Leporidae; genus Oryctolagus; species Oryctolagus cuniculus. The sequence goes on from NC_091435.1 coordinate 84,294,765, forward strand.
TGTTTCTTTTTGTACATTGTTGCCCTCCTTTTTTCTTTAAGGGCTCTTTGGTGACATGCGAGTTCCTTCTACAGAATGGTGCTAATGTGAACCAAAGAGATGTTCAAGGGCGGGGACCACTGCACCATGCCACCGTCTTAGGGCATACAGGGTAACTAGATTGCTTAAATAATTAAGTAGATTTTATTTGAAAATTATTTTGAAACACTAGTTAGCTTTTTCTGAGGTTAAGGTCACTTGGTAGAGTTTGTAAAGGAGTACATTCATGTGACTTTACTAGTATGATAGAATTTGAACATTAAAGACTCTTGTTCAGAAAAAACCTGTGGTTGGCACAAGCATTTAGCCTAGGGTTAACACAGTGCTTGGGGTGCCTGTGTCCTGGATCAGAGTGCCTGGGTTTGAGTCCTGACACTGCTCCTGATTCTATCCTAATATGTACCCTAGAAGTCAGCTTATAATGGCTGATGGTTCAAGTAGTTGTGTCCCTGACATGCAATGGAAGACCTGGATTGAGTTCCTGGTGCCCAGCTTCCATCTGGCCAGGCTGGCCCTATGCCATCCTTTATGGACATTTGGGGAGTGAACCAGCAGATGGGAACTGTCTGCTCCGTCTCTTAAACTAAATAAAAAAATTTTAAAAAGCCATTGTTAGTTTTTAGATTTTGGTACTGCATCACTTACCTAACTTAGCTAGATCATTTTAAGTAGGTCAGTTGTAATACCTCTTCTGTGACTGAAATTATGATGATTTTGTCAGACTTCTTTTCTGTGTGTGTATTTATAAATGTACACATACATTACATTAACTACATAGCACATACACACAGCCTGTATTGGAAGATCTTTGTAACTTTGGAATCGCTAGTTTTTCCATAGGGTTGCTAAAGTCAAATTATAAATGAAATTCTTAGTTTGGACTATTGATATTATGGCTTTTGGAGCAATATTAAGACTCATAGAACAATAAAATCATGAAAATGGACTTTCTCTTAGTAAGTATAAATAAAATAAATCTTGACTTTATATGAAAAGTTTATCATAGCTGACTTTTTAAATGAAACACCTCAGGGTACCCAACATAATTGGTTTTTCTTTTTTAAATTTATTTTTTAGTGTCTTCAGTTTTTAGTATAGCTTATTTTCTTTCCCTATATCATCAGTGGGATTCAATTCAATAACTCCATCATAAAAATTTTCTATACTTATCTAAGTATTTAACCTAGTCTGTATATTTCTTCTAAAATTATCATAATTCTTCCTATTTTGTAGACCCCATTTGCCCATTTTTTCAGAAGTGTATAAATATATATGTTTAAATGTTTGTTTATTTTATTTGAGATGTAGGGAGACAGAAAGAGAGGAAGAGGGAAGAGGGAGAGGGAGACAGAAATCGTTTGTTCATTGGTTCACTCCCCAAATGCCTGCAACAGCTAGGTCTGGGTCAGGCTGAAACCAGTAGAAGAAACTTTATCCAAATCTCCCACATGGATGGCAAAACCTCAAGTACTTTTTTTTTTTTTTTTAAGAAGACTTGTTTTATTTATTTAAAAGGCAGAGTTATGGAGAGAGAGGGAGAGAAAGAGATCTTCCATCTGCTGATTCACTCCTCAAATGACCACAACTGCCGGGGCTGGGCCAGGCTGAAGCCAGGAACCTGGAACTCCACTGAGTCTCCAAGTGGGTGGAAGGACCCAAGATTCTTGGGCCGTTTTCTGCTATTTTCTCAGGTGCATTATCAGGCAGGTGGACTGCAAGTGGAGCAGTTGGGACTCGAACTGGTACTCATGTTGGATGCCAGCATTACTTATTTTTTATGTCATAGCATCACATTTTTTATGATATTCTTTGAGGGTAGGGATCATAATTTATACATCACAGTATGTTATATAGTACTTTAAATAAAATGTATATGAAAATATCTTGAGACTGGTCTTGGTAAATTTTTATTATTAGTCAGTATTTAATAAATATAGAATGAATTAAGAATTTCTTAATAAAAATGTTATTTTTTAATTAAGTAGAACTTTTTATTTTTTAAGTTAAATATTAACTTTTTTCCTTGTTGTAAATATCTGAAAAATACTGTTTCCTTAAACAGGCAGGTGTGTTTATTTCTAAAACGAGGTGCCAATCAACATGCCACTGATGAAGAAGGGAAAGACCCTTTGAGCATAGCTGTAGAAGCAGCCAATGCTGATATAGTAACCTTGTAAGTATTTTCTTCTACTCAAATATTTTTCATATAATGTATTATTTGTACAGGCTGTTAACATAGAGTTTTATACTTAATGTGTGAATTTTAAATTTGGCATTTACTATATGCCACATGTTTTTCTAAGTACATTAAATGTAAACACTGTAAATGAATGAACAGCTGGCTTGTTTATCATAAAGACCCTGTAAGACATTTTCTCATTTTATAAATAAGGAAGCTTTGCTACAGATAATTTGAGGAATTAATAATTGGTGGAGCTGGGACTTTAAACCAAGAATTCTGACTCTGAAACCCTTCTTCTTAGCCACTTCTGCTCTACTGCTTCATTAGTAGAAAAAGAAAACCATATGGGTGCTAGTTCAAGTCCCAGTTCTCTAAAATGATTTGTTTAATTTTTTGTATATTTCTAAGGGGGGAGAGATTTGAGATTGGTAGAATAATGGGTAATTATTCTAGTGCCCTGAGAATTAAAAGATTGTAAGTAGAGAAGTTGCATTGCCTTTGCAGAGTGACAGGAATTTGTGCTTTTTTTTTCTTAATAAAGTATTCACACAAACACCTGATTAAATTTTTAAAAAACAGATTTATTTCTTTATTTGAAAAGCAGAGCTGCAGGTACAAAGGGAGAGACATAGAGATCTTCCTCCTGCTGGTTCACTCCCCAGAGGGCTGCAATAATTGGGATTGAGCCAGCCAGAAACCAGGAGCCTGGACTCCATCCAGGTCTCCCACATGGTTTCAGGGACTGAAGAACTTGGGCCATCCTCCACTGCCAACCCTGCACCTGATAATTTTTTTTTCTTAAGATTATTTATTTGTAAGTCAGAGTCAGAGGTTACAGAGAGAGAGAGAGATCTTCCATCCGCTGCTTCACTCCCCAATTGGCTGCAATGGCCAGAGCCACGCTAATCCAAAGCCAGGTGCCAGGAGCCAGGAGCCTCCTCTGGGTCTCCCAAGTGGGCACAGGGACCCAAAGACTTGTGCCATCCTCCACTGCTTTCCCAGGCCATAGCAGAGAGCTGGATCAGAAGTGGAGCAGCTGGGACTCAAACTGGCGCCCATATGGGATGCTGGCACTGGAGGCGCTATGCCACAGCAGCGACCCCCTGATAAATTTTATGATAAAAATACATGTTTCTGAATGTTTGAATCAAATTGAATGTGATCTGTTAGAGAAAGAATTTTGAAGTCTTGCTTTGATTTACATCAAACTAGTTTGTTACAGTTGTAATCTAGAAATGTGGCTATTACATGTACTTCATTGTTACGTAAGAAACCTCAAGCATATTTTGTATGAAGTTATTTACTTAGTCAATTCTGCACTACATGAAGCCCAGAATTACGATCCTTCATCCTTTGAGTAGAAGTAGGCCCATCTACATTACTGAATCTCAGACACTTAGACAAACTCCCATGGCTGCCTTGAACTCCTAAGCTTCCAATGAGAATCCTTGACTTGCCATGTGTCATCCATCTCTGATCCCTGCCATATTAATGAAATCAAACAGCAAAACCAACTCCCTGTACTCAGTGTCTTGAATTACTGTTATTGTGAAGTCTATTGTAGGAAAGTCAGAACTATTAAATTATTGTGGAGTTAGAATATGAGACAAATAAATTATTAAAGAAAAGATACTGTAGGGAAAGTAACCTGGGAACTTCTAAGGCAATTCCTATATAACAGTAATCCCCTTCCTCAAAAATATCGATTTCCAAGTTGTCTAGATTTTCTCATTTTGTGGAAAGACTTAGGTTTCACTTAAGAATTTTTGTAAAGGACTCTTTCTAAAAATAAGGATGCCAAAGGAAAACTTATGGAGCTGTCGTTAATTCATACAGTGATTGAGTGAACAGATGAAGGGAGTTGTGGAACCTTGAAGGTTAGGAAAAGTCCGTGTCTGATGTTGCTATAGCCAGAGGGAAGATGTCAGAAGAGGGTGATATAGGTCCTAGAAGGCAGTGGGTATTTACTGGCTCAGCAGGACTGGCAAGCTGTACAAAGTAGGAGAGACAATATTTGTCTTTTTCAAAATGTTGCTCAAAGTTAGTTGGAAAAAATGAAAAGAGGAAATACTTACCTTCTTACCCCAATGCTACATGTTTTCCTTCAGTTGCCAGGATGAGTAATTCTAAGATAGCCAATATGGTAGCCTTGTGAAAACCTTGGTATCCCATAGTTGTTTAATTTTATTTAGTTTTTAAAATATTTATTTATGTATTTTAAGGTCAGAGTTGCAGATCAAGAGAGAGAGAGGGAGTGACAGAAATCTTCCATTCGCTTGTTCACTCCCCAAATGGCCACAACTGCTGGAGCTGGGCTGGTCCAAAGCCAGGAACCAGGAGCTTCTTCTGGGTTTCCTTTATGGGTACAGAGACCTAAGGACTTGAGCTATTCTACATTGCTTTCCCAAGCACATTAGCAGCAAGCTGAATCAGAAGCGGAGCAGCTGGGACTCAAACTGGTGGCCCATATTGGATGCCAACACCACAGGCAATGACTTTGCCTGCTACACCATAGTGTCAGCCCCATTTATTTTCATAATATTTGTGAATCAGAATATATTCCCAGTACTTAGAGATAGCACCTGCAATTTAAACCTTGGAAACTCCCTCACCTCATTGTGAGCCAGAGAACTTAGAACAACCTATTGCTTTCATACAAGAGAAGCAATAATTTCACCAGTTGGCAGTTAATTGTTGACAGGTTGTGGTAGGAGCCAGGTATCCTCTGGAGTCTGAAGGAAGCATGCTGCTGGACTTGTTGCAGGGATGCTGCTTAAATGGAACTGGAATGTACTTGTCAGAAATCTTTCATTGTCTTTTCTCATAAGAATTCTCTGATTGTGAGATAATTTTATATCTCATTTTGCAAGGTCTGATAAACCCAAAGCCATTTTATTTTAGTGGCAAATACTGGTAAAAGAAAAAGAATTATATTAATACATGTATTACCTGCTTATATAGTTCATTTGTTTACGAACGAATCATCTAAAAGATTTTTTTGTTTACTTTTAGGTTACGCTTAGCAAGAATGAATGAAGAGATGCGGGAATCCGAAGGACTTTATGGACAGCCAGGTCAATATTCTACTAATAATCATACTGAAATGCAGTATAAGAAATGCATTCAGGAGTTTATCAGTTTACAGTTGGAAGATTCATAGTTCATTAGCAAACCAACATGACAACTTAGTTTTTATAACTTACTTGTAAATTGTGAGTTGTTAGGTATGGACTGTACTTCTTACATTCTTGGGTGGCTAATCTTGGGCCTTTAAAAATCCTTAATTACTCCTATTACAGTACCCCTTGACTTGCTATAGTTAAGTCCGGCTGCTGACTTTATCTGCTGTACAGATGTCTTCCATATACATTCCAGTGAAGTGAATGGAATGATAAAAGTATTCTTTATATATACTTACAGCAGCAAAATGGTTGGTTTCTTTTTGGAATTCTTTTTAGCTGTCAAATGAATATAACAAAATTGTTTTCTTTTTGTTATTCAGGGAATTTCTATGAATTGTGTTCAGGGAAAAAGACAAATCATGTGTTTGATATGTAACGAGTCAGTATGGAAAGTATCATGAAAAAGTTTATTGATGAGTCTTGTATGCCTATCTGAAAATGATTTGAAGATTTAAGATAAAAATATACCAGTAGATTGAGAAGTTCACAAAGGGAATGGAATCAGTTTAAAAGGTTGAGGAAAAAGTTCTCACTTTATCGTTAGCTTTGCCTCAAGCAGTTGTATAACATCTATTGGATAACTGCAAGTATTTAGACCAGTATTTTGTGAACCTAATGGCTAAGTTGACTTATTCTTATTAGAGAAATCTTAATTCATGATCATTTCAAGTTACATTTTGAATAATTTTCACCTGTGAGTCAAGATGTCAAGAAATAAGAAAATGTGTGCTGATCAGATTCCCGTCTTTGATGAACATATGCTGGTGATATATTCTTCACCAAGAAGAGAATAATTATTTCATGAATTTGAATATATGAATTACTATTCTGCTTTAAATTCATATACATATTAGTAAAAAATTCAGGAATTTATGACTAAAAGACTTGACAGTGTTCATTCATTTAATTGAATTAAAAAGGGGAATATTGATGCATTAATTTAAAAGTGGCCTGATAATATCTTTTATTCTTCTTGTTTAAATGGGTTTTAAAATCTCTGTATTTTATGCTAGTTTAAAGTCATTTACTTTATTTTAGCCAGATAAATATATAATATCAGTTTGGGGGCATTCTTTTCTTAGAGAACAGTATTGGCTGCTTCTTTTTGGCTTAATTTAATAGAGAACAAGTGAGAATTTTGAGAATGGAGGCACTTGAACTAGATATTTCCAATCTAGGTGTCCTGCTTTAATCCTATGGATCGTAGAATACTGCTTACTCTTAATATTCCATGAAGAGGAGTACTGGTTAAGGGTGAAGCTCTAGAATTAATCCTGGATTTCACCCATTTGTTTTAAACTTGAATGCCAGATTTTACATAAGTTATAATTTTATAACAGATATATGTATGTGATAGTATTACTGGGCCGTTTTTGAGGCCTTTGTGTTTAAGCACTTTAAAATAAACAATGCTCAAAGGATATGACCTGAGATAAGAGAGAACATCAAGATTTTAAGTTAGATAATTTTTTTTCCCTGAAATTTTAAACTTAAATGTTTGGTGAGCTACTCTTTTCCTTAAGGTGTGTGCTGCTGAAGTTCACCCAAGTGATTAGTGCAAAGGTCAGTGGTCAGCTCTTCTCTGGAAGTGGGAAGACTGACAGGTCAGGGCCTCTGGGTTGTTGCCACCTCCATCTGGTTCCACCCCAATTACTTGGGTTTTGGCTCTCACCATTTGGTATTCACATGTCTCTTTCACTATGGTATATTTATTAAGTTTATCCAGAAGTATATGAGTAATCCCTTCCATGCATAGTAGAAACATGGATATTTCTAATTTATCTTAATGAAAATTAGAAAAAAAAGCATTTTAAAACAAGCTCTCCTCCCATTCTCAAATTTTAGTTTTGAGGTTAAAAAATAGATCAGAATTCTGGAAATAGTGTTATCACAATAAAATTGGACTTCTTGATCCACTTAAGGATCAGTTTCAAAGTTAATTGTGCTTTTAATTCATTCACAGTGCCTAATATTTAGAGCAGAATAATTTTATGCTTATACAGGTGACATGGTTAAATGGCACAGTGATTGCTTTCTGGTTGCTTTTTTTCCCTTTATGCATCTTTGGAGAGCAGATGTGCTTGGCTCATGGTTTTTCCTCTGCTTATCACTAAAAGTTTTTCTCATAGATTTTGGTTAATTGTTTTATTGGGATCCTATTTTGGCTATCCTAGCAATAGAAAGAAAAACCTCAGAATTCCAGGTTATTTCTAAGTGCAGGTATTTTCATTCTTTTGATAATGAGGAGCTCTATCATTTGAAAGACTCAGATATAATATTTGGCAATTGTGGACTTGTTTCTAGGGAATCTCCTTTCTGAACTTTCTGTCTACAACTCCAAGAACCTGAGACACTCTATTTTTTTTTTTCAAGGCAATGTGAGAACATACATCTTCTGAAAGAAGGCAATGTCCTTCCTCAGGCATGCCTACAACTCTTGGGAGGCTTGTGTGGATGAGGGAAATGGCACATTCTGCTCTTAATTGTTGGAGACCAGTTTGGTAATTCCCACAGTCTCTGGTCCTATGACTCTCGATTATTGGCAGGTCCTCAGCCAGTTGAGAACAGTGCTTTAGGGGTCCACTACTAGTTATGTGAACATGTAGTAGGCAGACTGGGAATCACTGATTTACTCAGTTACAAAATGAAGGTATTGCCAACTCAGGGCAAGATTATGCATTTAATCATCTTGGGGTGAGTCTCACATGTGCCCCCACTTGAGGGATCAAAATTGGCCAGTTCTTGAACCACCATTACTGCTGTTGTCATGAGTATTCTGAATACCAAAAATTAAAGATGAATCTGCACTCTCAGTGGAAACACAACAGTCTATATTTTAAAAACCTCAATTTCTCCAAGCACATAGAAGAGTTAACTCTCTGAAGGGAACTGGAACGTGGCTAAGTAATCTAAAGAATATGCTTAGTATTACAAATACTGGATGATTAGTTGTTTATCATTTATAATAATATTCCAGGGCAGCATATTCTGAGTTTTATTTATGTGTTCTAGTATAGACAAATTATGTTTGCCTTGTGAGAAATTCTAAGTGATTGAAATTATACTTAAATTTTAAGTAATCACAATGAAGTTCAGTTTGTGTTTGCTGTATTAACTATCTTAGTCATTGTTGTTGTAATATTTGCTTTTGACACGCATTTTGAGGTCTAAGAAAGGTAGTATATTAACAGTGCACTAATTGTTTTGTTAGAAACTGTTAACAAAAAGTTGTGTGTATGTGTGTATGAAGGTGGAAACTTCCTTTTGTATTGTAGTAACTTTTCAAATGTATTCAGTCAGTGAAACCAAGGATTATTATAGCGCCAACATTTTCCCTCAAGGAAGTGTTTAGTTCAGTGAATGAAAGGTCTTATAGTTTGTTTTGCATGGTACAATGGTTCTACTAAAATGTACTTGTGTAATAGGTATTAGATGACTTAAAAACAAAAACTGGGAAAACATAAAAAAATCCCACAGCTTGTCATAAAAATATGCATTGCTAATAGTAGAAGCCATATATTGCCATTGTACTGTTGTTATATTTAAGAATGCTCATTTGGTGCTATCTGTAAACCGTTTGGCATTAGTGTTTGCTAGATCCTTCTTTCTATTTCCTCTTGAATGTATAATGTGTGCCTTTTAAGTTACTTTTGGTGTTTAATGGTACAATCATTGTGGTATTTTTGTATTATAATCGGCACTTTACACTTTTCTTGGAAAGTAAAATTCCAGACTATCCTGTTTAAATAATATTTTAAAAATATTTATAAAGTTTACAATAAATATTTTAAATATTTTCATTTAACATCTAAAATTTTTAGAATATTTGTATGGTTTGTTAACTTCCTAAAGTTTATTGTTGCTCTCTTTGTTTTGTTATCTTTTAGAATGACTAAAAATGGGAAAGGCTGTAGTTTGTCTTTTAATGTGGAAGTAAACTTTTAAGAATTCATAGGTATAAATAGATTGTGTCACCAGTTGTTACAGAATGTCAACCCTTATTTTGTTTTAGTAGTAATGATTTGAATTAGGTGTCACAACCAAACTACTAAGATTCTATTTTTTTTTCCTTTGTAAAGTTGCTTGATTAGATTTAATTTATTGATTCAGGTCATGAATAAATTTCCAGGGCTAAATGAAAACTATATAGAGATTTTAATAAATTGCCTTTTATATAGACTAAATATTAAAAGCAAATAAAAATATTAAAAATTTTTATTGGAAATCTTGGGTTATACTGTTAGACATTTTTGCTAGGTCTTTACCTCTGTCCAACATTTTTCTAATTCTCTAGCTTTTGGTATGATATCTGTTGTCTCACAAATCTTGCCTCTTAAAAACTGACAAAACTTACTGCACTATTAATAACAACTGTGTCAATGAGTTTATTATAAGATGGGTGCAAGGTATTTTCTGGAAAATAATTATAAAATCATGTTACAACAATAGTTATCTAAAACAGTATATTATGGTCTAAATTCTGAGGACAGAATTATGCTAAGCGTCTGTGTGAAGCTAGTGTTTAGCAGGAAGCATTCATGGTGAATGATTCGTTTTAAAAATAAGATTTTTTTTTCTGATGAATTAATCTGTATATATTTAGTTTCTCATGGCAAGAAAAACAGTATTCACTGTGCTATAATATCAATAGAATATTCTCTATGAGCATATTTGTGTGTGTTCATTTTCTTTTTCCTCTAATTTAACAGGTGATCACTGGTATTCATTCCCATTTTATCATAGTATTCTTGCTCATAAGATCTACAATAAACAAAACACTCTGACTACATATGAAACTATGATTTGATAGTCATTTTCTATTTTCCATTTTAAGCATAGTAAGCTGTAGACTAGGTGTGTTAATTTTAACCATTAAAGAATTAACTTCATTGTGTTATTTCAATTTAAATTTGATTAAAATATAATAGTAAAATAGGAAAGTTGTTTCCATCTGATGATCAGTTTGTCTTGTTGATTAATAACTTGCATCCATCAGGAACTTTAGTGTTTGATTTGGTCATTTCTTTTGACCTTTATCAAGGAAAATATTTGAAGAATGTCTTGTTTCCTCTAACTCATTTAGAATGACTTATTTCTCATGTTAATAAATGTATTTCTTTACCTTGCTTTAAAACACTTGCATCTTTGTTCTTTTCTAACTCTGAACTTTCCACTGTGGCTGCATCTGAGGTGCTTTTTTCAGGTATAGTTTTTTTTTTCCTTTCATTAAATACTTTTCCAGCATTTATATTTAGTTACTCTCTTCTTCCAAAAATATTCATCTGAATAAAATTTTAATGTAATGATTTATAAGACATTTAGTAGTCATAAAAATTGTTGTTTATTAGTACTTTAATTGTATAAATTTTAAATTCATTCTTATTGTACTTTCATGCAGGTGATGAAACGTACCAGGATATTTTTCGTGATTTTTCCCAAATGGCATCCAATAATCCAGAGAAATTAAATCGTTTCCAGCAGGACTCACAGAAATTCTGAAATTTTTTAAGAAGGTGGAACATAAGAAACCTGATGACCCTCACCATGACTGAAAATTCACAGATTTTTACTGAATTAATTCTACTTAATTTTGCTATATATTGAATGGTTTGGAGAAAAGGTACCCATTCACTGATGTTGTTATAAATTAAACAACTAGTAGTTGGGAGAGGACCCTAATACTATAGGACCTATTTTATTAAAAAATTAAAAACCTGTTTAAAGGGTTTATTTTTAATAAAGTTGAATCTAGATTTCATCTAACTGTAGGGTATAGGATACAAAGAGATTAGACAGAATCTTCTTCTCTCTTGCTCTTTTTTTTTGGTCAAGGGGGATGATGATAGCATTGATTTTTTTTTTTTTTCCATGCGTCGAGCGTGGGATCATTCAGTCCAGCATGTCTGCATCAAGTGGGAGCCAGCTGTTCCGCCTGCCTCAAGAATGTGTTCTTTCTTTGGCTTCCATGATGATTTTTGGTGGTTCATAAATAGGTGTATGTGCTTTTTCTTTTTGGTAGCCTCCGTGTTGTACACACAATGTATGACTTCATTTTGAAACTAGAGATTATGCTTTCCCCATTTGCTCATGAATGCCCTTGGATTCCTTAGATGACAGGTTACTGCCTGATACTTTTACATACATATAATAGCTGTATAGTAAACCATAGTTCAGTCCTTTAGATTTAGTCCTTTCTATGAAGCAGAAGAGAAACTGTTAATTTTTTTTAACCATCAAAAAAATCCCAGTTCAGAAGTTATAGTTCTTCATTGTTGGATTGATTTCCTAAAACCCTAACAGATTTGTTGATATAATAAAACTGTTTCAAAGGTTACGTGAATGTTGCAAAATTATGCTTTCATCAAAACATAACTTTCAAAGAAAAAAGTTGATTTATAAAAATAATATAGAGCATTTTTATTTTGAGGTTTGCCCTTTTGAAGATAACATTATTGCTGTTGCTGTTGGTGAAAGGAAAATTTATACAAAGTAGAAAAAAGACCCATATTTTCTTAGTTTACACTAAAGTATACAGCAAAAACTTGCTTTTGATTTCCATCCTGTGTACTGTAAGCAATGTACATTCTTTTAAATTACAGCATGTATATAGCTTCAATATTTGCTTATATGAATTACAAACCCTTAAATTCCAATACATTATCAGTATATTTAGTTACCATTATATGTTACAAATTAGTCTTATCCCACCTTTGATTGACATATCTTATGGCAAGTATAGAAGAGTTAGATAATTTGCCTTATGGTACCTTTCTAATGCTGTCAATAATTAAATTTAACCCGTTAAAATTATTTGTAAATAATATTATTGATACTCAGTTTCTACATGAGGGTTTTACACTTGCAAAAGAGAAGTTGTAGTTAATTGGATAGGTAATAAATTTTCTAACATTTTACCCCGATAAGTAGAGTTTTATAAATTGATGAAACACTAAATCATTATCTAAATAAGAATTATACTTAAATAAATTTATATCACAGAAAAGGGTCCATACCTAGGCCTTTTTGGATACATTAATGTTTATTTAGTAATGGTCAATATATGTTGGATAAGAATAAAATATATTTGTGAATTATTTCTGAGGAAATGCTAACTTCCAAAACATTGTATTTTAACTAGAACAATATCAAGAACATTAAATCTTTCTTGTTTCACTTCAGAGTCATAGATCAAAGATAGACTTTTAGATACTTTATCTAAAGGCAAAAACCTGATTTGGAACAACAGTGTTTTTTAGAATGTACTTGGATATTAGTTGTCCAGAAACTCAAGGAAAAGCAATATGTTAAAGAGAAGAAGAAAGAGAAGTGAAAAGAAAGCCCTCACTTCTTCTTTGTAGTGCCTGTTCCTGTTTAATCCCAGGGCTTCACTCCTAAAGCTCTTGACCTTGAGGAAGTCTAGGCAGTTTTCCTTTTGGGTCCAGCCATCGGTGCTTCCATACACCTCTGAGATATGTGTGATTGTGAAGGCAGTTGCTTATGACACTCTTAACTCCTGTGGCTTGAGTCATGGGTTGTTAATATGGCAGTAATTAATATCTCCTTAAATTTAATGTTTAGAAATATATTTTAGTGCCCTAAAGATGATCATTATTCTGAATATCTTCAGAGAAATTTAAATCTTTAATATTGCAGGGAAGCTGGCAATACAGAAATATATTTCTGTGGCTTGGTTTCTTGAATGTGCTGGTATCCAGTTTGGGCTAAATTTGGCAGAAATGATAGAGTAAACAGCAAGGTTTTAAGTTAAATTAATAGTTACAAGGTAGGTTGGCTCTTAGGTGCATTTAGCTGTGTCAGCTAATAGCTTTTCTACAGTATGTAACAAATCCAAGTTTAGTTATGCTGAGAAGTGTTCAGTCATGATGAGGAATTACAGTGTGAACAGTGTTAAACATTCTCTTGGGCTTCATTAGTCCCTGTGATTGCCCTTTGTTTTCTTTCCATAATTGATCTGCTGACATTAGTTTCTGATTCCTAATTACATTTTTAGCTTATTGTCATTAGCTCATAAACTTAAAAATTGGATTAATGCCAAAGCAAGAATAGTAATACTACCTGTGAAGAGTTTATAAAATGCAGTTTCATATTAGAACTAGGCTAAAGGTAATTGAACAGTTTAATTGCAGTGCTTCCTTGCATCATTTAATGTTTAAAAATCTAAAGCTAGAAGTTATCTTTAATAAAATCTTTAGAAATTCAAAAATTTCCAAGGATTTACCACATTAGAGTATTATCTAATTTTTACTAGTCTTCAGCGTCGATTTTAATGAACTTCGGTGTTTACTCACCAAAACAAACAAACTTGACTTGGAATATGTACTTTGGTTCTTTAGGAGTGTATTTTGGGGGAAAAAATGTATACCTTCACAATCGAACATCTTAAGTTTGTCATACTTTAGCGGTATTTTTTTAAAAAAACACAATTTTACATATGTTCAATGTGATCACAGCAAACCAAAATGTTGTAAGATATCCCATTTGGAATAATTTCATATTCTAATATCACTCTTATGTTGTCAGATTAACTCTTGTATGATAACACCATGGGCATGGTACATTTTTATAGCATTGAATGGCTTTGGAACTGCATGATACAGTGGAAAGAGCACAGACCAGTAGTCACTACCCTTTTTGGATTCAGGGTTCCTCACAGATAAAATTAGTGGGGTAAAACTAAATGTAACATAAATATGTATTATAAATATAACAGCACCCCTTTGTATACTGCTTGCTACTTACAGTGTAATTTGACATTACTTTATCTCACCTGATTCTCACAGTGGGACTTCTGAGATTCTTATTGGGAGATTGTCAACATTGTCTGCTTTTTGATCCTGTGGGCTCCTCTTGTTTTATAGGGGTGGGGGAGTCATTTGCTGTGATAGTTGGTGACAGAGTTGACACCATAACCCAGGTCTGACTGACTGACAGTCAGAGGCACTTTACTTGTATCATGATACGATTTGAAATCATTGTAAAGGATCACAATCTGATAATGACTGCCAGCTTTCCTTGTATGCTCATGGCAAGACTCCAAATATTTTGGAGAACCTGGATTGAGGTTTGAAGGAATAGATGGAGATTTGAAGATGTAAAATTGTAGAAAATTTTGTATTTTTTCAGTAAACATTAGAGAAAGTAAAAAAATTTAAAAAGCAATTTTAATTCAGCATATCCTTCTCAATTACTGGATGATGCATCCAAATGAGAGATAACTAAATGGGGCATGGGTTCAGTGTATCTGGATCCGGACAACTCTAAATATGGCTTTTTGGATATCTCTTTTCTGTTCATATGTATTTATTCACTGAAAGTGTGATAATAGGGAGTACAAAGCTAGATTTGTTAAAATAATCTTTTCTCTGCATTGGTCTTTGCATTACTTATTGTCTAGATTTTCCCACTTTTCTTCAAACTCCCTAACACTCTTTTGGGTGTTAATTTTAAGCAAGGAAAGCTTGCCACATTATAAAGATTGTTTGGCACCATTTTACACAAAGGTGAAAAGTTAACTTTTGGAAATGATGAGCTATTTTTCCATAAGTGTTTACTTGTGCTTTGTGGTATTCTGGATCATTCCAGTCATAAAGACTTATTACATGTAATATTTCTTGCTACCCATGACAAGGTATTTTTAAAGAATGTATAACCAACACTCCATTTACTTTTTATTAGTATGTAGAGGATTTGTATCTAATTAATGAATGTAGTTTTACTGTAGTTTGTCATTGTAAATGGAGCAAAGTACAATATCTTTATAGTTATTCTAAAATGTACATTATGTAAGAATTGTAAATATACTTGATTAAGTACTTTGTATGCTGAAAAATTGCAATAATAAGTCAATAAAATTCTCACTTCTGGCATAGTTCTTTTATGCTCAGACTTCTACTTTTTTGTGAACTATACTTAGTATGGCATATCTGTTATATTTAAGATACTGTATTCTTTTCCAGCCCTTTAAAATTGATACATGTTGATCCCATTTGCTGATTATTTCAATCAAGAAATCCATCCTAATCGTTTAAGTTTTTTCTTTTGATCTGTTTGATCACAAGAGTTCTGATGACCCCTAACTCATTGACTTAAAGTGCAAAAGCCTCTTTTTTGGCCCTTGCACTAGTTTTTTTCTATTGTGATTGATGTATCTGTTTAAGTTCCTAAGCTAGGCAGTGCATTTACTCTCTTTCCTTTTAGTAACTAAACAAGAAACAAAAGCGTATTTTTATATGAATTGGGGATTAAGGAATGAAGTGTTGAAAAACTGAACTGGAAATGAATTGCCTGGTTTTGCCTTTCCTCTAATAATTGAAAGCAGACAGATAAACTTTTCTATGGAACCTGACTTTATTCAGCTTAATTTCATTTTCACAAGAGTCCTGTGTAGAAGAGAAATCTAGTAAATGCTTTGAAAGCCAATACCCTTCATTTTCCATATTGCATCAACAGTGCCTTTACAGAAAAATGTTCAAATGATAAAAAAACAAGGAAGATAATCATCCATAATTCTATTATCTGTGCTGCTCAAAATGGAATCATTTTAATTATGTAAAGGGAGACAAAACAGAATCTAGTTCCTCAGTCATATTCTCACATTTAAGAACTCAGTAGCACCACGTAGCTGGTGATGGTTTTGAAAAGGGATGATCACAGAGTAGCTGTCATCACAGGAAGTCCTGTTGGACAGTGCCAAGAGAGAAACTTACTTTCTTGGCATGTAAAACCTGCTTTCTTTACACATAGTCTTCCCTATATAGACCTTTGGGTTTGTGTATTTATAGAATTATTCAGAAGGATCGTACTGTTTTGTTAATCTGCTTCCTTCAGTTGATAAGAAGACTGTAAAAAATTTTTATTGAAAATTTCAAATGTGTAAAGAGTAAAGAGAAAAATACTCATATCCATTGGTTCCTGGCTAGCATTGTTTTATTGAGGCTCTCACTCACTATTCCCCTCCTTGGATTTTATTTTTTAACCAAATCCCAGATACTTCACCCAGAAACTATCCAGTATTTCTTAAAAAAGAATCATACACTTCCTTAAACTTTAAAGATAAAGTCATTGGGCCATCATTGTAGCATAATGGGTAAAGCTGCTGCTTGCCTAGCTGGCTCCCATACAGGTGCCAGTTCGTGTCCTGGCTGTTTCACTTCCGATCCAGCTCCCTGCCGTTGGCCTGGGAAAGGCAGAGGAAGATGGCCCAGGTATTTGGGTCCCTGCCATTCACGTGGGAGACCTGGAAGAAGCTCCTGGCTCCTGGCTTCGGCCTGGCCCCGCTCTGGCTGTTGCAGCCATCTGGGGGGTGAACCAGCAGATGGAAGATTCCCTCCCTCCCTCCCTCCCTCCTTTCCAGATTTTATTTATTTGAGAGGTTACAGAGAGAGAGACAGAGATAGAGAAAGGTCTTCCATCCGTTGATTCACTCCCCAAATGGTTTCAATGGCCAGAACTGGGCTGACCTGAAGCCAGAAGCTTCCTCCAGGTTATCTACACAGGTACCGGGGCCCAAGCACTTGGGCCATCCTGTACTGCTTTTCCATGCCGTAGGAGAGAGCTGAATTGGAAGGAGTGGCCGGGACACAGACTGGTGCTCATAGGGGATGCCAGCGCGGTTGTTGCCTTCTACGTCACAGTGCTGGCCCCTGTAACTATTAACTTTCAAATAAATAAATATTTAAAAAAACCTGTAATCAGTGTTCATATTTTCTCATCTCCAATGTGATTTTTTACAGATAGATTATTCAAATCAATCGCATATGTTCCACATACTACAGTTGGCTAATATGTCTCGTGAGTCTAATCTATAGGTTTTTCCCTCCATTATCCTAAAACATTTCTACTTGCAGTTTGTTGAATATACCACTTTGAATGATTGCATTGTTAATCACTTAATTGATGAAAATTGATTCCAGTTTTTGCCGTCAAAAACCTGCCTCTGCCTTATCCTAGTGCTAAATATTTTAGTAAATTATAAATTATTTCCTTAGGATCAGTTCCTAGAAGGGAACGTGCTGTTTCTGTGGGCTGGTAATATCTTGAGGTGCATTTAATGTGGTACTGTTAGGTAAGAAAAGTAGACCTCCCTCTTGTTCTGAACCTTGGGGTCTTGTGTTCTTGCAGCAGAGACAGGAGGGAGCAGAGTAGGAGATAAGGTGGCCCTTGGGAATCAGTCATTGAGGATGGTACCTAGTCCTGACACTGGATGAGAAGGTTTTTAGAAACCGTTCATGTAGGCATTGACATGTAAACCAAGTCTAAGGTGGAAAGAATAGGTTGGACAATTTGTCCAACTTCACAAATGTGCTCATTACACAACAGGAAACACCAATTACCAAATCTCTTCTGGCCAGAAATCAGAGAAGTTGAAGTTAGAACTGAAGGGTTATTTGCTCACCACAGTTCTTTGTCCACTTAACCATGTTTTGATTCACCCAGATACGTCAATTTGATGCTGAGAAAACTGCACATATCATCATATGACACACTGCATACTTTTTCTTGTCTGTGTTCTGCTAGAATGCATGCTCTCTGAGGGCAGAGATTTTAATTTTTTTATATCTCTAGGTGCTATTTTACTTAGTATGTAGTAGGCACCCAATATGCATTGAATAAATGGCTGGCTATCTTTTTTTAAAAAATATATTATTATTTATTTTTAAAAGATATTGTTTACTTATTTTAAAAATTTATTTATTTAAATTTATTATTTGTTATTTATTTGAGTTACAGAAATGGAGAGACACCAAGAGAGATATTACATCTACTGGTTCACTCCCCAAATGGCTGCAATGGCTGGGGCTGGGCCAAGCCAAAGCCTGAAACTCTGTCGGGGTCTCCCATGTGGGTGCAGGGACACAAGGACTTAGGTTATCTTCTGCTGCTTTCCCAAGTACATTATCAGAAAGCTGGGTGGGAAGTGGAGCAGCCCGTACTTGAACTGGCACCCATTGGGGATACCGGCATCGTAGGCTGTGGCTATACCAGCTGCACCACAGTGTCTGTCCCTGGCTGGCTATCTTGAACTACTGTTTCAGTTTCCAGTGAACAATTTACTTCAGAAGGTGTAACATTACCTTTTCTTTATGGGCAAAGAGCTGGGAATGATCATCTCCAATGGAAATAAAACTAGCCTGAGTATTTTCCTGATTTACTATGTAATGTTGTTATTCCTATGTAATATTGTTACTCCACAAATCCTAGGAGTCAGTGATCTTAAAAAGTTCTCAAAAAATTTTGTTGAATAAACCCTAGAATAAGTGGCAGAAGGAAATAATACCTTGTTGATATAGATGTAATTTATTAGTAATTAGAATGTTTATTTTTTTAAAGTTTAAGATGTGTTTACATTTTAAAAAATTTTAAGATTTATTATATTTATTTAAGAGAGTTAGAGGTAGAACCAGAGAGAGAGAGAGGTCTTCCATACACTGGTTCACAACCCAAATGGCGGCAACAGCCAGAGCTGAGTTGAGGTGATCCAAAGCCAGGAGCCAGGAACTTCTTCTAGGTCTCCCACGCGAATGCAGGGGCCCAAGGACTCAGGCCATCTTCTACTGCTTTCCCAGGCCACAGCAGAGAGCTGGATCAGAAGTGGAGCAGCTCGGACTCTATAACTGGCATCCATATGGGATGTCGGTGCTACGGACCAGTGCTTTAACCCATTGTGCCACAGTGCTGGCCCCATTAGAATGTAATAAAAGCTATAGATGTTGCTATGGAAATTCTGGAAGACATGTATTAATGGCTTAATAGAGATTTGGAGTTGAGTATTTATAAATACTCCAGAAAAGCTGCAGGTGCTAAATTATTATTGTACATGTTCGATACTTAGGCTTTAAAGGTTTGGTGTCTGTAGCATCGTTTATTATTTCTGAAGCATTAACCACAGTTACAATTTTTTAAAAATGATTTATTTATTTGAAAATGCAGAGTTAGGGAGAAACACAAAGAAATCTCCAATCCACTGGTTCACTCCCCAGATGGCTTCTTGGAACGCCATCTGGGTCTCCCATGTGGGTGCAGGGGCAGGAGCACTGGAGCTATCTTCTGCTTTCCCAGGCACTTTAGCGGGTAGGAGGATTGGAAGTGGAGGTGGCAGGGCTCCAACCGGCACTCAAATGGGATGTTAGCATTGTAGGCGGCAGCTTCAGCCTCAGCACAATGCCTGCCCCTTGTAATGCTTTTCATCCTTTTTCTCATAACCCTTTGAGGCAAACACTAGTATTAGATCCATTTTACATATGGTGTAATTGCAGTTCAGGGCCTTGCCTAAGCCTAACAACTTAGAGTGGCATAGCTCATGTTCCAGCCTGGACTGTCCACTCCAGAGCTTGCTCTCTTAACCAGAGTTGGGTGCTGAAACAGGGCTGGAGTAACTGGTTTTAAAAAGCTTGGGTCTGGGGAAGCAGTAAGACTTGGAATGAGATTATGGCTCCCTTAGGTGCTGATTAGACTTGGGTAATTAAGTCTGCATTTCCTTGAATATAAAATACTTCTACCTCATAGTGTTGTCTGTTACTGGTTTTTTTCAAAATGAGTTGTACGTATTGAACTTGTTAGGCCTGTTTCAGCTGCTGCAACTGAAAGGAGCAAGTGTTAAGAATGAGATGCGAGACTGGCATTGTGGCTTAAGTGGCTGCCTGGGATGCCTGTGATCCAGTCCCACCTAAGACTTCTGATCCAGCTTCCTGTTACTGTGCACCCTGGGAGACAGCAGGCCATGTCAAGTACTTGGTTGGGTGGATGGAGAGTTTCTGGCTCCTGGCTTCAGCTCTGCTCTGGGTGTTACGGGCATTTGGGGAGTGAACTGACCGCTGGAAGGCTGATCTCTCACTTTCAAATACAGTGAAGTTTAATAGATGAATTGTAGTTCTGGGAAAGGTGGGTTTCACTCACACTTTGAGAAGTAATGACATGGCATCACAAACTGGTAAGAGATCAGTCTGTGTATTCGTCCATGCACTTTGACTTCTTTCAGACATGCAAACTACTTGTCCATGGTTAATTCAACACTATCGTATATCATCAATTTAAAGAAGATCGAAATTAATGAGTTTCCGGTTGGCCGTGTCCAGCTCGAGGGTCCAAACTGCCGTTGGCTGTGTGTGGGCAAGTTACTGAGCCTCGGTTAAGGCCCTTTGTAAAGTGTTGAGGTCGGTCTGAAAACCACAAAGGAACAGATCTCAGGCGTTACTCGGCGAGGGCTCTGAGAATGACCGCGAGGTCCCCCTGCAGGCAGCCCCCTCTGCCGCTGGCTGGGGAGGCAATTTCCACCGCACTACTAGGACCGTGCTAGCTTAAATCCCCTAGCCCCATTCACGATGTGTAAAGCTTCCAGGAAACCAGGAAAGACGCAGGGTTCAGGAGACAAAACTTCTCCCTCTTACTGCATCCGGGAGAGTGCTAACCAAAGGTTCCTTTCAGGCCCAGAGTAGGCGTGTAGCCTCCGGTGCTGGGCACATCGCAGCGCCACTTCTCAGCCTACCCGCCAACCCTCCGGCTTCCAATCCCTCTGAACCTAGGACCCAGGGGCTTCCGGGTACGCCCCGACCCCGCCTCTCCGCGCACCAGCACCCGCCATTGGCTGTGGGCGGCTCGACCCCGCCTCCACAATGGCCGCCGCCTGCCGCCGCGGCCCCTAAGAGGCTGCGGGGTTGCTGGTCTCCACGACCCATTCCCGGCTGCTGGGGCCGCCTGCTTGTGGCGCATGGGTCTTCTCCTAGGCGGGTCCCCATGCGCTCGGGCCATGGCGCGCTTGGGCGCTGTGCGCTCCCACTACTGCGCGCTGCTGCTGGCCGCGGCGCTCGCCGTCTGTGCCTTCTACTACCTGGGCTCGGGTCGGGAGACCTTCTCCAGCGCCACCAAGAGGCTGAAGGAAGCCCGCGCCGGGGCCCCCGCCGCGCCCTCGCCGCCTGCGCCGGAGCTGGCGCGCGGCTCTGTGGCGCCGGCAGCGGGCGCCAAGGCCAAGAGCCTGGAGGGCGGCGGGGCCGGGCCGGTGGACTACCACCTGCTGATGATGTTCACCAAGGCGGAGCACAATGCTGCGCTGCAGTCCAAGGCCCGCGTTGCGCTGCGCTCGCTGCTGCGCCTCGCCAAGTTCGAGGCACACGAGGTACTTAACCTGCACTTCGTGAGCGAGGAGGCCAGTCGCGAGGTGGCCAAGGGCCTGCTGCGGGAGCTACTGCCGCCCGCCGCCGGCTTCAAGTGCAAGGTGAGCGGGGCCACAGCTGGGGGCTCCTGGCGGGTGGCCCACGCCCGTCCTGGATACCATGCTGCGCGCTCCTGGAACAGCTGCGGGCAACAGCGGAAGGGGCTTCGTCGCCCTCCGCACTTCCAACGCCGGTAGCCCAATGCCCGCAGCCCAGCTCTAAATGTAGCCTGCTGGAGGCCTCGTCCGGGGGGCGTGTCCGGGGCCAGACGCGCTTGGCTGGTGCAGGAGGGGAGTGAGGGGTTCGTAGGCCGCCTTGCTTTCCTCTCCCACGTGAAGCGCTGCCCCGGGAGCGTGAACACGCCCCCACTGGGCGGCGTGGCAGGGTTCAGTGGCGCCTTCGGAGTCTGCTCCTCGTATTATGCCCTTCTGAGGACGGAACTGACCATTTGAGGGCACCAGCTGTTAGCCCGTCACGTTCAGCTCCGCATGGCCTTGGTGAGGCTCCTAAGGTATCTCAGTCGGGTCTGGCCACACCTCGTGCGAACTGTCTCATTTCCTCTCTGGTGCCCTCTCCTGCCCTTTAAGGGTCATGAATCCATTCAGAGAAAGCGCCGCTTCCTCCAGCTAAGCCAGAAGAAGCTCTGAGAGGTCGCAGTATGATGAGCTGGGAGAGCAGAGCTGGCCACCTTGTCCTGGGCTGGGCCCTCAGGTCAGCTCATGTGCCTGGCTCTGCTTGGCTGAGACTCGTGTGAATTGCCTCCATCAGATGGTTGCCTCCTTTTGACCTAAAAGTTACACAGAGGGGATCTAAGGTCGAATTTTTGGATAGGAGTGGAAGGTGGGCATAAAGAATGGAGGCTGATGTGAGTGGGGGAAGGTGGTGCCAGTGATTTGGCCAGGTGGGTAGCTCAAGGGAGCCACTGCTAGGATTCTGCAGCGTCCCACGGCCTGCCGTGGCTCCTTGTGGCCTGCGGAGTCAAACCTCAATTTCTTGGTAGGGCTGTCTGTGTTGTGAGCCTGACCCTCCATCTGGCTTTGTCTCTTCTCCTTCCTCTGCATGCACCTATCATCTTTTTTTTTTTTTAAGACTTATTTATTTTATTTGACAGTCACAGTTACACAGAGAAGGAGAGGCAGAGAGACAGAGAGAGAGGTCTTTCATCTGCTGGTTCACTCCCCAATTGGCCACAATGGCTGAAGCTGTGCTGATCTAAAGCCAGGAGCCAGGAGCTTCTTCCAGGTCTCCCACGTAGGTGCGGGGGTCCAAGGACTTAGGTCATCTTCTACTGCTTTCCCAGGCCATAGCAGAGAGCTGGATCAGAAGAGGAGCAGCTGGGATTAGAACTGGCGCCCATATGGGATGCTGGCGTTTCAGGCCAGGGCTTAACCCGCTGTGCCACAGCGCCGGCCCCTGCACCTTACATCTTAAATACACCTTTGCATGGGCTGTGCTCTGTCTGGGGTGTTCCTCCCTTCATCTTGGGCCCTTGCTACTCTTAGCTTTCACCTCCCCTGAGAATGCCTCTAGATTCTGGGGATGGTCCGTGTCCAGCCCTCCATAGCCCTCCATTCCTGCTCTCCCCCATAATATCCCATGTCAGTGTTTTTCCCTTTGTGTCACAGTTGCCCTTTTTAGGAGAGTATTTTTCTCTTTCCTGATAGGCCCAGAGGACAGTTTGCTCCCAGGGAGAACTGGCAGGGAGTTAAAACACCTCGGGAGGAGGAAGGCAGCCCCTTAGCTGCCTGTGGACAGATGAACCTGTTAGGAGCACTCCCCATGGTCAGGGAACGGTCTGAACTTTGTGCTGTAGAAGTCTGAGAATCCAGGTCCCGGAGCTCGTGGCTGGGGAGCCTGGTTCCAATGTCTGACCTGGGGTTTTTCAGCCTAGAGCCCATTCCCATTGAGCTAATTGGAATCTCAGGAGGTGGGGCCTGGCAGCCAGTCCAAGGTAAAGCTTAGGATCCTACCTAGTGTTTGAGAAATTCTTCGACAGTCTAGGGGAGACCAGTGGGTGCCCTTGGCCGTATCTGGGATTTGACCAGGTCGCCAGGCACCACCTGAACACCAGCATTGTCAGCTTATCACCTTCAGCCTGGGCCTGCTCCTGGCCATTGCCAGGACTCTCCCCTCCCCTTACCCTGAGCGGTAGGCACAGCTCTTGCAGCAGCCCCAGTGCTTTCTGGCTGTCATGCGTCTGCTTCTGTCCTCCCCACCCTCAGGGGTCTCTGTCTCTCTTCATTTCCAAGTCTTGCCCATCTTCCAGTACTCTCCCCTCCCGGGAGTGGCCCAAGGAGCCCACAGCTGAAAGCTATGCCGTCTTGTCTTTCCCTCTTGTACCTCCCTGGTGGTGACTCGATCCTGCCTGAACATCCATCCCCGTGGAAGATGCCTGCTACATAGTCGGCACCAGACTATGGTCCCGGGGGAGGGGAGGGTCTGGCCTTGGCCCAGGCTCCTGCCTTGACAGAGGACTTTCCTGTCCCTTGCTGGGCGGTCTGGCAGCTGCAGCCCTTACCGCAGGTGCGCACATGGCGCCGACAGCCTGTGGGAACCAGTCTGTCTCCTGCTGAGGCACAGGGTGCTTTTAGCCAGAGGCCATGGGCAGGTCAGAGTTTATCAGTCCTCCATCAAGTCACTCCTCCTCATTTTGAGTTCATATCTTGTGACTCTGTTTTTCCTTTGTGATAAAAGGTGTTCTTCCTTTAAGGGGTGATTCTCAAAGATTCCCTTGTGTTTGGGATTTAACTCTTTCTTTGGTTGGGAATATTCCTGAAAAGAGTGCTTCACACGTGCCCTTCCCCTGCCCACCATCGCTGGTGCCTGGCCTGCAGTTCTCCGCTCAAGTGTTAGTCCTTGGTAAACGTTCCCGGAGCCCCCTTCCTTCGTGCCATTTATTCCAGGGGTATTTATAGAATCACTGAATTAATTCGACTTCTCTTCAATGCTCCGTCCCTAGCATTTGATGTTACGCCTCACGTGTGTGTGAGTGAGTGAGTGAGAATTGCTTTCCAGTCCTGACGGGGAAGAAGGAAACTAGAGATTCCCACCCAGCTTGCATCAGAGCTGGAAGGGGCTTCAAGAGCCCGTAGCACAACAGGTGAGGTGAGAAGACGGTCCAAGCCACCCGGGAGCTCCTGGCTCTGTGGGGCTGGGCTGCTTCCTCGGCCAGCGTGTTCCCCGCCAGGAGCACGGCTTCCGGCTTCCTCTCTCCCAGGGCATACTGATTTCCCTGTGTCCTTGGGAAGAAGGCAGATCGAGCTGCCCACCCAGCCGTCTGGGACGCGGCACTGTGCCTGCTCCCAGAGCTTGCTTCTCGGGCTGCTGCTTCCTCTTCCTCCTCCTCCTCACCCCCTTCCCCCTCCTTTTTCCACATCCTCTCCCTTTCTTCCTCCTCCCCCTCCTTCTCCTCTTCTTGCCATTTTCTAGTGACAGAGAAACACCTTTTAGTAGCAATGGCTGCAAAATGAGATCCTAGAACACGGTTGGTGAGCTTAGATTGTATTTGGTTGTAGTCATCCTTCAGTGACCATAGGGGTTTGGTCCAGGATCCCCTCTCAGTTACCAAAACCCGTGGATGCCCAAGTCCCTTAGGTAAAGTGGCATGGGACTTGCGTATACTCTCTGTACAGTCTCTTGATTCTAAGACCTGATAGAACATACGCATAACAGTTATGTAACTGCGGTGTTGAGGGGACAATGACAGAAGAAACGGTCGGTGCGTGTACAGTACAGATGCGGTTTTTTTCTGAATATTTTTCATCTGAGGTGGATTGAATCCACGGATACAGAGGGCTGACTGGAATTCAAGATTAGCCAAAAACAATCCCCTGCACCACAACAGTCTTGTTTTGACTGTTCCTGAGAGCCTTCCAGAATCTCTGAGTTCTCTCAACAGTACAGAGGTGTTTATCACGCAGCAAACACCCGAACCTGCTGTGCTGCAGGCGCCAACCCAGCAGCTGCGCTAGTCTCTACAATAAGTTCATTTGCCAACTGGGCCAGAGTCACCTGGGCTCCCGGGGTGGCAGTAGCATGCAGAACCTGTGCCAGTGTGTGGTCAGCGTCTCGTGAGAGGGCCGGGGAGTGTATTTGGGTGAAGCTGGGCAGGCAGCGTGGGGGTTGCTGCCAGGGCTCTCCTGCTTCCCTCTCGGGCCCACTTGGGGCATCCTCCCCAGGGATGGCCTGGCACAGAGCAGGCATTCTGGAACCAGCTCTCTTTCTTCCAGGCTGTCGGGGCCTGCTGACCCGGGAAAGGCCGCTGTGTCCACCGGTTAAGGTGCTGCTTTACCACGTCATCCTGCCCTCCTGCGGCTCTCGGCTTCCCATCACCCCACTGCCATCCCCAGTTGTTCTAGCGTCCTGCACCCCTTGCCGTGGGCTGCAGCCTCCTCGGGCAGCCGCTTTCCTCCCTGGGCTCTCAGATAGCTGGTGCCTGCTCAGGGAGCTTCACGCTGGCCGGCTGCCCGAGGCATCCCGTCCTTGGAAAGCGTGGGTTGGGACCTGCCTCTTCTGTCAGGACAGACGGCGAAACCCAGGACTCAGTTTCTCATCTGAATGAGGCCCAGGGCTCAGCATTCCCTGGGGCCTCGGGGGCTTCTCTGTCCCTGTCCCTGGAGGTGACCCCTGCCTTGCTGGTCTGCAGTGGCTGCTTGAGCTGTAGCCCTCCGTCAGCTGGGTGCTTCCGCGTCTTGCTTTGTGTCCAGTCTCCTGACATGGTTCCATTCCGCTGACTTCTGGGAAGATCAGCACACTGAGCCGGCCTCAAAGCCCTTCCCGTGGCTCCGCACCGACAGGACCTGGTGACAGGTCATCCCACCTTCCCCATGGTGGCTGGCTCCCTGCACAGGTGCAGGAGTGTGCAGCAGCGTTGTGTCTTGGGGGTGCCAGCCCTGTGCTGTCCCCAGTTCCCAGCCCACATGTTCGCTTTCTGGAAAGGTCCCTGTGTGCTTCCTTTGCAGCTCACGTTCATGTGCTCATTTCAGCAGGTGCTGTGGTTGCTCAGCCCGTGCCCAGCACTATTCTGGGTGCGGGTGAGCAGAGTGGGCCCCGCCCTCGTGGACTTGCCACCTGGGGTTCACGGAGCATCTGTGCAAGGTGGGCTTTGAACACACGGGAGATAAGTGGGGTGTGGAGGGGGGCAGAGCTGTGTTGACAGAGCAGAAGGGGACAGGGCATGTGTGGCCTCGAGGGTGGGCCGCTAGTGGCTGTTCTGCATAGGTGCTCAGGTGACCTTGGAGCAGAGATGGAAGGAAGCGAGGGAGTGAGCTCCCTGGCTGAGAGCCGGCTTCAGTGAGAAGTGCAGCATGGGGGCGTCAGGTGGGAGTGCGCCCTGCCTGTGGGAGTGGCCACCTTACATACCTGTTTGCACCTCTCTCTCCCCGTCACTAGACTATGGTCTCAGTGAAGGCCACCCCTTGCCCACTTTTGTCCATGCCGAGATTTAGGGGAGCCCCATAGATCCCCATCCCTATTTCTGCTGAGTTCCGGGTGATGGACACAGTGGGCAAGCAGCCCGCTCCCCTGGAACACGGGATCCAGACTTTGGTGGGACACCGGCTCTGCCAGCCGGAGGTTCTGGAACAGGGCCGGCATGGCTGGGGCAGGCCTTCCTCTTGCCCCGGAAGGAGGAGTGGTGTGCCTAGTGGGCAAGAGCGTGGGGGGAGCAAGGGGCCGCAGCCCCAGTACAGTAGGAGTGTCCTCCATGTCCGTGTGGAGCTGTGGAGGTGGAGGCACCTCGCAGGGCCCCCACTCCTACGTGGACGTGGACGACGCATGTTGTTCATGTGTACTGCCAACGTGTGCTCTGGAGATGGAGCAACCCAGCCTCGGGCTCCAGCTCTGGAGGAGGGCGAGGGGGGGTGGGAGAGGGGACATGAGCGGCCGTGGACCACAGTATTGCAGGGGTGCCTGGAACCGAGTTCTGGGGGATCCCAAGGGACCGTAAGACGGGGCCTCAGCTCCTCACAGGGCCCCAGTGTGACCCTGAAGCTGCTTGTTCCAGGAATTTGCTGGCGACCTGGCGCTGGCGCTGCCGGTGCGGTCAGTCACTCAGCTCTCACTGCGGCAGGCGCCCTGCACCGACTGAAACTTGGGAATACGTTGTGGCAGTGGCAGTCAGGAAAAGAGGTGGTCAAAGAAATGTGGCCGGAAGTGAGAGCAGCTCTTCGTAAAGAGGCTGATCTTTTATTTTTATTTATTTATTTATTTTTTGAACAAATTTTACGAAACTACATTTGCAGCTTTATTGATACACACAGACATTTCTTTTTGTTGTGTCTTTGTTTCTTTTTTTTTATATTTTAGCTCCCATATGTGAGGGAGAACATGTGGTATTTGTCTTTTTGTGTCTGGCTTATTTCACTCCGCATGATGAGACTGATGCTTTATATGACAGTATTTGGAGAATGGTGCATTTAACAGTGGCGCTCTTTGAAATTATAACATGCTCATGAAAACAAGCAATTTAATAGTTCATGTGCCAATGCACATTTCTCATGTAAAACTTTATAATTGTGGATCTCTACAGAATAACTTTGTATAGTTTTATATCAAGTATAATAAGCATAATCCCACAAGTACAAACAAAAGTTGGTAGAAAATATGATTAAAAGTTTATTTTGGTGCAAAAATTGAAACCCATGCATTTTAGTCATAATCCACATTTTTGGTGAATTCTCTGAAAACTCTTCACATGGATTTCAAAAAATTTTGCACCAAAATAAACTTAATAACCAACTTCCTGAAGACTCTTCCTTTTTTATTTAAAAAAAATTTTTTTGAAAGGCAGAGTTACAAATAGAGGTAGAGAAAGAGAGAGAGAGAGAGAGAGGTCTTCAAGCCCCTAGTTCACTCCCCAAATGCTATAACAACTGGGGTTGGACCAGGCTGAAGCTAGAAGCTGCTTCCGGGTCTCCCATGTGGGTGCAGGGGCCCAAGCACTTGGGCCATCCTCCACTGCTTTTCCAGGCACATTAGGAGGGAGCTAGATTGGAAGTGGAGCAGCTGGGACTTGAACTGGCGTCCATATGGGATGCCGGCACTGCAGGCTGGGGCTTTAACCCACTGTGCCCCAGCCGCAGCCCCTTGAAGGGCTCTGTTATGTGTTGGAATTAGAAGGCAAAGCCCCAATGGCTGCTGGCGATCATGGTAAGGATGCGATGCACTGACACGTGGGTCATTTGTACGTTCTCTGGGAGCCTCAGCGTGTGGATGAGGTGCTCCAGCCTTGGGCAGCGGTGATTCCTCCTGACTTCTGGACTGTTCTTCGTTCTCACAGGCCATTTTGAAAAAGATGGACGTTTTTGTTTTTTTGCCATGAAAAAGTAGAGCTGTAACTAACACCTTAAAATCTACCCCTTTGAAGTGTACGGTTCAGTGGTTTGTAGCATATTTATCATGCTGTTCGTTAATTTGAGAACATTTTCAGACCCGTTCCTCTGTCCCCTACACCCGGAAACCACCAGTCCGCTTGTCTCTATTCTGGACATTTAATATCAATGTGCTGACCCACGTGTGGCCTTGGTGTCTGGCTTCCACCATGTTGCATGTTCTGAAGACCTGTGTCGTAGCACATGTGTGTGGGGGGGGGCGTCATTCCTTTTCCTGCTTGTGTAATACTCGCTGGAATGTAGTCCCGCACAATCCACTGGTCCTTGGTGGACACTGGCATTGTGTCCGCTCTGTGGCTATTATGACAGGTGTTGAAGTGCACGTTGGCTTATCAGTTCCGTTCTCAGATGCCCGGGGTGTGGCCTGGTCGTGGGATGGCTGGGTCCTATGTCAACTTTGACCTTTGGAGGAGCTGTCAGGCTCCTTTCTGAAATAGCTGCCCCAGCGTCTCCTCCCACCAGCAGCTTCTCCACATCCTTACCGCACTTGCTGTGTCCAAAAGCTTATTTCTTTATTTGAAAGGCAGAGCGATGTTGGGGGGAAGATATCGTTTATCCACTGACTCACTCCCTACGTGGCCACAATGGACAGGGCTAGGCCAGGCCCACGTGGCTGCAATGGCCAGGGATGGGCCAGGCAGAAGCCAGGAGCTGTGCACTCCATCTGGGTCTCCCACGTGGGTGGCATGGGCACTTGGGCCATTTTCCGCTGCTTTCCCAGGGAGCTGGATCAGAAGTGGAGCAGCCGGGACTCATATGGCATGCTGGCGTTTCTGGCGGTAGCTTAACTCGCTGTGCCACTACGCTGGCCCTGTCTTTTATCGTAGCTCTTCTGTGTGGGACGTGGTGTTCCTTTGTGGGCTTGATTTACATTTTCCTAATGAGTTGATTGCTAAGGACAATCACTCACATGCATTTGGTATTTTTGTTTGTAGTTATTTTTCTTAAATGGATTTATTTTATTTATTTGAAAGGAGAGAAGGAGATCTTCCATCTGCGAGTTCACTTCTAAAATGGCCAAAACAGCTGAGGCTGGGCCAGGTGGAAGCCAGGAGCCTAGAACTGCATGCCAGTCTCTCCTGTGGGTGCAGGGACCCAAGCACTTGGGCCGTCTTCCACTGCTTTCCCAGGTGCATTAGCAGGGAGCTGGGTTGGAGGCAGAGCAGCCTGGACTTGAACCCGCGCTTCCATACAGGATCCAGTGCTGCAGGAGGTGGCTTAACCTGCTGCGCCACAACTCCAGCCCTTTGGTATTTTTCTTAACCACTGACCAAAGCGCGTTTTACAAGAACACCAGCCACCTCCACGCTTCCCTCCCCACCTTTAGAGGATGGCTCTGGAAATGTGCATATTCGGAGGCCGGGTTTGGAAATGGCTGATGTGTACAGTGACGCTACGCCTGAAGTCGGCAGGGGAGTGTGCATCCTGTGAAGACCCCAAGAGAATAATGGCGAGGAGCTGGGCCCAGTGCCCTGGACTTTCTACCTGTGCTTGCTCCACACCTCGCGGGATTGTGGCGACTAGAGGAGGAGACAGGTGGGGTGGCCCCGTGCCGGAGGCTGAGCCGGCCGAGCCCGCCTCGCCAGCCGCCGGCCCTTGCGCTTGCCCTGGGCACAGCCTCGGAGCCCTGCTTGGCTTGCTCACCGACATGGAGGCAGTGCTGGGGCAGCCAGGTTTGCCCCTCTGCCCCGGGAGGAGCTTCCCGGGGCCGGGCCGGGCGCGGCGCTCCGTGTGGCCGCTTGGGGGCGCCGCGGGCCCGCGTTTGCGCTCCGGGACCCGAGTGTCTGCAAAGCTGGCGCCCTAAGTCCCTGTTCTTCCCTCTCGGCGCGCCCCCTTGTGTTTAGGAAGGGACCGGGATCAAAGGAGTCAGAGCCGTTCTGAGCCTTCACTTCCTCCCCCCTGCTTTGAAAACCCTGCGACCCCTGCCCGGCGCTGCCCGACTCCCCCACCTGGGGTTCCTGCCACTGAAGGGGCTTATGCTTCCTGGTGAGAGTGGGTGTGCCGGAGGTGGCGTGGCCCGGCGTGTCATCACCCCTCACTCTTCCCCCAGGCCGCAGGGGCCTCTTCCCTGGGGACCCTGGGCGGAGCAGCAACCTCACCCCCACCCCACCCCCATTCAGTTCTGAGCCAGGCCCTGTCAGCTGGCAGGAAGCCTGCTGTGAACTTAATGTGTTTTAAATTAAAGCCATTTGTTTTATTTATTAGGGTGATTACTGCTAAGCAGCCTGATTAAGCCATGCTCTGGAGGTGTCCAGGACTATGCAGGTCTGGCCCAGGCTGGAGAACAGGTGCTCCTCCTCCCCCTTGCCCTGCGTCCCACGACTGGGGAAGCGCCCTGCTCCTCACTGGGGCTCACGCCTGCCAGGGAGATACCTCAGACCTGGGTGTAGTGGGTGTAACCCACCGAGCCCTGCCCAGCACAGGGAGCCCAGCGGAGGGGTTGGGCACCCGGACCCTCTGAGTCCAGTTCTGGGAAACACCTTGTACTCTCCAGCCAGTGGAGGGTGCTGCCAGCTTGCGTTCTGCCGGCCTTATTTCAGGGTGTCCTGTTGTGCTGATGGTTCCTCCTCCACCCCCCCAAACCGCAGGGCTCTGCCCCCTGCCCTGCAGCGTTAGCAGGGCGTGGTGAGCTCTGGGCCCTGCTCTGGGTCTCCCCCCTCGGCGGAGCCCAGCCTGGGTGCTGGGGCAGGTCCCTTAGTGTCCCAGAGTCCCTGTGCTTTGCGGCGCCTGAGGGGCCCTGGAGGGTCTCGTGTTTTCTGCGCGATGGAATCTCCTCTGTGAAGTTTCCGTCGTTTCTAGAAAGCTCTAATTGTTGCAGTGAGTGAACCCGGAGCACGTCTGATGTTCTGTTTACCTCTTCTTTATCGTTTTTGATTTGTTTCTTGGTCTAATTGCTCACACAGGTTGTTTGTACTCTTTTTGACCTTGGGGCAAATGACAAAAACTGCAAAGGATTTAAAGAAGGGCAGGCCATCATAGTCAGCCTCCGTGGGGTCCCTGTGGCTCAGTACTGAATGCTGAGAGGTGTCCAGAGGGCGGGTCACCGCGGCAGGCCAAGGCTGAGCTCCTGAGACCTGCCCAGGGTGGTGGTCTGCGGGGCTGCTCTGGCAGGTGGTCAGCTGGAGCAGTCCTGCTTGAAAAGCCGGTGCAGGATCAGGCGTGGTGTGAGCTTTGCTGGGGTCCTCGGGCCCCCTGCTGTCGGGCAGGGGATTGCAGTGTGCCTGGGCCTGCTCTGTCGGGATGGAGATGCCGCTGGCTGTGGGAGCCAGGCAGCGCTGAGCGCGCGCATCCATGGTGAATCAGTAGGTAGGACCTGCCCATCTTGGAGATGATGGAAGCGAGACAGTGGGGTAGTCTCTGTGCCTGGCAGGAGACTCATAGCCAGAGCGGAGGGGGGCCACGGGGACAGGGGTGAACCTTCTGGGCAGGAGGGCAGAACAGGAGCTGCAGGCGACAGCAGAGCCCTGTCTACCCGGTGTCCAGGGGCCTCACCCCTGGAGCTGTGTCCCCCACCACCTCACAGCCCTCTTCCGGGAACACTCATTTCCCCCCCCCCCTTTTTTGTTAAAGATTTATTTTTATTTATATGAAAGGCAGAGTGACAGGGAGAGACAGAGAAAGAGATCTTCTACCTGCTGGTTCACTGCCCAGATGGCCGCAGTGGCCTGGAGGCCAGGAGCCTGGAACTCCATCTGGGTCTCCCACATGGATGTAGGGGACCAAGGACATGGGCCACCTTCCGCTGCTTTCCTGGGTGCATTAGCAGGAGGCTGGACTGGAAGTAGAGCAGCGAGGGCTTGAACTGGCACCCATCCCTCTCCTCTTTACCTGAGCGACTCCATCACCCTTTCAGGTGAAGCTCTGAGGGTGCCAGCTGTGTGGGGATCCACCCTTGATTGATCACTCCACCCTGGCTACCCCTACAGCCCCCCGGTCCATGTGCTGAGCCCAGGCCCTCAGTGAGTGGCTGGAGAGCAGGGCTGTCATTTCCCTCTGTCCTCCAGGCATAGGCACAGGAGCAGCCCACGGACACGCTGTGGACGTGCCTCTCGGGCCTGTAGAATTTGATGTCCTTGACCTTCAGCAGCAGCATGTGATTGTAAGAATCCAGCCTGCGACCAGCCAGGCATATTCACTTTTTTAAAAAAATTTATTTGAAAGAGTTACAGAGAGGCAGAAGCAGAGAGAGAGGTCTTCCATCTGCTGGTTCACTCCCCAGATGGCTGCAAGGGCTGGAGCTGCGCCGATCCAAAGCCAGGAGCCAGGAGCTTCTTCTGGGTCTCCCATGCGTGTGCAGGGGCCCAAGGACTTGGGCCATCTTCTACTGCTTTCCCAGGCCATAGCAGAGAGCTGGATCGGAAGAGGAGCAGCTGGGACTAGAACCGGTGCCCATATGGGATGCCTGCGCTTCAGGCCAGGGCTTTAACCCACTGTGCCACAGCACTGGCCCCGATTCACATGTTTTAGAGACCTCTTTCCGGGTTTGGGATCTACTCCTTGTGCTCCACTAAGAAATCCTGGTGCTGGGCTGGGGGGTTGGGGGAAGGGGAGGGCTTTGCTGGCCTCTCTCACCCCAGACAGCCTTGGGGGGGCAAGAGTGGGCCCCTGATCCAAGCTGAGCCCCAGCTGGTGA
The DNA here is from genome assembly GCF_964237555.1 of Oryctolagus cuniculus. Lineage (NCBI taxonomy): Eukaryota > Metazoa > Chordata > Mammalia > Lagomorpha > Leporidae > Oryctolagus > Oryctolagus cuniculus. The sequence goes on from NC_091435.1 coordinate 84,328,361, forward strand.
GCAGTATCCCATGGGCCGTCCGGCCTTGCCTCTGGGAGGTCACTCTCAGCTGAGTTCTAGGTCTTTCTCTCACCTTGGCTTCTGGTGTCAGGGCTTTCCGGTGTCTCTGAGGCTCAGTGTCTCATCTGTGAGCTGGGTAGAGACGTCCCAGAATGGAGCAGGCTGTCGCATTGGTGTGGGAGGCTGGGCAGCTGCCGAGGGACTTCAGGAGCTGGGTGCACCTTGAAGCTGTTGTTCTCCTGTTTTTGGGCCAGTCCCTGCACCGACCTGCCCTCTCCTCGCTGCTCACTCTCCTTAGGGACTCTGGGAGATACTGGTGCACCTGTGACGGCTGCTGGGAGCCCGACTGCGGCCCGCCCTGGGGGTGGGGTGAGAATCAGACGCCTGTCGTCAATCCCAGGGAGAGTGACCGCGGTCACTGTGGAATAGATCCTCCTTAGCTCTCCTCTTCATTCCTAGAGCAGTCAGTCCGGGGAGGGGAGCGGTCTTGTCCCCTAGGAAGAGGTCACATGGATGGGGATCTCGGGCCCAGAGCAGATTTAGTGGCAACCGGGAAGGGGCTGAGCTGGGGTGCGAACCCCCATTTCTGGGTTCTGAGGTGCTGCGCCCTGATGCCCATGATGCCCACGTGTTCTGTGCTCTGTGACAGCTGGGCTCGCCCCAGGAGGGTTCCCACAGGGCTCCTGTGCCTGCTGCTTTGAGGGGCCCTGCTCATGTGAGCTCCTCCCCTTGTCAGCTGGTGGGGGCAGCAGGTAGTTGTGAGGAGCAGGGTTGGGTGGGGGCCCAGAGCCTGTACGGGGCTCCTTCATGTGCTATTATTCCCTAGAAGTAGCTGGAGCCCCCATCTGAAACTGTCATTAAATTTTGAGAAAGCAAGACAGAGAAAGAGCGTGAGCTCCCATTTCCTGATTGACTCTCCCAAATGCCCAGAGCAATGAGGTTTGCACTAGGCTGAAGCCAGGAGCTGAGAATTCAGCCTGGGGCCCCATGCGGATGGCAGAGACCCAGCTGCCTCCCAGACCTGAGCCGCGAGGCGCTTCCTGGCATGGTGGAAATTTCACGCTGGCCGGTGCAGGCTGGGGCTTGGGTCCTGGTTGGTCACTGCTGACAACTGAATCCCGGCCAGAGTCCCGGGTTCCTGGGCGCCCCCTGCTGGGGTCTGGCTGTGCCTGTGGTCTTGCTCATGAGGGGCTTGCTGGTGTGGGCCTGCCCAGCCAGGATAGGGGGCTTCTAGGGCGAGCAGGGCCCTCTGGGGCATGGCACGTGCTGCCCAGCCTCAATGTTCCCTGCCCCGTGGTTGGCAACCAGCAGCTGTCTCAATGTGTGTTTGGCCCCCGTGTCCTAGGCTGGGACCCCCTCGTGCGGTGGGGAATGGACAGCTAAGTGGCCAGCTGGGTTTGGTGAGCAGTATTGCAGGGGACGCTGAGCGGGTGGCTCTGTCAGCTCTCTCGTCTCGGCTCCCCAAGAGCTTGGGTCAGAAACCAGAGCAAAAACCGGGGCGGGGGGGTTCCTTAGCGACTGCTCTTGGAGAGCGGAGCCCTTTCAGAACTCACGCGTTCCTCTTGCTTTAGGCGGAAGCTCTGTCCTAAGCAGTGGGCTGTGGGAAGTGAAATGTGACCTTGCAGTTTAACCTCCCGATTCCTGGAGCTGTTGACTTCTGAGCCCGTCTCTGTCACGTGTGTGGCATCTGGATTTGATTTGTGGAAATCTTCAGGGGATTTGCTGTGGCCTGGAATTGTGTGAGGGAGATTTCAGCGCCCAGGACCCCACTCAGCTCTGCGGACTCCACCTGGGCCCTGGGCAGTGGGGTGGGGAAGGGGGAACTGTGGACGGAAGGGGTCCCCGTGGGGTGAACGTCATCGCCATCTCCCCATCTTGCTCTCCTGTCTCGTGCTGTTGTTCTATGGCTGTAGCATCTGTGGTTGTCATGTGTTTTTTTTCTAAGTCTTTCTGAGGTTTGATCTTTTACACTATAAATAATGCCACAGGCACTTCTGTGTGCAATGTTTTTTTGTTTGTTTGCATTGTTCTGGATTCTTCCTGAGGAGTGCTGTAGCCCTGGCTGGTCCTGTGTGAGAATGAGAACCTGGAGTCCAGCTGGTTAGATAGTAGTTAGCAGTAGCTTCTCCTGGGTTTTCAGTATAAAACGTTTTGCCTGTTAATTATACGGCCCAGTATCTCAGTCTGTGTTCTGTTCTTTAGAATACCCAAGAGTAGGTAATTTAGAAAGAAAGAGATTGATTTAGGCTCAGTTCTAGAGGCAGCACAGTCCCGGGGTGTGGTGCTGGCGTCTGCTCCACTTGCCCTGAGGGCCTTATGCACTTTAACTTGGCATGGGAAACACAGGGCAAGCCACGCCCTGTGCCAGAGGGTACAGGGGGCAGGACTCTGGCAACAGCTGACCCACCCCTGGAGAAGGTCAGGTCACCTGTGACAGCCCCGCCCCAGGACCCAAGCCCCTCCCGCAAGGCCCCAACTCCCCACCTGCAGTATTCAGCCTCAATGGGAGTTTCTGCCTGGAGGGACAGTATTCAACCCAAAGCTCTCAGGCCTACCTTCTCTCCCCTTGTGTGGCATTTTATTTTTTGTACATTAAATAATGAAACAAAGCAGAGACATAAAAAGCATAACAGACACCTCTGTTTCTACTATATAGATTATAGGTGATTATTATATATATAGATGATAACCTTTTGGTGTGTTTGCCTCAGATTACTTTATACTAGATTAAAAATGTTTTTAAAAACTTATTTGGAAGGCAGAAAGAGAGAGATCTCATTCACTGGTTCACTCCCCAAATGCCTGCAACCATCATGGCTGGCCGGGCCGGAGCCAGGAGGCAGTAACTCCAGGCAGGTCTCCCACTGGGTGGCAGGGACCCAGCCACCTGTGCCATCACCATGGCCCCCAGGGTATGTATTAGCAGGAAGCTGGAATGGAACAGGACTACAGCCCAGGCACTCCCATGTGGGATATTGGCGTCCCAAGTGGAGGTTTAATTGCCATACCAAATGCATGTCCGTGGTTATTTTTTGAAAGAAAATATTATAGGGACAGCTAAATCTCAACTTGGTTTCTTCCCTTTTCTGCCTCCTCCAGAGTGGGGATTTACTATCTCATAAGAGAAGCTGCTGTGTGCTGTAGAATTTGTGTGATTTTGTACTTTTACTATGCTTTAAGCAGTTGTATAAATGCTCCCATGTAACCTTTTACAAAGATTTTAAAAATATCTAATAGCGTATTTGAGAGGCAGAAAAATCTCCCATCCTATGGTTCACTCCCAAAATGGTCACTCTGGGCCAGGCTGAAGCCAGGACCCAGGAGCTTCATCCGGGGTCTCTCACGTGGTGCAGGGGCCAAAGCACTTGGGCCATCTTCTGCTGCTTTCCCAGGCCATTCACAGGGAGCTGGGTGGGAGGTAGAGAAGCCAGGCCTCTTGTTGGGTGAGGGCACAGCAGGCAGTGGCTTCACCAGCTGCGCCACAACCCCAGTCCTCTCATATAACCTTTTTGATGTTTCTTTTTGCACTCAGCGTTGTGGCTTTGAGATTTATCTTACTTGGTGGGTTTGTTTGGTCGTTGTAACACTGGGTAATATTTCATTGTGGTGGATATCTGTTTACCCATTTCCCTCTGGGAGTTGGCTGAGCAGCTCCCACTTTTTTGTCACCCAGGCATTGTTGTGATGGATTCCCAGGGCCACACCTGCAGACACAGGTGCGCTGGGGTCGCCGAAGGCCCCGCACCTGGAAGGGGCCACCTGTTCTGGGTAGGGGCATCTTGAGCTGCACAGGATCCTGCTGAGCTCTGCTCCAGCGTGGGGGTCCCTTCCTACCCCAGGGTCTCCCCAGCACTTGCTGTAGGTTCCCTTTCTTCGCCTTCAAAACAGGAAGTAGAAAGTCCAGGGCAGCTTTGGAACTAGGAGGGAACTTTGAGCGCAGACTGGAGTGGCTCCTTAGCATCCCCCCCCCCCCCCCCCTTTCTGGTTGTTTGGAGGCGGGCGGTGTGGGCCAGTCTTCCCTGAGGGCTCTGCATCCCTGCAGTGCAGGGAAGGAGCCTCTGGCTCAGTCTGGACTCAGCTCTGAGGATCCATACCCAGCTGCGCCATCATGTTGGCCCTCTTGCCTGCTTCCCTCACGGGCTGCAGGTGTGGGAGTGCAGGAGAAGGCCGTCTGGCTTGGGCTGGCTCCTTCAGGGGCTGCAGTGTAACCTGTGGGTAGCTTCCCCCAGCGCCGCCCCTGCCCCACCGTTTCCCTGTCTGAAGTGCGAGGGTGGAGTCACTTCCCTGTACACCTGCCACTCACAAGCTTGGTTTTTGTATTTAGTGGGGGTCTCCCTTAGGCTTGATCCTTAGGGAGCCAGCAGGTCAGGGAGGTGGTGGCAGTGGCCTGCTGCCTCCCTGTGGCGTCTGCCAACTGTGCTCATTAGATGGACTATTTCTTCCTGTAGCTTCAGGGACTGTCCCTAGACCCCTGGGGCTTAAGGCCAATGTGCACTTATGCTGACAAGGAAAGCCTAGGGCTGCTGCTGGCATGCACGGGTCACTGACAACGCCACACAGGGCGCAGCTTTCTTTGAGACGAACATTCCGAGGTCTATGTAAATTATCCAGTCCTGCTGCTTTCTGAAGCATGCGGGTGTTTGCTGTACACCCACTCTGCTGGTGCTGTCCTCAGAGCAGAAGTCTGTTGGTGAACAGAGGGGCAGAGCAGGTGGGAAGTCTGCCTGGGTGGGGCTGCTGTTCTGGTGGGAAGAGGGTTAAATGAGACAGTGAAGAGGGGAGCTCCAAAGGGTTAGGTTTCATTATTTGTGCCAGGAAAAGCAAATGCATAAATTATACAGCAGGCTAGCAGATGAGTAGATTGCACAGTGTGTTAGCAGGTGAGTAGATTGTATGATATATGTTATCAGGTGAGTAGATTGTACATCGTGTTAGCAGGTGAGTAGATAGTGTGATGTTAGGTGAGTGGATAGTATAGTGTGTTATCAGGTGAGTAGATTATATAGTCTATTCAAACACAGATGTAAGTCCAGAGCATCAAGAAGCTACCAACAGTGTGTTTAACTCTTTTGCCTGAGATGGTGTGTGTGTAGTGTACACACGCAGGACACAGCAGGGGTGCACACCGGCAGCGCATGGGTGTGTGCACACTCAGGGCATGGGGATGTGCACACACAAAACATGGGGGTGTGCACACAGACACAGAGGCGTGCACACTCAGGACATGGGGGTGTGCACACTCAGGACACGGGCTTGTGCACATGCAGGACAAAGGGGTGTGTACACCCAGGACACGGGGGTGTGCCCACTCAGGACACAGGGGTGTGTACATGTAGGACACAGTGGAGGTGTGTGCACACAGGACATGGCAGGAGTGTACACACTCAGGACACAGTGGGGGTGTGCACACACAGGACATGGTGGAAGCAGTGCTCTGGAGAGGGACTAAAATACAGTGGTCCCCTTTACCAGCTGGGGGACACCCTCTGAGACCCACTGTGGTTGCTGGAAACTAGATAGTACTGACCCCTGAAATATGATGTTTTTCCTAAACATACATAGCTGTGATAAAGCTTAATTTATAGAGATAGTGAGAGATTAATGTGATAGCAAAATTGAAGAGTTGTTATTAATATGCTGAGATAAATGTTATGTGAATGTGGTCTCTCTGCTCTCTCTAATCTTATTCCACGGCGTCACCTTGGATGGATGACTTCACTGACCAGCGATGGTCACCTCCCTTGTAGAGAGCATGGTCCCGGCCAGGAGCGGATGAGCTCATGTTTGTCTGCATCACTGCCGACACTGCCGACACACCTGTTATTTAATTTCCTTGTGGTCTCGGAAAGAGCAGCCGGCTGTGAGCCGCGTGTCTGCCCGGTGCAGTGTCTGCCGGCAGTGCTGCTCAGGGAAGGGCCAGATCGGGAACATCCCCGGCAGGTTGGGCCTCTCGAGGTCACAGGCAAGTGGTGATGTGCTGACCTGGGGAAGCAGGGGGCCAGGGCAGGGGACGCCGTCTGGAGCTCCTCCCACTCCTGGCTGCCCGTGCTGTGCCTGGCATTTTAGACACGCAAAAGGAGGCGACAGACACCAGCAGAGCCTGCCAAGTCTGTGGTGGGAATGTTTGCTCCCCAGTGTTTGGCGGTGCCCTGGCACCAGCTGCAGTGTCGCTGCTTGGGGCATAGCTTGCGCTGATGCCCCTCAGCCTTCTTCCTGTGCACCTGGCCTTCCCTTGGGTGACATCTGTGAGACCTGCAGTGTTTGTGCTCATCTGTCTGGCAGTTGACACTCAGGCTGTCTGAGTTAAACTGCCCAGCCTGTGGGCCTCTTAGCATTCCTAGAGGCAAAGGTCCCCATCTGGGAAGCACCAGGGGGCCTCAGAGCACCGCTGAGTCTGTTGGGCGGAGTTTGGCGGAGCTCAGTGGAGCACTCTGGGTGCAGGGGGGTGGTGGACATGGCCAGTGCTAAGGCGCAGCACTGGCTTTCAGTGGGTCAGGCCTGTGCACCCGGTGGGGTCTGAGAGCCAGTGCAGTCCCCCAACCCCTGGCCAAGGATACTGGCCTGCTTGCCCAGTGGAAGCCAGAAACTGGCCAGGTGCCTCCCACGGGTGTCACAGGTCCTGGGATGATCCCCGCAGCACCCCTTCCCCACCCCCCACGGCCCTGTGACCTCAGGTGCCCGCTGCCCTGCCCCGTGGCTCCTGCTGCTGCTCCTCCCTCTGCTTTCCTTCTCTCTCCTTCCTTTTATACCCTTTTTTAAGGTGGTGGTTAGAAAACATTGTTTCAAACAAACTGTTACTGCCAGGAAAATTTAATACCAAATCTAAAAAACCAACACCTTGTGATTTATGGGAGAGGTGAATTGTGGAATGTGTATGCCCTCCACACAAGGATTATTTGTTCTACAAAAATATCCTTTAGTGAGCTCTGATGAACACTAGGACTGACTCTGCCTTTGAAAAAACGATGACAGGGAATTGGGAGCAGGAGGCGTGGCTCCCTGGGGGAGGGGTCAGGGGACTGGTTATGCTTATAGCACCCCTCAGTCAAGAGTGCAAGCTTGTGTAGCCATACGGTACTGTTGCTGTGTCCTAGTCCTTTTTCCATTGCTATGATGGAATACCTGAGGCTAGGTGATTTATAAAGAAAAAATTGGGAAGCTGGGAGGTCCAAGGTGAGAAGCTATATTTGGGGAAGGCTTTTTTTTTTTTCCTGGTGAGTGGCAGACAAATGTAGGGTCCATGTGCTGGCTCTTTCTCAGTTGCCTGGAACAACCCAGGCCAGGCTGAGCCCAGGAGCCATCCTTATGGATGGCAGGGACCCCAGTTTCTCGAGCCATCACCATGGCCACGCAGGGTCCCCATAGCAGGAAGTTGGAATCAGGAGCTGGAGCTGGGCATGGAACCCAGGTGCTGTGACTTGGGTCCAGAAGTGCTTGGCCAGGTGCCCGTCCCTGGGGTAACTGTCCCTAGGAGGTGCAGGACGTGGGGAGGAGCCACGTGGGGAGCCACGTTGACCTTTATAACAGACCAATTCTTTTTTTAAATTTATTTTTAAGGAATACACATTTTATAAGTACAACTTTAGGAATACAGTTATTCTTCCCACCATACCTACCCTCCTATTCACACTCCCACCCCTCCTCTTCGTCCCCTTCCCAGTCCCATTCTCCATTAAGATTCATTTTCAATTAACTTTGTACACAGAAGACCAACTCTCTACTAAGTAAAGATTTCAACAATTTGCACACACACACACACACACACAAACTGAGAACAAATTTTACAGTTAACTCTCATAATACAACTCTTTGAGGACAGAGGTCCTGCATGGGGAGTTAGTGCACAGTGACTCCTGTTGTTAATTTAACAATTAACACTCTTACGTATGATGTCAGTGACCACCCTAGGCTCTTAACATGAGCTGCCTAGGCTATGGAAGCCTTTTGAATTCACAAACTCTGTCAGTATTTGGATAAGGTCATAAGCAAAGTGGAAGTTCTCTCCTCCCTTCAGAGAAAAGTACATCCTTCTTTGATGGCCCCTTCTTTCTGCTGGGGTCCACTCACAGAGATCCTTCACGTAGGACATTTTTTGTTACAGTGAACAGATCCACTCTTGAGGTAACTCCCTGGCCCACCATTTCAGTGACCGGTGAATGGATTGTTATAGGCACAAGGGCGCCGCCCTCCTGAAAGTCCCACCTGCTCCCACTTGTAGTCCCAGTCCCAGCTTCCGGCGCTAGGCTGTGCATCCTGAGGCTGGTGCCCCTCCTGCTGGTGCTGCTGCAGGTCAGGGCTCCTTGGAGACCAGGGTCCCGATGCTGTCGCTGGTTCCTCCGTCACCAGCTGTCCCGTGGACCTGTCTCTGCCACATTCTGTTTCCCTGCCATGTCTCATTGCCCTGAAAGTATCGAGGTTAGGGACGACTGGAACATGGCTCATCCCTGCTATGATGCTGAGTGTCTCAGGAGCCCCAGGACACCCATACAGTTCAGGGTGCCTGGAAGCTGGCGGTGCAGACAGCGGTGGGTGGGGGTGGGCGAGAGCTGGAGCTTTTGGACTCTGGGTAAAGTGGGTCACAGCAGTGGTGTTGGAAATTACTTTAGATTTATTTATTTACTTGAAATACAGAGTTACAGAGATAGAGAGAGGTCATCCATCTGCTGGTTCACTCCCCAAATGGCTGCAACAGCTGGAGCTAAGCCGATCTGAAGTCAGGAGCCAGAAGCCAGGAGCCAGGGTCTCTCACGTTGGGTGCAGGGGCCCAAGTGCTAGGATCATCTTCCACTGCTTTCCCAAGTGGATTGGTGGGGAACTGGATGAGAAGTAGAGCAGCTAGGACTTTTTTTTTTTTTTTTTTTTTTTGGGACAGGCAGAGTTAGACAGTGAGAGAGAGAGAGAGACTGAGAGAAAGGTCTTCCTTTTTCTGTTGGTTCACCCCCTAAGTGGCCGCTACTGCCGGTGCTGCGCTGATCCGAAGCCAGGAACCAGGTGCTCTTCCTTGTCTCCCATGCGGGTGCAGGGCCCAAAGACCTGGGCCATCCTCCACTGCACTCCTGGGTCACAGCAGAGAGCTGGACTGGAAGAGGAGCAACCAGGACAGAATCCGGTGCCCCAACTGGGACTAGAACCCGGGTTGCCAGCGCCGCAGGCAGAGGATTAGCCTAGTGAGACACGGCGCCAGCCTGAGCAGCTGGGACTTGAACTGGCGCCGATGTGGGATGCTGGTGTCACAAGTGGTATGCCGCAGTGCCAGCCCCTGAGAGTGAACGAAATTATTGAGAGGGCAGCATCGAGTCACTGATAACTGACAGTGTTTTTAGGACCTGTTAGTGATTCTGAAAGAGAGATCTGTGCATCTGTCAGTCTATCCTCTCACTCTCAGTCATCTGTCACTTGCTAGTCTTGGAAAATACCATTTAAAGGAACACCTTTGATACCTTCTCAGACATCAGCTTTAACAATAGGGCACAGCTGCTCTGAAGCAGCTTGCAGGCTGGTTTGAAATCTGTCAGTGACAAAGTGAGAGAGTGCATCCCAGCTCTGCGGGACACTCCGCCCAGCAGGTTAAAGGTGGCAGGGAGGCCCACAGGAAGACAGCTCCCTCCTTGGGTGAGGACCAGGATGGAGAGGGAGAAGCTCGTGGCACGCCCTGGGCCAGGAGGGGGCCTGGGTTCACAGGTCCTTCCAGGAAGGGGTCGAGCAGGGCCGCGGGTCTGTGTGCTGGGCAGGCTGCCCATCAGCCCTCCCCACGGGACGCTTGCGTCGCTGTCCCTTCCTACCTGCAGCAGGCACTTTCTGGACCCCCAGTGCATGGGAAGTGCTTTGCCGAGGGCTGGACCATGGCCAGAGAGGGTCCTCCCCACACAGTGCCTTCCAGGCTGGCCGAGACAGATGTGAGTGACTAAACACCTAACAGATGGGACAGCTCGGGTGGTGGTGGGAGTCAGGGGGAAGGTGAACCTGGCCCTGGGATAGCCAGGGCGGGGTGCGTGCTGTGCGTGCTGTCACCATTGTGGTCGCTTCTCTTGGTGAGGGAAGGTCTCGGGGTGGTGTCTGTGCAGACACCTGCGTGGCTGTGAGGATGGCAACGCAAGAAGGTGCTGGGGGAGCGTCCTGGGGGTGGGGGAGGGCAGCCAGTGCCGTGGCCCTCACACGCCAGTGTGGATGTGCTTGCGGGCTCAGGGATGGCCAGTCTGTCAGCAGAGAAATGGAAGGTCACTCAACACGGCGGTTTTATTTTCAGATAGTCATTTTTCCTCCGGCCGCTGCTGGAGTCGATGACTGCTGGAGTCGATGACTGCTAGAGTCAATGACTGCTGGAGTCGATGCTCCAATCAGTAATGTGCTTGCAGCAGCCGCTGTGGGGCTTTGTCCCCGCCCACCACTCTCAGAGCACGGGGTGCCATGGTGCTGGGCCCCCATTTGTCCTGAAGGGTGCTGAGGGGCCGGGGGAGAGCTGGGGACCTGCCCTCGCTCTGACACCGTGTGACAGCTCCTCTGTGGCCGTGTGCCAAGTGCTTGCCAGTCTGCTGTTGAGTAGGTTCTGCCTCACTGTACAAGCAAACCCGAAGCAGGCTACTTTTCAGTAAAAGAGGTTTATTCTGCTCACGCTCTTGGAGGCTGCAAGTCCCATCCATGTGGCCTCCAGCGAATGGCTGGTGGCAGGAGCAGGTTCACATGAGCCGGAGAGCTCATTGCAGACAGGAAGCCGGGAGACAGACTGGGCAGCACCCTCTGTTTACCTGAGGACCTCCCACTAGGCCCCACCTCTTAAAGGGCCATACCTCCCAACATCACCACACTGGGGGGTCAGCTTCTAATCACAACCCCCTGGGGCCATGCCACACCCAAACCCTGGCACCTGCCCTGCCCCTTGTCTTCTCCAGCACCCTCCCCTCCAATGGGAGGCAGGTCCTTACTCCGTGATGTTTTTGATACATCCCAATACCTTCTGTTGGAAGTCTGTGAAGCTTTAGAAGCCTGATCTGCAGATAGTTCCTCCCTGCCAGGCGTAGAGTGTGTGGAAGGAAGCTTCTAGCTGGGCATGGGCGGAGTTGGGATTGGAGGTGTGGGCAGAGTTTAGTATGGGGCAGGGCCGGGAACTACCTGCCCTGCAGCCAGAGGAACACGGAGCCAGGCAGCTCGCATCACAGTCTGTGGGCTCAGAATGCACTCTTTTCTTGGGTCTAGGTGTTGGTATATGGAGAAGGTGTTCTGACTGTAATGGAAGGGGGATGACCATGTCACCAGTCCTTTCTCCAGCTCCAGAGCCCCCATGGAAACAGTCCTCGGAGTTCTTACCCATTCCGTGGGCCACCTGGGGCATAGCAGTTGACCAGAGTTGCCGACATCTGCGTGGCACCTTTGCCTCTGAGTCCAGGGCTGAGTATCTGATCCTGGGCCGCCCTGTTTCTTGGGCCCATGCAGGCACTGACTCCCCACCACTGGCGTGGTTCCAGCCCGGCCAGGGCGCCCCCTGTGCTGGGCAGTGACTGATGGGTGGCATTTCCGTGGCTGATGGTGCGCCGTCTTGCTGAGTCCAGGTGTTCGCACAGAATCAGGCAGCCCCTCAGGCACGCTGGCGTCTGCAGTTCCTGCAGTACTTGTCCATGGAGCCCAGGCCTGGGCGGGGTAGACTGCGAATTTTCCGTTTGAGTGAAGTTCCCTGGGCCCTGTGCTGTCACTGTCCCTTCCAGCAGCTCTCCTGGGGACAGTCTGTGGCTGCGCAGTGGCTGGCGATGCTGCTGCAGGAGGGCCTGCTCCTCTGCATGCAAGCCTTGGGGGTTCCTACACACCTGCCGTGTGCCGTGCTCAGGGCCAGCCCTCACCAACCCTCTTCTTTTTCCAAGGACGTGGCCATGACCCGACTCCTTGCCAAGTGATAAACGAGTTTTCTCCCCAAAGTTGAGCTAAGGTCTTGGCATGGCTTTACGTCCCCAGTGAGAGTTTAGTGGAGCCCTGGTGCGGCCCTTCAGCGACGGGCTGGGTTGGCGAGGCTGCTTGCTACTGCCTGGACCGGGTAGTGCTGTGGCCGGCTGCTCCGGCCTCCCTGTGTGGGCAACACGGAGGAGTGCTGAGTGTGACAGAGTATGAGGCAAGCTTCCCCTCTCCCTCCCTCCTCCCCCAGGCTCTCCTTTCCAAGATAGTTGAGTCTTTCCAGAGCTCTTCTGTTACCCTGCTCTCTCTCAATCACATCCTTCGATCTGAACAAAGCAGCATTGTTTGAGGGTACCTCAGCCTGAAGCAGCCTCGGTCCTTACTGAATTTGGATGCTGCTACCTGAATTCTGCTCTCGACAGAATTCATTAAAAATGAAAGGAGGCAGAGAAATTCAGCACAGATTTAATCATTATTCCTGGGGGGAGTGACCTCATAATTATATGTATGGAGTATTGTTATAAACAAGCCTTTTAAGCATTGTTAATCAAAGGCAGATTAGGAAGGAGCTACAAATATGTGATTACAGGCTGATTAAAAAAGCCTTAAAGTACGGGTCCGGCTTCAGAATCACATTGTTAGTGCCAACTGCATCAGACTGGTTGTTGTTTTTTTTTTTTTTTTTTAAGATTTATTTATTTTTTTGAAAGGCAGAGTTACAGAGAGGCAGAGGCAGAGAGAGGGCGAGAGATCTTTCATCTGCTGGTTCACCCCCCAAGTGGCTGCAATGGCTGGACCTGGGCCGATCTGAAGCCAGGAACCACGAGCTTCTTCCAGGTCTCCCACACAGGTGCAGGGGCCCAAGTGCTTGGACCCTTTTCCACTGCTTTCCCAGGATACAGTAGAGAGCTGGATTGGAAGTAGAATAGCCGAGACTTGAACCAGTGCCCATGTCGGGGGACTGGGGAGCAGGGAGAGAAAGAAAGAAGTCTTCCATCTGCTGGTTCACTCCCCAAATGTCCATGACAGCAGGGGCTGGGCCAGGCTGCCATCAGGAGCCCAGAACTCTACCTAGGTCTCCCAGGTAAATGGTGCAGCCTCAACCACTTAAGCCACACTCTGCTGCCCCCAAGGCTGCACAGCCTCCCACAGAAAACCTGCACTGTTAGGGAGCTGTGCCTCGTGCGTGTTGGGTGGCTGCTGAGGGTGACTCCGGGGCTGGAGACATTGCTGATGAGGCCTGTGAAGGGATTGAAAAGGAACTCACTTCATAAGCCGAGCATAGGGGAAGAGAACACTTTATGATTAATAGAATTTTTAATTTTAAATTTGTCTACATACATATACAGAGCGAGGAGGACTTTTTGGTCTGCATCCACAATAATCACATATTCCCCTTGGCACAGGCCACTGGTTGGGGCTTTCTTACTGCCCAGCTGCCTTCAAGAGGGGATTGGGTCACCTTCCATTCCTGGTTTCCTAGGTTACCTGCTAATCCTTCCTGGCTCTGGGGTGGGGGGGATTGGGTAGAGAGGAGGCTAGGGCGGAGAGGGGCCTCCTCCCCCTCCCTGTTTTCCCTGCACTCTTGCTGTGCTTTCCCTGCCAGGCAGCAGGGCTGGGCCGGGGGCTCCGGAGAGTGCTGGGGAGATCACAGTTTGTACCACGTGGTTTGCTTCCTGCTGCAGACAGCGGACCCTATGGAGCATCTGAATTCTCTTTAAGTAGATTTATTGTATGAAATATTCATCGGAGCGGGCTTGGCGGTGAGCGTTCGGAACAGTGTCCCGAGCACAGTTTGTCCTCGTGAATCTATTAATGCTGATGGGATGCAGTTATCGCTGGGAAGGCTTTGGGGAGAGGTGGGGCTGGGGAGGGGGTGAGCTGGCCCTGACACTCCCTTTTCTCCCTGAGTGGGACTGGCAGGCCCTGCGCCCTGTTCCTGTCTCTTCCTTTTATGTGGGCACAGAGGCTGCCGCTTCTTTGAGACCCCTCTCGTGGGCTTCCAGCCTCCTGTCGCCTTGCAGCTGCCTGGTGTGGCTGGCGGTGCGCGGACGCTCCGAGGGAAATGCTGGCTCGTGAGGAGGGGGCACTCGGGCCTTGGGCGGAGGGGCGGGGGCTCTCACACTTAGGAGGAAGAGCAGCAGGCGTCCCATGCTTGTCCCAGATCATCCTAGCAGCCCCCATAGATGCAGGTGTTTTGATTCCTGTGTTACCCGTGAAGGTGTTGCAGCTCAGAAGCAGCTTGCCCAGAGTACAGTTCATTTCATTTAGCAAACTTGTACTGATGGCCTCTCGTGTAGCCAGTGGCAGCCTCTGGCAGGGCCTGGTCCAGCAGATGCAGAGACAGAGACCTGGTGCACGGGTCCTGCAGCATCAACGAAGCCTGGCATGAGTTCAGGTGCGGGAAGGCCCTGAGGAATTGTGGGAGGCTGTGGGGAGGCAAGGATGTGAGCCACAAAGCTAGGGCCAGCTGGCTTGGTTCAGTTCTGCCCAGTCACTGGGGGAGGGTATGGGGGTGGCCAGGGCCCTGCCTGCAGGTGCTCCTAAGCCTTGCTAGGGATTTGGGCCATGTCTGAAGCAATGAGGAGCTCTTGGGGGGTGGTTTTATTTTATTTTTATATGTTTAGTTTTATTTGAAAGTCAGAGAGAGAGAGATTTTCCATCTGCTAGTTCACTCCCCTAAATGCCCACAACAGCCAGGGCTGGGCCCAGCTGAAGCCAGGAGACTGAAACCCCATCCTAGTCTCCAATGTGTTAGCCACAGGGACCCAAGTACTTGAGCTGTTATCTGCTGCCTCCCAGGGTACATATCAACAGGAAGCCGGCCCAGAAGGGGACCCGGTTGTGAGCCCAAGGACCCTGGCACGAGATGTGGGTGTCCCAGGTAGCATCTTAACTGCTGCACCAAACACCCACCTCGTTGGAAGTTCTGAAGCCAAGGATAGAGAGACATGGGTTTGTGTATTTGGAAAATAACTCTGGGGGTACAGCCGAGGCTGTTGGCATGGGTGAGGTAGGAGGCAGGGCAACCTGTGAGGGTGGTCATGGGGCAGGGCTGAGAAACCTTGGTGTTTGTGTTGGGAACTGGTTTGGATTCTGCACGTCAAGCTGGGAGGCCGCAAGAAAGAGTCGAAGCAAAGAAGCAGAAAAGGGATGAAGGAAGAGTAGCACCTTGCAAGAGAAATGTTCCAAAATAAAGGATCTGAAGAGTTACGTAAAACACGTCTCAGGGAGTGATGAGGACCAGCGCAGTGTGAACGTTTTCTAAGTTTAACAGAAGTTTCAGGGCCCTTGGGGGTAGCAGCAGACACTTCATGTGAGCTAAAACAAATACAGGATGAAGAGAAATAGAAGGGAGGTGTTTGAGAATATAGACCAAAGTGGCCAGTGTTGTGGTGCACAGGGTTAAATCACCGACTGTAGCACTGGCATCCCACTTGTTCTGAGTGCCGGCTACTCCACTTCCTATCCAGCTCCCTGCTTAGTGCACCTGGGAAAGCAGTGGAAGATGGCCCAAGTCCTTGCTTCCCTGTAACCATGTGGGAGACCCAGGTGCAATTTCAGGCTCCTGGCTTGGGCCTGGCCATTATGGTCATATTATTGTCACCAGAGAATGGAAGATTCTTTCTCTTTCTCTGTAACTCTGCCTTTCAATAAATAAATATATCTTAAAAAAAAATGTAGACCAGAACCCCAAGCAGGGGAAAGCAGACAGGGCACTTACCACCACTGCACAGCTGTGATGTGACCACTGAAGGCTCTGGAAGCGGGTGTGTGGGTGACCCTGGGACCCTAGACCCACTCAGGGAAGAGGGGAAGGCAAATGACAGAGGGAGCCCACCTGTTCGACAATTCCCCAGACACCCCCTACACCTGTCCCGCTGGCAGGTCACCGGCAGCACCAGCTGGCTGACTGGGGGTTGACATGGCTCCACCTTTCGCTGTTGGCACCATGTAGGTGGGTTTGCGGCTGGGAGTCAGTGTGACGGCAGCTGGCAGGCTTGTCCTGTCTTGTCCGCTATCAGGGAAGAGGGCTGCAGGACGAGGGTCGCCATCTCTTAGGAGGGTGGAGGAAGAAAGAGGTGGGATCCCCAGGCTTCTGGCTCCATGTAGAGAGGATGCTGTGGATGCTGCTGGGCACTTGGAGCGGCAGGAAAAGCTTGCTGGACCGACTCGAGCAGCGGGCATGGGAGTTTGGTGTCGTTTGAGGCCAAGCTGTGTGTGGGATGGACTTCTGATCTTCTGGAATACAGTCAGCTGGGAACCCCGCCCCCATTATTACTCATGTTTAATCACTGGTCCTGCCATGTCTTCCTGCCTTGTCGGCTGCTGTTGAGGAACAAGGATGTGTTTATAGGGGAAGGACTGGTGGGGCTGGGGCTCTGGAGACTGTACACCCATTAGCCCTGGGACCTGAGTGCTGGGACCTGTCTGGGTGTTTGCTTTCTCATCTGTAATTTCTAAATAAACTTTTTAAAAAAGAGATTTACTTTATTTATTTGAAAAGCAGATTAACAGAGAAAGAGGGAGAGACAGAGAGAGAAAGAGATCTTCCCCTTGCTGGTTCACTTCCTAGATGGCCACAACAGCCAAGACTGGGCCAGGCTAAAGCCAGGAGCCAGGAGCTTCATCTGGGTCTCCCACAAGGGTGGCAGGGGCCCAGGCACCTAGGCCATTATTGGGGAGCTGGATTGGAAGCGGAGCAGCCGGGACTTGAACTGGTGCTCAGATATGGAACATTGGCATCACTAGCGGTAGCTTAACCCGCTGCGCCGCAACGCCGGCCCCCTCATTTGTAATTTGGAGGCTGTTAGCGTTATGCCTGCCTCACTGAAGTCCTGGTCGTCCTGGGGATCCGTGTGCAGCGTCTGGGGCTCCACGTGACCTGGGTGCCTCGAGGACAGCAGCGCCCGGTCTTCTCACTGCTCTCATGGCTCCCCGCAGTGTCGGGAATGCTCGGGAGGGGCTGGTTGAGTTGGTGGCTGCGGATACCCGATACCGTGGCCCTGACCATTTTCCTGGGGCCAGGTCCTTGCATGGCTCGCCCTCTTGGGCAAGGAGAGGAGAGCTGGAGTGCCTGGTGGTGCTGCAGGACACAGGTCGAGGCCCCCGGAAGCTACCCTGCCCGCAGTGGCATCAGCCACCGTGGCCTGCTGGGGACCCTGGGTTCTAGGACCACCCCTTTGATGTGGTTTCCAGTCGCTGGGCACAGCGCTGCCTTCGGGGTGGCCCAGCTTGAAGCTCAGTGGCCCCATTATTCCTTGTTGCCTTAACTCCCACTTGCTTCCTAACCTCTGCCTGCTGTGCGCGGACCCCAGAGAGGCCCAATTTGTTTCTGCCTCTGTGGGCCCGTGTGCGTGCTGGGCGTCTGGCGCTAAGGGCGAGGGCCCAGTCACTGACCCGTGTGGTTTTCTTGTGCCCCGCTGCAGGTCATCTTCCATGATGTCGCTGTGCTCACGGACAAGCTCTTCCCCGTCGTGCAGGCCATGCAGAAGCACTTCAGTGCTGGCTCGGGGACCTACTACAGCGACTCCATCTTCTTCCTCTCGGTGGCCATGCATCAGATCATGCCCAAAGGTAACGTGGACTGCCCGGGGCTGCAGCCCCGGGGTGTCTGATTTTTTGCACATGTCCATGCCTCCGGTACCACCATAGCCCATGTCACTGAAATGTGAGTGAGAGAGCTAGGGGCCCAGCCAAGCCCTTTGTACAACAGAGCTTCCTGCACAAAAGTCAAGGTTGCATAGCTCCCAGGGACCCATTCCTATGCACATGGCATGAGTGGTGCAGTTCGCTGGCCCTGGGCTCGGGGAATCTGGGGCACAGAATCTTAGGGAAACACTGCAGACTTGTATTGATTGATTGTCACTTGCTAACACCTTGCCCTTCATTTCCTAACTTGGCTGGGTTCAGGAAGGCAGCTGGGTCATGGGGGGTGCCACAGGTCAAGCCTGGTCAAGTTCTCTTTGGGCTGTATGGGACACTGGAGTTGGAGGGGAGTGAGATGCTTAAACTACCCTGGCAACTCATGCAGACCTCGGTCCCTAACACAGACCAGGCGCTCCCTGCACCACCACCCCAGCTGCTGGGAGAGTCGTCCTTTGGGTCACCTTGCCTCTGTGTGGTGCACACGTGTACGTGTGTGTGCATGTAGCCATGGATCCATAGCAGATTTGCTTAAGATGATGCCAGTTTTCTATGACACGTGTGTGGTAAATTCCAGGCTGTATTAGAAACAGGAAGCTGAGGCTTTTTAAAGCACCTCCTGTCCCCTTCCTCGTGCTGTCTTAACGTGACCGTAATGTCCTCAGTCTGTCGTCATCCTGCCCTCCCCTTTGCGAGCTGTCGACCGGTGCCCACCGGTTCTGGAGGCTGGAGTGACTAATGTGTCCCCACGCTGTTGGTGACCTCAGACAAGAAGTGCAGTGGTTCCCTGGGCTGGCAGCGTCAGCATCCAGGCTGACAGTCCCTGTGTCCCCGTGTAGTGCAGGGGTGGGGGCTGGCGCAGGAAAGGCTTTGCAGGGGGAAGGTGCTGGAGAGAGATGCTGGCACAGTGGAGGCAGCCTGGGCTTGGGATTGCGTGTGCTGCTCTCTTGAATGGTATCTGGACCCCAGAAAGCTTTCCAGTGGGGTGGGGGTGGGTGCGGCCACTCCCGAAACAAGGCTGTTGAAGGCCAGGAATGTTCGGTCCCTGGTGCTGGTGTTCATTTTTTTAAAGTCAACTAATTAGTGAGTTGATTCTTTAAATGAAGAGAGAAAGGGGAGAAAGAGAGATCGTCCATCTGCTTGTTCACTCCCCAAATACCCACAACAGCTAGGGCTGGACCAGGCCAAAACCAGGAGTCTGGAACTCAATCCAGGTCTCCCGCGTGGGTGCCAGGGACCCAAGGAGTTGAGCCATCACCTGCTGTCGTCCAGGGTGTACATTAGCAGGAGGCTTGATCAGGATCATTGCTGGGATTTGAACTTGGGTACTCTGATGTGGGATGCGAGTGTCTGAAATGGCACCTTAACTGCTGCACCCGGCACCTGCCACCCCACACTCAGGCTGGTGCAGGACACTGGAGTGAGCAGGGATCCTGGGCAGAGGAGAGTTAGGAGCGTCTTAGGGAGGCTGAGTGGAACCTCCTAGCTTTTTCTGCTTCACTGTCCTAGCGCCAAGGATGACAGTCCCAGTGCTCCACAGAGGGCTGGGGGTGGAGCTCCTGGACATTCCAAGGAGCCATGCTCTGTCTCCCTCCTCATGCCTCAGTGGCTTAGCAGTAACCTGTGGGTGTTCACTCTCTGCAGAGCCAGAGTGCAGGCTCCGAGAGCCCGGGAGGATTGTCTTTGAGTCATAGGCCACTCCTTTGTGTCTTAATTCTGAAATCCTTTAATTGGCACCTACATGGACTAGGTCAGTTTGGGAGAGGTGCTAGGTACATCTCCATGGCTCCCTGTACACTGAGCTTACACACCAGTTGGGAGAGAGCCCATTCCCAGTCTTCTCTCCCTGTGCTCTCTCCTTGGTCCTCGACACAAGATGCCTTGGTAATAACAAATGTGCTTACCTTGTCCCCAGGGATGATCTCATCCCATGTAAGCCAGAAAGGAGCTATAATCCCCCCCCCCCCTTTACAGGTGAGGAAAATGCAGCAGGAGCACCCTGTGGCTGCCTGACCCCAGGGCTTGCACTCTTTAGTAGGAAAAGGAGATTTGGATGATCCACAAATCTCCGAAGTTAATTATAAGCTATCCTGATAACTTTCATTCGAATAGATAAAGTTTCTAAGACAATGAGCAGTGCACAGCCAAGAATAACCGAGCACAAAGAAAACAAAATTCAGTGAGTGAGAGCCACAAAATAAGAGATGGCAGAAGTAGCCCTGCAAGACTGTAGCTGTTAGAATGGTCAGAGGTGGGTTGTAAACAGTGTGTGCTGACCATGGTTGAAGAAAAGAAAAGCGAGCTTGAAAGTACCTTCAGAAACAGGAAACTGTAACAAGTGACCTAGCATATTTGAAGCAGAACCAAATGGAACTTCTAGAAAAATAAAGGGTAATCAAAACAAAAAGTTATAAGCACTAATTAAGAAAAATTTTACAAATGCATATTATTAAAGGCAACCCATGTGCTAATTCCTACATTTTGTGTTTCTTACCCATGTTCTATTCTCCTCTCCAAGAATGGGCTCTGTAAATAGATACTTTTCTGGTTTTTTTTTTTTTTTATAGTTTATTTATTTGAAATGAGGGTGAGGGAGGGAAGACAGAGAGATGGGCAGACAGACAGGCAGGCAGAGAGAGGATTGAGATTGAGATTCTATTTGTTGGTTCACTGCCCCAAATGCTAAAGCCAGGAGCCTGTAGAACCATCCGAGTCTTCCATGGGGGTGACAGAGACCCGAGCACTTGCCATCACCTGCTGTCTTCCCAGGTGCACATTAGTAGGAAGCTGGGTTGGAAGCAGAGGTGGGACTTGATCCCAGGCACTCTGATGTGGGATGTGGGCGTCCTGAGTGAGCAAGGGGCGGCTTAACCCATTGTGTCACAGTGCCCACCCCTTACTCATTTTGAAGCACACCATGACACACGGCAACTTTTTTTTAATAAAATTATAAATGAGAGTGAACTCTACATCCTGACCTGCAAGTTGCTTTTGTTTCACTTCCTAATGTGGTAGATACGTTTGCTATCAATGTGTATGGATCAAATGAAACTCATTATTTTGTTGGCCTTGCTGTTTGCACATGGAACAAAATCCAGAGAAAGGGCATACAGAGGAAAAGGTCTCCTTCCCAGCCTCACTTCCTACACTAAGTCCTCACTGCCCTGGAAGGTTCTGCACCTTATTTCTCTCCCTTGCCGGTGTGTCTTGCTGAGAGTTCCAGGTCAGCATGTGTAGGTGCCTTACCTTATAGCAGGCTATGGAATCTGGGCTTTAGATTATTTCCAGTTAAAGGCAATGCTACGGTCACCGTCTTATTCCGAAGTGACATCGCACATGCACTGCATGTTTTTTGGAGAAGTTCCTAGAATGACGTCGCCAAGCAGAGGGTGTGCGTTTTCAGATCTGTTAGATCTTACCAAATTGCCCTCCACCCCTGTACATCCCCACTTCTCCTATCACCAGCAGTGGTTGAGATTGTCTGTTTCCCTAGATAGCTCATAATCCAAGCATACTGTTTGATCTTTGCCAATTTGATAGGAGGAAAATTATTTCTCAGTGGGGTATTTTCATACTTTGAGTAAAATTGGATCTCCTTTCACATGATAAGAATCCCTGAAATTCATTTTCTGTGAATGACTCACATCATTGGCCCATTTTTTTCTATTGGGTTGTTGGTTTTTTCATTGTGATTTCAAGGAGCTCTGTATTTATTAAAGGAATCAGCATTCTCCCCTGATACTTATCAAAAACTTTTTTTGGTAGTTTGTTATCTTTTGACTCTTTTTTCATCTGTGAAGATTTTAAAAAATGTGCTGTCAATGCATCAGTCTTTTAGGACTTCCAGGTTTTGTATTGCTCCTAGAAAAGCCTTCTTTATTCCAAGATTATAAGGAACATTATCTTGTGATTTGTGATAAAATACTTTGTAAACTGCAGTATATGTGTACACAGAGAAGTGAACTTTTTTCTAAGGATTTTTTTTTTTATTTATTTGAAAGAGTTACAGCAAGAGGTAGAGACAGAGAGAGAGGTCTTCCATCCGCTGGTTCACTCCCCAGATGGCCGCAACGGCCGAAGCTGAGCTGATCTGAAGCCAGGAGCCAGGAGCATCTTCCAGGTCTCCCACAAGCATGCAGGTGCCCAGGAGTTTCAGAAACCTGGGGTGGGAAAACTCCCTCCATTCAGACAGGCACCAGAGACCGTGGAGGATCAAGCAGTTTATGTCAGCGGGCTCAGCTGGAATCATTTCCCAAGAACTGAGCAACAGTGCCAAGTTTCTTACAATATTTATAGGTTCATCAGCATCATGCCTTAGCTGTTACAGCATTGGTGGGCTTGAATTGCAGCCTATGTGACTTAGGACCACACTTCCAGTGGTCGGTGGGTCTGGTGTGTTTGTAAGAGAGATACCAGGGGCAGGTTTATTAGGACAGCTCCATGACTGGAGTTTACAGAAGCAGAACTTAGGACATCTTCCCTCCCTAGACAAGATCACAGTGGGCAGCTGCTTCACTAGCTAATTGTGAACAACTACTTTTCAAGGTCTGTGTTCAGAGGAGGTGTCTGCTTTCTTTTCTTTGTCTCTGTGGCCATATTTCCTCTACACTAGAACTTGGGTCATCCTCCGTTGCTTTAGCAGGGAGCTGGATCAGAAGTGGAGCATCCGGGACTCAAACCGAGGTCCATATGGAATGTCGATGCTGCAGGCCAGGGCTTTAACACACTGTGCTGCAGCACCAGCCCAAGAAGTGAACTATTA
Source organism: Oryctolagus cuniculus (assembly GCF_964237555.1). Classification (NCBI taxonomy): domain Eukaryota; kingdom Metazoa; phylum Chordata; class Mammalia; order Lagomorpha; family Leporidae; genus Oryctolagus; species Oryctolagus cuniculus. The sequence goes on from NC_091435.1 coordinate 84,350,649, forward strand.
TTACTCTTAAGAATAGTCCTGACCTACTCTATTCTCTGAATTCATCTAAAGGAATTCTTTGTTCAAGGAGGGCCCAGTGGGGTATTGGATGCCGAGGATTGGAAAGCCTGCATCAGGCCAGTCTCACACCTTGGGCTTCTGGACCCAAATTGACTGCGTTCTCAGAATTCCCATGTTTCCACCTTGGGGGCTGCTGGTCACCATGGCTGTCTACACATAAGGCAGTGAAAGCGGAAGAGATTTGGAAAGAGAGGCCCAGGTGAGGGCAGTGGAGCCAGCATGCCACAGAGCCCAGGGCTGGGTCTTCCTCTCCTCTGGGTACTGCTGGGGCAGCATTGCGTCTGAGATTTGCTCTGTCTTTTGTCTGACACAGTTTTCCATTATTAATGTATCCTATCAGATGGTTACTGCCACTTTTTCTTGGCCAGCCATCGCGTCGGTCTTTGAAGATTACATCGCAGCCTCATTCCATTGACAGTTAATTTCCGGATTAGTTCTCAAAGTTTGGATCTTTTGTTGTGGTCCTGGGGAAGGGCCCCTCTGTATTTCCTCTGACAGCTGCAGAAGAGTGGGACTCTGCGCCCCCGAGACCAGATCTGAAGTGAGCCTTGGTCATTGCTGTTGTGCTTGTGGTTGGTTCGCTCCTGGTTACCCGTACCGATGCCGGGGAGGAGCAGAGAAGGAGCCATGTCAAAGACATGGAATGAGTCAGCGGGAAGCCTTGGGTTATGGTGCCTTTGTACATTGGTCAGTCGGGTCCCCAGGTGGGTGCGTGGTTGTACTCGTGTGCACGCATCAGCCCAGCTAGGACTTGGGTCTTGAAAGGCCAGCTCGATGTAGCCCAGAGTGTGAAAAGCTGGGGAGTGGACCCAGGCCTTGTCGAAGAGAAGCCCAGGGCTCCAGTACAGTTTCTGAGCTCAGAGGGACAGAGAAGGGATCAGCAGAAACTCGAGATAGGACCGGGGCTAAAGTGCGCGTAGAATTTAGGAGGGGGCTCTGGGACAGGGGTGCTTGCTGTTGTCGGAACGTGACTTGCAGATGGTTTCACATGGTTCAAAGGCAGAGTGCCATGGGCTCCCAGACATGGGTAGCTGTGAGTAGGGCCCCCACCTAGGGTGTATGGGGCACCTCTCCTGGCTGGGACCAAGGGCCCTTCCTGCCCCGCACTCTTAGGAATTCCCCACCTTGTCCACCCATCCATTTGAAAGGTGATGGGTTCGTCCCCCTCTCTAGAGGAACCCACAAGTCTGGGGCCTCTCATGGGCTGCCGGGAGGGTGCTGTGATCCATCACGTCTGGGCTTTGAGTGAGAGGGCAGGTCCATCCCTGGGAGCCTTTGCACATGCATGGCCTGGGTTCCAGTGCATAGAGGTTCTTATAAAAGAATTTACATGTTAAATTATGTACAGTGAAAATAGAGCTTTCAACTCAGCAGGTCTGACACTGAACTTGGACACGGCTGTTTGAGAAAAGTGCCTGGGTTAAGTCCAGCATGCTTCTCTAGCTGGGAACCTTTGCCTTCTTCCCGCTCGCATCTGATGAGGAGCCTGACAACCAGAGGGTGGGGCAGAGGGCAGGGCACAGTGGGCCCTGGAGTGTGTGCAGGGCCACGGGCCAAGAGCCTGGCTTCCCTCCTGTGGCCCACAGCTGTTTCCATAGTCTGTGCCGTGCTTAAACTGACGAGGAGCAGATGAGGTCAGAGCGGCGGGGCAGCCGGCTGACCCCTTGTCCCAGCCCGGTTTGGACAGGTGTCCCCAGGAGTGCTGCATGTGGCAGTGGGCCCCAGATTCCTGCCCCAGGGCATTCAGCGCAGGAGCTCAGGGAATGCTGGGCACTGAAGCCCTGCCTGGGAGGAGCCCCACTGGCAGCGATGGAGGGAGGCTGCCTGCCTGTCCCGTGGCAGGTCTCTGGGTGAGCACCGGGAGAAGTGCTTTCCAGGCATGATTGCAGAGGGGTGCTGGAATCTGACCAACTGCTCCCGCCACTACTGCCCTAGCAGTGAGCTGTGCTGTGCGCAGGGAGCCCCCCCAGGGAACGGAGACCCTCATCCGTCCCACTCTGTAGAGAAGGAAGCAGGGACAAGGTGCGAGTGGAGGCAGGATGAGACCGGCATGTGGGCTCCTACCTGGGCTGCCCGATGGCCTTCCCAAAGATCAGCTCTGCGAGGGGCCGTGGGGGCAGCATTCCTTCAACTGCTGGTTCCGGGGAGATCTTTATGGGAACTGTGAACAGCAGTGATGGAAAAGGATCTGTGGAAACATTGTCTCTTCATTTCCCTTTTTGGAGGTTCATGGTGCCCAGCATCATGACTGGAGACACTGCGAAGTTAGGGAGTCTGTTTTCCTAGTGTTACCCAGCAGCTCTCAAGTTGGCTCGGCTATGGAATGCTCTTTCTCTGTCATCCTGGCTGACGTACAGACCAGCGTCCCTCTAACACCAGCTTGGGAGGTTCCCTCGAGGCTCCTAAGTGTGGTACACTCGTTTTCAGTGAACACATGTGACCCAGGAGCCGGCTGGGGTCTCTGCAGCCTGAGCTTGTCACCATGGCTGGAGTCCTGGTGAGGAAACCTGGCAGCTGATAGGCCCTGGGAAGACTCTTTAGCTTAGGCCTCTCCATAGGTGGCAAAAAGACTTATTGGAGGGGCGTGTGGCATAGTGGGTTAAGCAACTGCCTGTGATGTCGGCATCTGTGGGGAGCAACTGGGAGCAACTCGGACTAGACTAAGTTACTCGAATTAAGACTTATTCTATGCATCTGCTCTCCCACAATATGGCGCTGGGAGAGGAGTGAACAGCTTCTACGCAGCTGCCTCCAGTTCAACCAATAAGCAGCAGGACCTGCTCCTGATTGGAGGAGAGCAGCGTACTCGGCGTGTGGGTAGCAGAGTTGGGATTGGTGGAAGAGGACTATAAAGGAGGAGAGAGACAACATGCACCAGGAACATCTAAGGGGAACATCTATCTGAAGGAACACCTGTGCAGCCCCCAAGAGAGCCGGCCGGCGGTGTGCCGCTCCCCCGCGGAAGTGGGGAAAGTGGCAGGGGGAACCGCCCTTCCACGGAGGTGGAAGGGTCGGTAGCCAACCCGGGAAGAACCAGCAGCAAACCCGGGGAGGGCCGAGCAGACAAAAGAACAGCGCAGGGTCTTGTGTCGTTCCTCCACGAAGAGGGGGAGCGACAGGCATCCCATAATAGAACGCTGGTTCAAATCCTGGCTGCTTTACTTCCTATCCAGCAGGTAATGCACGAGGGAAAGCTGCAGGTCCTATGTAGGAGACCTGGATGGAGTTCCTGGCTCTGGCTTTGGCTTGGCCCAGCTCTGGCTGTTGCAGTCACTTAGGGGACGGAACCAGCAGATGGAAGATCTGTGTCTTTCTTTTTCTCTCTGTGACTGCCTTTCAAATAAAGGCAGCATGATGACCAAAGTGCTTGGGCTCCTGCCACCCACATGGGAAACCTGTATAGAGTTCCAGGCTCCTGGCTTTGGCCTGGCCAAGCCTTGGCCATTTGCAGCCTTTTGGGGAGTGAATCAGCAGATGGAAGATCTCTTCTCTGCCCCCTTCCCTTTCCAATTAATAACTAAGAGTACTGGGGTGACACCAACTCGGATCATATGCAGCTCTGCCGCTCGGTCCTTGACAACGACAGTATCGGTTTGTGAAGAGGAATCGAATAAGCCTGGTCGAGTGCAGGAACGCTGCGGCGGTGTCCCCTGCTGGCGTGGGCGTGGCCTGGGCTGGGACTTCTTCATCCCGGCTTCTCCGACTGCTTGTACCAGTGGCCAATGGCATGGCCTGGAATGCCTTCAGGCACTTGGCCTTCCCAAGATGAACTGCCTGGGCGATACGCTCCTGCATGCCTCCTCGGAAACCTGGGGAGGGGGAGAGAAGGTCGACTTTCCACTCCCTCTGCGTCTACTTCCTACTCGGACTTACTCATCCTCCTGGTGAATCATCAGTGCCAAGTGTTGCCTCCTGAGTTTGCATCCCTTCCTCCCCAAGCATTCTTCTGGGATGCTTTCGTCAATAATTTCTCTGTAGTCAGGAAATACAACTTAATTTTTATAATCCAAACCAGACAGAATTGGGTAAACTTGATATACTCCATATCCCCAAGCCCCGGTCGAATGCTTATTGGATCATCTTTTGTTATGAGTTAGTCGCACTTCTGCCACTCTGATTTTCTGGATCAGGGAAAGCTGAGTGTGAAGTCTGTGATAGCACGTGAGCCAGCGGCATTGGCCGTCAGCTGCTCTCTCCAGGGTGTGCAGAAGACCCCTGGTGGGCGGGGCCTTTGAGGGGGAGCCTGTCAATTCAGTTTTCTTTTTAATTGACACGTAGTAATGCGTAGATGCATGGGGTGTAAGGTATATATTATGTAAGGATCAAATCAGGGTAATTTGTGTAATCAGCATTTCATACATTTACTATTTCCTTGTTGTGAAGAAATTCAAAAACCTCTCTTCTATAAAGGAGATACAAGACCGCTACAATGAAACTGTCAAACATTGATGAAAGAAATTCATGAGGATACAAATAAATGGAAAGATACCCCATGTCCCTAGATGGAAATAATATTGCTAAAATATCCACACATACACACACACCCCCATAGCAATTTAAAGGTTTTGATGCAATCTCCATCAAAATATCAATGACATTCTTCATAGAAACAGAAAGGACAATCCTGCAGTTCCTATGGGACCACAAAAGACTCTGAAGAGCCTAAGCCATCTTGGGCAAAAAGAAGCCAAAAGAATCACAGTGCCCAGCTTCAGAGTGTGGGGCAAGGCAGTGTGGCTTAAACTAGACACGGAGACCCGGGGAGCGGAGCAGAGAAACCCAGGAATGGGTCCACGCTGTTACAGCCACCTGGTTTCTGACAGGGCATGGAGAGCACCCCCTAGGGCAGCAGACAGTCTCTTCTATAAAGGGTACTGGGCACTGCATGTGCAGATGGAGAAGAGCTCTCTCCCTGTGTACAAAAATCAACTCACGGTGAATGAGACCTAAAACTCTCAAAGTACCAGAGGAAAACTAGTGGCTTAGTTTTTCTGGAGTTCCTGGTCTGGGTTAGGGGAGCAGCTGAGGCCAAGTGGACGGGCTGGGGACGGGCAGCGGGAGTGGGCTGGTGGTAGCCACACGTCGGGCACCAGCAGCCCTGAGCAAGCCTTGATTGGCTTCTCTGGAGCACTGAGAAGTGGGGGCCTGCGAGGGGTGGGGCTGTAATCGTTTCTAAGGCAGGGATTCTGATTCAGATTGGTGTAGGTCGTTTTGACTTGGGCAGTTTGATATGCCAGGTCAGGGAGCTGGTGGCCATCCTCGGCCCCACAGTTCTCGCTTCTAAACGTATATCACCAGAGCCCCATCTGAATACCATGCCGCTAAGGCTTGACTCTTGTCCTTTGAAGTTTCCCTGAAACAATTTGAAATAGCCTTGCATTTTTGTTGTAAATAAACACCCCAGAGGAAAGTAGACACTAGCTGCTGTTGTCTCAGTTAAAAGCTGGGTGAGCCATGAAAACTCAGTGCCACGTCAGTACCAAGTGTGCAGAAAACAATGCCTCCATGCATATTGATTCGTTGTCATCCCAAAGCGGCTTCGCTGCAAGATGATTAACCAGCGCCGGCTTTTTGAAAGGACATTCCAGTCCCAAAACAAGATCTGCCTGCTGCCCCTCCTCTGCCTGTCCTCAGATCTGCTGCTTTTTTTAAATTTCCATCAAGTGAGGTTAATGGCTCCTTTAGCTGACAATTATAGCCGGTTTAGTCTTGTCTCATGCAATATTCCTCATTACTGTGGCATTTTAGTTCCCACAAAGCATTTTTTAACAATCCCTTTGTCCTTGTACGATGTGACTCTTAGCTTTAAATTTTATCCACAACTGGGCCCTGACTCTGAAGGTAGTGATGAGATTATTAAAAAACTATTCAGATCTAGGGAGAGAGGGCAGAGGCAGGCATTGGAGCTGGCAGTTAAGCCTCCAGGAGGGATGCCTGCAGCCCACGTCAGCATGCCAGGGTTCAATACCCAGCCTCGACTCTTGGTTCCAACCTTCTGGTAAATGCAGGCCCTGGGAGGCAGTGGCAAATGCTCAAGTGATTGGATTCCTGCTAACTCACAAGGGAGCCCTCAACTGAGTCCCCAACTCCTGGCTTCAGCATCCCTCCCCCACCCTCCCCTTTGCTGGCATTTGGGGAATGAGCCAGTAGATGAAGTAGATGGGAACTCTTTCTGTCTCAGTCTCTTAAACAAATAAAAAAAAAAAAAAAAAAGCCAGCCCCTTCTGTTTCGTCAGGGGCCTGGCTCCTTGGAGTGGCGTCTTCCTCTGTCTGCCTTGCCTGTGTTGTTCCTCGGCCTCCCCACCCTGCCCCTGTGTTGCTGAAAGATTGAAGGAGTAGTCCTGTGATGTCTTTGCTAACTCCTGTGGCCCCAGCAGACTCTTGGGATGTGTCCGGGGTGCTGGTCCAGGGCCGCCCTGGCAGAGCCGGAGAGGACGCCAGCAGCCTTGTGGACTTGGGGCATGGGGCAGGGTGAGCGGCCTGAAGCTAGGGAGCACCCCTGCTGCCAGTGCCGCGCCAGGGATTGCGAGGCCAGCTCTCAGTCCGCAGAGCCGTGCCGCCTCATAGGGCAGCTGCTAGCCACAGGTGGCTGGTGGCTTCTGCTCCGGACAGCTCAGAAGAGGAAGGTGTCCGTGCCTGCAGAAAGCTGTCTCGCATGTGCTCTGCCTGTGCTCCGAGTGGTTTGAGAGGCCCACGTTTGGGGCACTGCTCATGGCAGTCCTCACTCAGAGCCTTGTAGGGGGAAGTGGGGTTCAGCTGTGCGAAGGCAGGAAGTTGGCCAGTGATCGGGCAAGCAGGCTGTGCCTTGGGCAGGCTTAGAGGGCCTGGAGTTGGCGTCTTAAGCACACACAGGCCGGCCTGGTGAGGAGCAAGGGCCGCAGTATTTGGAAGTCATGCCAAGGCTCAGACCCACTGAAGCTCCCAGGCTACCGTAAAAGCAGCAGGTCCAAGTGCAGACCCCAGCAGGTGAGGCTGGGGGTGCTGAAATCCCAGCTGCCCGAGGAGCTGAGCCTGCTGGGAGGCCGGCTCCAGCACAGCACTTCTGGGGTGCCGATTCCCTGCCCTAAACTGAGAGAGGCCCTGTCCAGAGGAAGAACGGTGACCACCTCCCTGTGGGGCTGGTAGCGGGGCAGCTCCCGCAGCCTGAGGGCCTCTGGGGAAGGACCGTGCAGCAGCTGCCCCAGGAGCACGTGTCATGTCAGAGCACCCAGACCGGCTGTCTCAGTCGCGCCAGCAGCACTGAGGATGAAGCAGTCATAGCGACAGCTACTACTAACAAAACGCTCTGCAAGACCAGACACTGTTCACCATGCTTTCTGTAAACTCAGGTGAGAAAACATTTATGGGTGGGCCGGCGCTGTGGAGTAGCAGGTCTGCTGCGATGCTGGCATCCTATATAGGCACCAGTTTGTGTTCTGGCTGCTCCTCTTCCAATCCAGCTTCTTGCTAATACACCTGAGAAGGCAGCTGAAGATGGCCCAAGGGCTTGGGCCCCTGCACCCATGTGGGAGACCCGGAAGAAGCTCCTGGCTCCTGGCTTCAGTCTGGCCCAGCCCTGGCCATTGCGGTCATCTAGGAAGTGAACCAGTGGATGGAAGACCTCTCTCTGTCTCTCCCTCTCATTGGAACTCTGCCTTTCACATAAATAAAACAAATTAAAAAAAATTTATGGGAACCAAAGGCAATTTTATCATTGGAGGGTCGCCCATGGGAAAGGCCCAGCACTATGGCATTCAACATCAACAACCATTGCCATTGTAACTCTTAAGTGAGTATTTTATGGTTAAAAGAGAATCTTTATGTACATTTTATTTAAAAAATGCTTTGTTGAGATTCAATTTATAAACCATAACATTCACCCACTGCTTAGTAAATTTTTGGAGTTGGGCAGTCATTACCACAGTCCAGTTCTAGAACCTTTCAGCCTTCCAGGAAATTCCCTGGGGCTTCTTTGCAGCTCATCCCTGCTGCTTCCCTGCCTACAAGTAATCACCGTTCTGTTTGCTGACTCTGTTAAGTTTGTCTTTTCTGGACGTTTCACATAAATGGCATCATACACCATGTAATCTTTTCCACCTGGGTTCTTAGCATGTTTTTGAGGCTCACCCATGTTATAACATGCGTTGTAGTTTGCTCCTACTTAGTTGTTGAACAGTAATCCATTACATACTTGTAACACGTTTTGTTCATGTACTTAGGGATTGGTGGGCATGTCGATCCTTTCCGCTTTGAGGCTATTTTGAATATTCCTATTAGGAACATTCGTGTGTATGTCTTTGTGTGAACACCTGTGAGGGGGCTTCATAAAGTTCATGGAAATGCATATTTTGCAAAAACTATGCATGGATTTCAAATTTTCTTGTACTAAAAAGCCTTATCTTTTAGTTGCATTTTCCAGACCTTTTGAAGAATCTGAATATCTTAATTTTCCTTGGGTGGATGCCTCAGAGCAGGATTGCTAGGTTGTTTGGGAAACTCGTGTTTAACTTTTTAAGAAACTGCCATTTTTCCCACATGGCTGTACTTTTTATATTTCCTCCAGTAATGCAGGAGGGCTCCAGTTTTCCACAGTCTTCCCAACCTTCATCATTGTTATTGTCCTTTTTTTTTTCTTTTTTTTTTTTTTTTTTGACAGGCAGAGTTAGAAGTGAGAGAGAGAGAGATACAGAGAGAAAGGTCTTCCTTTTCTGTTGGTTCACTCCTCAAATGGCCGCTACGGCCGGCGTGCTGCACTGATCCGAAGCCAGGAGCCAGGTGCTTCCTCCTGGTCACCCAAGCGGGTGCAGGGGACCAAGCACTTGGGCCATCCTCCACTGCCTTCCCGGGCCACAGCAGAGAGCTGGCCTGGAAGAGGAGCAACCGGGACAGACTCCGGCACCCCGACCGGGACTAGAACCCCGGGGTGCCGGCGCCGCAGGCAGAGGATTAGCCAAGTGAGCCGCGGTGCTGGCCCCATTGTCTTTCTATTACAGATTGCAACAGTCAGGTCGAAGCCAGGAGCTAGGGACTCAATCCAGGTCTCCTGTGTGGGTGGCTGCCTCCCAGATGGGTATTAGAAGGTAATTGAGGCCAGTGCCAAGGCTCACTAGGCTGATCCTCTGCCTGCGGTACTGGCACCCCAGGTTCTAGTCCCAGTCGGGAAGCCAGAGTCTGTACTGGTTGCTCCTCTTCCAGTCTAGCTCTCTGCTGTGGCCTGGGAAGGCAGTGGAGGATGGCCCAGGTGCTTGGGCCCTGTACACTCATGGGAGACCAGGGGGAGGCACCTGGCTCCTGGCTTTGGATCAGTGCAGCACGCCGGCCATGGCAGCCATTTAGGGGGTGAACCAACGGCAAAAGGAAGACCTTTCTCTCTGTCTCTCTCACTTCTAACTCTGCCTGTCAAAAAAAAAAAAAAAAAAAAAAAAAAAAGGAAAGAAAGAAGAAGGTAATTGGAACTGGGAGCACAGCCCTGAACCCAGGCTCTCTGTTACAGGATGAAGGTGTTCCAACTGGTATCTTAACCACCAGTCCTAATGCCTACCCAGAGTTGTATCCATTCTTCATATCTTCTGAATACAAGTTCCTTATCAGATATATGATTTGCAAACACTGTTCTCCAAGTTTGTGGCTTATCTTCATTTTCTGTGTACTTGTTCTATCAATTATCGACAATGGGAATTTTTTAAATATTTATTTTATTTATTTGGGGGGCAGAGTTACAGACAGAGAGAGAGAAGTCTTCCTTCTGCTGGTTCACTCCCCAAATGGCTGCAATGGCTGGATCTGGGCTAATCTGAAGGCAGAAGCCAGGAGCTTCTTCTAGGTCTCCCATGTGCATGCAGGACCCAAGCACTTAGGCCATCTTCTGCTGCTTTCCCAGGCATTAGCAGGAAGCTGGATCAGAAGGGAAGAAGATGGGACTTGAACCAGCTCCCATACAGGATGCCAGTTCTGCAGGCAGAGGCTTAACCTACTATGCCACAGCGCTGGCCCCAACAGTGGGGTCTTAAAATCAGTTTTGTGTTTTAATAATCTGAGTATGGCTTCTACAGCTCATGTGTGCTTACTGGGTAGTAGATAGAGCTTTTCCCATTCTTTGCTTTTCAACCTGTTGATTGAGAACCTGTTGGTGTCTTTGAATGTAGAATGTGCCATAGTTGAGACAGAGCTTTTACTTCCTGCCTGGCAGTCCCTGCCTTTGTATGGAGTGTTGGGAGGCCTCCTGTTTCATGAGATCAGTGGAGGTGATTGTCCATTTTTTCTTTGTTTCCTTTTTCCCTTCTGTCTTTCTTACGCCTCTGCTCCCCCTTGCATGCCTTCTTTTATTGTTAAATGCATGTATTTCAGCGACCATTTGAATTCTTTTTTTGACTTTGTGTACTGCATTTTTGAATTGTTTTCTTTGTGGTCACTCTAAGAAGTACAATGTGCATCTGAAAATCACAGCTTCTGCAGGTTAACAAGAACTGAAAGCCTATGAAAGAGGGAATTTGCTTCTGGAAAGCTGCGTGCTCTCCTCCTTCCATGCTGGGATCCTCGTATTTGTCACATCTACGTGTCATAAACCCAGTAATACAGTGTTATCATTTTTGATTTATGTAGATTTTTCTTTTAAAAAGTTAAAAAATAAGAAAATATATTTATTTAGTCTTTTTTTTTGAAGACAGATTCTTTTTTTTTAGACAGTGAGAGAGAGAGACAGAGAGAGTTATAGAAAGTGAGAGAGAGAGAAAGGTCTTCCTTCCGTTGGTTAACCCCCCCAAATGGCCACTATGGCTGGCGCTGTGCTGATCCGCAGCCAGGAGCCAGGTGCTTCTTCCTGGTCTCCCACGCGGGTGCAGTGCCCAAGCACTTGGGCCATCCTCCACTGCCCTTCGGGGCCACAGCAGAGAGCTGGACTGGAAGAGGAGCAACCAGGACAGAATCTGGCGCCCCAACCGGGACTAGAACCCCGGGGTGCCAGTGCCACAGGCAGAGGATTAGCCAAGTGAGCCACGGTGCCAGCCTATTTAGTCTTTTTTTAAAAAAATTGGCTCATGTATTATTTCAGATGCACTTAAAGATACTTCATTTATTCTTCTGGATTTCAGTGCCATCTGGCGTCATTTCCTTTTTCTTTTCTTTTCTTTCTTTCTTTTTTTTTTTTTTTTAAAGATTTATTTCTTTATTTGAGAGGCAGAGGCAGAGAAAGAGAGAGAGGTCTTCTATCTGATGGTTCACTCCCCAAATGGCTGCAATAGGCAGAGCTGTGCCAATCTGAAGTCAGGATCCAGGAGCTTCTTCAGATCTCCCACTTGGGCCATCTTCTACTGTTTTCTCAGGCCATAGCAGAGAGCTGGATCGGAATTGGAGCAGCCAGAACTTGAACTGGTGCCATATGGGATGCCAGCAATTCAGGTGGCGGCTTTACCCACTATGCCACAGCACCGGCCCCTCATTTAGTTTTTCTTAGGAGGCAGATCTGCTAGCGGAGTCTTCTGTTTGACGTTTTAATTTAGAGCTGTCTTTATTTTAGAAGAATTGTTTGGCCAGATGTGGAATTCTTGGTCAGTAGTATTGTTTTCCATTTAGTACTTTGGATGTGTCACGGCACTGCTTTTGTTTCTGATGAGAAGTCAGCCATTAATCATGTTAATACTCTCTGGAACACGAGTTGTTTTTCTCTTGCTGCTTTCAAGACTTTCAAGACTTTCTTGTTATCTTCCAAGAGTTTGATTATGGGGCCGGCGTTTTAGAGTAGCAGGTAAAACCACAGCCTGTGATGCCGGCATCCCATCCGGGTGCTGGTTCAAGTCCTTGCTGCTCAACTTCCAATCCAGCTCCCTGCTAACGTGCCTGGGAAAGCAGCAGAAGATGGCCCAAGTGCTTGGGACCCTGCACCCACATGGGAGACCCGGATGAGGCTCCTGGTTTCTGGCTTTAGCTGGGTCCAGCCCTGCCGTTACAACCATCTGGGGAATGCCAGCGGATGGATGGTCTCTCCCTCCCTCTTCTTGCCCTCCCTCTTTGTGTAACTCTGACTTTCAAATAAATAAGTCTTTGAAAAATAAATGAATAAATACAGAGGCAAGCAGACTCCTTGAGGCATGATCGAACTTAACATCTTCCAATGCTTTTTATGTCCAGTGGCTGTGTTTAGTGGCTCCTTTGTCAGAGAGAAGGAATTTGTTTAGAAAACAAAGCTGGGGGTAAAAGGTTGACAGTAAACAAGGGCACCTCTTTGAAGTGGTTAGTAAGGAAGGGGAGCTTGCAGTGTTTCCTGGCATTCACATGGTTTGCAAGTGCGCCACTTTGATAATCGCGTCCAGGCATGTCCTCAGCCAGGTCTTGCCATCACGGTGCGAGCGCGTGGCCTGGAACGCAGCCTGCAACCCTTCTCTTCTGGCTGCAAATGGAAAACAAGTTTCAGTCAACAGGACTCTACCTCCATTGGAGCGTGAGGCAATTAAAATCAAAGAAGCTCGGGGAAGTGATTTCCAGGGGTGAAGTCCATGTCTGACCCCTGCTGAATGCTCCAGCCCAGCAGACCTCCGGAGAAGTGGTTAGGAGGAGATGATTGTATTCTTAGGGCTCCTCATGGCATCACAGGGATAAATAGAAATTTCCTGAAAAGAATTGAACGGTGGCAGAGGCAGACATGAAGAGGGGGGATGGAGATAACTGGGGGGAAGACAGAGCAAAGCTTCAGCCAGTGTTGCCAGGAAGGGGTCTTGGGAAGAGGGAGAAGTTAGGAGTAGCACGGCACTCCCTCACTGACTCGCTTATTCTGCAAGAAATGCATGCAGTTCCAACTGGGCGTCACCTCCTGCCTCGGTGCTAAGGGCACGGGGGTTGGAAAATCAGATGTGGTCTCTGTCCTCGTGGAACATGCAGTGCGGATGGACACTAACCAGATAACTGTGCTGGTGGCTGACTGTGAGCAGCTCTGATAAGAGCAGGGACAGGGAGCTCCAGGTGCTGCGTGCGTGAGGTTTTGCTGGAGCGTGTGCGAGTGTGTCTGTGCACACACGTGGCGGTGGTGGGGTGATGTCACATTAAAGGTGAGACAGGTGGGTGAAGCTCAGAGGAAGGAGGACTGGTGCAGGCTAAGAGTATGGCCTGCGTGGGGCTGGAAGGAGCTCCGTGCGTCTGAGACCCTGCAGCCTCCGCAGTGGGGCTGGAGCGCACGGTGCGGCTCTGCGGGTCCTTGAGAACAGAGCTGAGGACTGACGACCTAACCTGTGGTGGGTGAGATCTGATGGAATTTTAACCAAGATAAACGTACCATAAAGCGTTTGTGGAGCAAGTGGAATTAAAAGATACATTTAGGAGTGCAGACATGACTTTGAATCCCCATATCCCTCGCTGGCTGCCTGGGTGTGAGTTCAGGATGTGCATACCCTGGGAGGCAGCCCTGATGCCTGAAGAAGTCAGGTCCCTGCCACCCACACAGAACACCCGGCCTGCATTCCTACTTCCTGGCCCAGCCCTGGCTGTTACAGGCTCGTGAGGCCTGAACCAGTGGATGGGATAGCTTTCTCTGTCTGTGTTTGTCTCAAACCCTTTCTCTCTGCCTTTGAAATAAAATGAAAATAAATAAATTTTTTGAAAAGACAGTTTTTTGGTACAAAATTATTTTGAAATCTGCATAATTTTTTAATAAAATACATTTTCTATCCACTTTTGAATACTGCATATCAGCATGATTTGCATTCTTATCTAGAGATGTGCTTTTTTAAAAAAAAAAAAAAGAGAAAAGGTTTATTTATTGATTTACTTGAAAGAGTGACAGAGGGAGAGAGAGAAAGGGAGGGATAAATAAATAGAGCTCTTTCTTCTGGTGGTTTACTCCCCAAATTGCCACAGTGGCCAGGGCTAGGCCAGGCCAAAGCCAGGAGTCCAGAACTCCATCTGGGTCTCCCACACGGGTGGTATTGGCCCAGGCACTTGAACCATCTTCTGCTGCTTTCCCAGGCACATTAGCAGGGAGCTGGATTGAACCGACGCTCCTATGGGTTGCAGGTGTCACAGGTGGTGTCTTAACCCTCTGCACCACAATGCTGGCCCCTTTCATGTATTCTTACATGGGAAGAACCTGAAAGAATGGCCTGGACTTGAGGATCCCATGGACCTCATTGAAGCCCAGTGAAGAGTTCTGCTGGCTGGCCCACGGTCAGGAAGCAGCAATGGAAGTTTTATGGGCGAATGACATAGCCTGGCAGCTGCTCTGTGCTGGCTTTGAGTTCTGGGGCAACAGCGTGTAGCAGAAGCAGCTGAGCGAGCTGGTTCAGATGTTCAGGAGTGAAGGGAATGCAAGAGGAGGAAGCGCTCGGGGCAGGTGTTGGAGGCATCAAAGGGCAGGAGGGAGAGCTCAGGGAAGTGCCCAGGGCGCAGAGCTGAGCGATGTGGGTGAAGCGAGGAGGGAAGGGGAGGCTTCTGGGCTTGTTGGGAGGGAGAGGGGATGTGCATGCAGGGAGAGAGATGGCTGTGCGGCCCCTTCAGAGAAGTAAGAGGTAAGGCTCACCTGCAGGCTTTGAGAAGGACTGTGGGGAAGTGAAGATCCTGTGCCCCGTGTGTCCCTTAGCACCCCGAGGTGGACCTACCTGCCCTCTGGCCAGAGCAGCCTGGCCTTGCTCTGGGGGGCTGGTGTGACGAGCAGCATAGCTCTCAGCTCTGAAAGCTGATCTCCGTGTGAGCACAAATTGGCCTCATTACCCACGGTCATTCGGGGACCCCAGAAACTCAAGGAAAGAAGCAAACCCAAGAAGCTCCAACTGTCCCGAGACTCCAGCGCTGCCCCTGGTCACCAGTGCCTTGTGTTGTGTGAGGGTCTTTCTGTCCCCAGGGTGTGGTTCTGGGAGGGTCCCCTGTGTCTGTAACCCTCCCCCGTGTCGCTGCACGTGTGCTTCCTGTCCCACTGAGCAGTGATGTTGACGGAACGTTCCCCAGCTGAGCCACTTTTTCCATTCTTTAGTCTCAGTTCAGAGACACGGAGCATTCCAAAACCTTGATTGTTCCTCTGTTTCCCAGAACAGGCCCCTTCTTCCCAACACTCCGCACCCCTCCTTCCTCCCCTCCCCCCTTGTCCACTCCATTCTTCTCATTCCTTTTCCTTCCTTTTTTGTGTTTTATGGGAGTGAGGTTATTTGTGGAGCTGTCACTGCCCTGCCAAAGGGTAGACACGCAGGATGCCTGGCCCTCCTTGTTTACAACTCCTGTACCCTGCAGTCTGCAAAGTGAGCCCAGTGAAATACCCAGCCCTCGGGAAAATGGAGCTCCAGGGTTGTTTGCCATAGGGATCGGCTAGGCAACTCTCCTTTTCTCGCTATGGACCGTTTCGCTGGTCCAGGTGAGAAGGCTTTGATGTGAAAGGGATCTTCAGACTTTTGTCTTAACTGAAGTAGGCCCTTGTTTCGGAATCGTAAGTTCCCCAGAGCACATTCCCAGCTCCTGGTGTCTGGGACAGACCCCAGTGTCGGGCGATTGAGAGGCCATGGTGCGGGGTGGGGAGGCCTGAGCCACAGAGACTCGCAGGTTTCTTAGTAGGTTCTTGTGGACCATTTTGAGAGTTTTGCTGAACTTCTAGAACCAGGAAGCCGTTTATCACAGTGGCCTGACTTATGGTGACTGCTTAGGAGGGAGCGTTGGGATTTTGATTCTGCTCTAAGTTCAAAGGCAAAAGCAACAACACAGACCACTGCAACTCACTGAGCCCCTTTCTATGATCTAAATGGTATTTGACAGCTGGAAATCCAAAAGGAAAGATATTTTCTGAAAAATATGTGTAGTCCGTCACTGTAACAATGAAGCAGTTGCCAAGCTTGGCCGTTGTCCTTTGTACTGAATTAACTCATTTTTAACAAAAGAACGCAAAGGGAGCTGCTTTACCCTGCTGGTGTTGGTGTGGGCTCTCTGTGCATCTTGCTCTGATGGTTGCTTTGGCTCCTGGGGTCCTCCTGGGTCAGTGGTGGAGATTAAAAATGCGTGCACGTTGGAAGTATCACACAGCCTAGATCCTTCATTCCACTCTTCATTCTTCTCCTTCCTACACTGTGGCCCCAGCCTGGCATCTAAAGGAAGATTTTCATTCCAGAATTTACAGTGAAATCCTTTTAGATTTCAAGCTGTCAAATACCATTAGATCTCTCCCCAGATGAGATGCCTGGCAGTTAGCCTTGGCCGCCACCAAGATCAAGAGCTGTTAGCCCTGGGAAGTCTTGGCCGTCACACTCGTCCTGGCCATTCCAGCTTCACAGGATCCTCCTCCCAGTCTCGGGTGTGGAGGGGAGTAGGGAGCCTGAGTTGGTTGCAGGTTACTTTTCCTAGGGGGAGGTAGATGCCCGCTGGGCTCTGGGTAACTTTGTTTCCTTCTTGTTTGCAGAAAAAGCAGAGCATGGGACCCATTATGGAGAGATTTGTGTCCCCTTGGCTCCGAAAATGGTTTGTCCTCCTTGGATTCTCAGAACCAGGCCTTCTTGCCAGGGTCACGGTAGTTGGAAGCCAAGTTCTTGGGGAACCCGAGAGCAGACCAATTCTACCCTGAGCCCTGAGGATTTAGTAGGAGGCGCAGTGAGTGGAGCAGGGTAATGAACTTGAACCTCATTCTAGCTCTGCCACTATCTGTGTGACTTTCATCATTTGTTTTGTCCTGAGTTTCAGTTTCTTGGTTTAAAAATGAAAATAATAATGTGTGCCTCAAAGACGTTTATAGAAAAGGAAAGAGATGTGGTATATGCATGTATGATATAAGCTACAGGGATGCCATCTTTCTGTCCTGTCTCTCTGTAGATTTTGGAATTCTTTTATCCATGGTGTGTACTTCAGCACCAGGCACATTAAATGCTCCTCAGTAAATCTTTGTGGGTTTGGGGAGTTGCTTTGGCAGCCCCACCCTTAAGGTTTTAATTCTGACCTTTTATGGGGAGGTAGCTAAAATAAAAAATGTCTAAAATAAAAATGTCTAAAATAGTTGTTGTCTGAAAAATAGATTTCACGTCAAGACATGAAACAATATAATATCTTTTATTGTTTTTTTTTTTAAAGTTTCCTTTGTTTCACCAATGACTTTCTGTTAAGATCTTCTCTCTTGATGCTGAAAGCAGAGCTTGGCTTTGGCTGGGTTTCCAGGGGGTGGGGGAGAAGGGAAACCAAGCAGGACGCTCCCCCGCGCTGCAGAGCTGCTGGTGAGCTGCTGGCGGGGCGGGGGAGCACGCTGTGCTTGGCTGGAGCCAGCTCTGCACCTTGAATACAGGGCTTTGCCCCGTGGGACCCAGAAGAGCAGGTTGCTTTGTGGAGTCCTCATTGGCGGGGAATGCAGCAGTGGTATGTGGCCTTAATTGCATCATGATCAGAGGCCAGCTTCTAGGATGTTCTTTTATTTATTTATTTATTTGAAAGGCAGAGTTGCAGAGGCAGAGAGAGATAGATTGATCTTCCATCCACTGGTTCACTCCCTAAATGGCCACAATGGCTGGAGCTGTGCCGATCCGAAGCCAGGAGCCAGGAACTTCTTCCAGGTCTCCTTTGCAGATGCCTAAATACTTTGCGGAGGCCTAAATACTTTGGCCATCCTCTACTGCTTTCCCAGGCCATAGCAGAGAGCTGGATTAGAAGTGGAGCAGCCAGGACTCGAACCAACGCCCATATGGTTGCCAGCACTGCAGGGGTGGCTTCATGTGCCATGCCACAGCGCTGTTCCCTGTGCTATCCATTATTCTGAAGGTCTGTGCGCTGATTCCTAATCTGCACAGCTGCTGTGTGAGGCAAGAAGGCAGTGACTGTAGTTTTCCCATCTTCAAGGTGAGAAAATTCAGTGTGGAGAAGTTAGATGATGTGCCACACCCCTGGTTAAGGGCTGGCACAATGTTGGGAAAGATGATGGCTAGAAAAACAGGGACTTGGATTTACGCGCCCTTCACAGTAGGGGCAAGAGCTCCCCCAGTGGCAGTCGGCAGTCCTGCTGCTCTGGAATTGAACTTGAAAAGTGGAGTGCCTCTTGGGATAGAAGGTGTGTTTGTTGGTGCGTATTTTATTGGAGATCTGGGGCAACTGTGTCTCAGGAGAAATAGGAAAATCTGTTGGGAACTGACCTTGGACCTCAGCCTTGGAGCCTAACCATTGTCTGTGCTTGAGTGACTCACACATCTTCCACTCACGTTTCCATGTGCATTGCAGTGCTATTATTTTTGTCATTTATTATCTCATCTCCTCCTCACCTCCCCGCCACGCTCCTCAGAGAATTTGAGGTATTTATTATTTAATTTTGTTTTTTGACAGGCAGAGTTAGACAGTGAGAGAGAGAGACAGAGAGAAAGGTCTTCCTTTTCCGTTGGTTCACCCCCCAAATGGCCACCGCAGCCGGCACACTGCACCGATCCGAAGCCAGGAGCCAGGTGCTTCTCCTGGTCTCCCATGGGGTGCAGGGCCCAAGCACTTGGGCCATCCTCCACTGCCTTCCCGGGCCATAGCAGAGAGCTGGACTGGAAGAGGAGCAACCGGGTCAGAATCTGGCACCCCGACCGGGACTAGAACCTGGGGTGCCAGGGCCACAGGTGGAGGATTAGCCTAGTGAGCCACAGTGCCCGGCATGAGGTGTTTATTAAAATAACAAAGCTTAAAATGAAACAACAAAAACAGAGACTCTGGGGTGCATATGTAGGAGTTGCTAGTGTAGGCTCATAGGAAAAGACACCAAGGTGTGCACCTCCTCAGCCTGGCAACCAGTGCAAAAAGGGACACCCTCGTCACTCATGCAGCCGGCATGGCTGGAGGAAAGAGGACGAATCAGCCCACGGGGGATACTGAGCTTTCACAAGCGCTGGCTTCGAAACAACCCCGTTCTGTCTCACACAGAGAAATCCCTGCTCTCAGTTCCGCACCCCTGACCTGCAGCTGGGCCCAGCGTGTGCTGTGGGCGCCTCTGCCCACGCGTGCTGCTCCTCCCTGGTACTCTGCACTCCCCACCTTTAGGTCTTTTGTCTACACTGACTTCTTTGAAATAAGTTGGGCATTTTTAATAAGATTTGTTTATTTGAAATGCAGAGTTATAGTGATCTTCCTCTGCTGGTCCACTCCCCAAATGGACCCAATGTCCAGGGCTGGCCCAGGCCGAAGCCAGGAGCTAGGGGCTTCATCCAGGTCTCCCACATGAATGGCTTGCGCCCAAACACTTGGACCATCTTCTGCTGCCTTTCCAGGAGCGTAAGCAGGGAGCTGGATCAGAAGTGGAGCAGCTGGGATTTGAACCAGTGTCCACATGGGATGTTGGCGTTGTAGGTGGCTTCACCTGCTGCACTGCAATGCTGGCCCCTCACTCAGGTATTTCATGTTTTGGTTTTTGGTCAACTCTCTTTAGCCAAGTAGTGATCAGCTGTCTCACTTTCTTTTTAGCTGAGAGCCTTAGATTACTCCAGCTTTGAGGACCTCCTATGAGCAAAACCCTGGATAGGAATAAGGTTCCTGCAGTGGCTCCCAGAGAGTCTGTTGCTGCTGCTCCTGCCGAGCAGACCTGTGGCTTAAGGCCCCTGCAGGGGAGGAAGAACAGCGGTCGCCCTTGCACACTGCCTCTGCTGGGTGCGGAGCTATCGAGCCTGTGCGCCTGGTCATGTTCGCAGGTGCACTTGTGCTGCGGCTGCCACCATCTGGCGCTCGGAGGGCTGGGCCTTACCTGTTTGCCTATTTCCAAGGGCTTCAGAGCCAGGAAGAGGAACATAGCCCCCGTGGAAAAAAAAAGGAATAGGAAATTGTTCAAGAGGGGATTGATTAAGCGAGAAAAGCAGCCAGAAACGGCTGTGGAACCAGGGGCGGCGACAGCCAAGGAAGCAAGTATAGGGGACCAGGCAGGCCAGAGTTGACTCATCCCCAAACCCTAGCGGCTCCTCCATCCTCGGCCCTCCCCAGCCTGGTCTCCTGGAGCCGAGGGGCTGTGTGCGCCCCTCCCTGCCCTCGGCATCAATGCAGAAGTGGCTCCGTGCATCCAGGCCAGCGTGTCCCAGGCCCGCTGTGGGCGCCTCAGGCCTGCCCTGCTTCCCCCTTCCCCCCTCATGAGGTCAGGCGCTTGTGAGGGCCCCGCTGCTGGGTGCCCTTCAGAGTGTCCTCCCGGCCGTCTGTCTCCCACCTTCACCTCAGCCCTGCCCCGTCGGCAGCATGGAGCCCCGGTGGGGGGAGATGAGCTGGGAGGAGACAGGGCCCCCGCAGAGCCCTGTAGAGTAGGGAGCACAGGCGAGGCATCCTCGGTGGTCCTCACACACGTCACACCACGCAGGGTGCAGGCGCAGGGCTCCAGGGACCAAGGCCTCCCTTAGCACACATTTTTTTTTTTTTTTGAAAGGTAGAGTTACAGACAGTGAGACGAAGAGACAGAGAGAAAGGTCTTCCTTCCATTGGTTCACTCCCCAAATAATCACAATGGCCGCAGCTGTGCCAATCCGAAGCCAGGAGCCAGGAGTTCCTTCCTGGTCTCCCACGTGGGTGCAGGGCCCCAAGCACTTGGGCCATCTTCTACTGCTTTCCCAAGCCACAGCAGAGAGCTGGATTGGAAGAGGGGCAGCCGGTACTAGAACCGGTGCGCATATGGGGTGCCAGTGCCGGAGGTGGAGGATTAACCTACTGCACCATGGGGCTGGCCCCTTAGGGCACTTTTAAATCGATGCTCTGTCTGCACTCCTGTGCTTCTCCTCAGAGTGGGGAGCAGCAGTTCCTTCTGGGTAGGCTTTGTTTCTAATTCCTGTAGTTTCCTTATTGAGATTGAGTATGAGCTAGTAACCACAATCCTGAGAATTTTTTAAAAGATTGATTTATTTATTTTAAAGGCAGAGTAACAGAGAGAGAGAGACATCTTGCATCCTTTGGTTCACTCCTCAGAAGGCCAAAACAGCTAGGGCTAGGCCAGGTGGAAACCAGGAGCCAGGAGCTTCTTCCTGGTCCCCCAAGTGGGTACGGGGGCCCAAGCACTTGGGCCGTCTTCCGCTGCTTTCCCAGGCCATTAGCAGGGAGCTGGATGGGAAGTGGAGCTGCAGGGACTGTAGTCAGAGCCCATACAGGACGCCGGCATCCCATAGGCAGTGGCTGAACCCACTGCACCACAGCACCAGCCCCAATCCTGGGGTGTGTATCTCATCACCGTACCTCCTCCTCTCCCTGTGCACCCGCTCATGCGCACACACATGCAGAGCTTCCTCTGGCTTAGCACTGCTTGGACTTCCGTGTCCTGTGCTGGTCGGGCCGTTGACTGCAGCAGGCAGCAGCAGCCGTAAAGGAGCTGTTGAAGTGGGTCGGGGTTTCAGGGTCAGAAAAACTGAGGCACGATCCCATCACTGGTTCTCGAGCCTCTCCCACGGCACCCCCAGGGAGCCGGCTGCTCGGACTCCTGACGGCAGGGAGCTGCCGCCCCAGAAATGGAACTCAGTCTCGGTGAGGAAGCCCAGTTGGCACCACAGAAGGGGGCTTCCTGGGGAGAGCACGGGCAGGCTTCCCAAGCTGGTCTGGAAATGAGAGAGGGAGAGAGGGGAGAGAGAGAGAAGGGAGGCTGGCTGGCTTAGGCTTTGTGTGGTGCTCAGGGCCTGAGGTTGGGGTGAGGGTTCCACGTGAGCTGGGGCTTGCGTGGTGTACACTTTGTGCTGGCACTGAAGGAGCGAGCATCTGGGTTTTCTCAGCAGATTCCATAGATGTGGGGCAGAAAGGGACGAGGGCAGGGTCAGGCTTAGAAGCAGTCAGCAGTCAATATCAAAAAGCAGAGTCAGACTGTTATGCCCCTTTCCATTTCTGGTCTCTCAAGAGAACCCTTGCACACAGGGAAAGGCACAGGGCTTCAGGGAGCTGCTCCTGTAGTTCTGATGGTTGCACTTGCCTTGTGGTCCCTGCCCCAGTCAAGACACCTGCTGTTCCCACCCTCCGATTTTCAATGTCATGACTAAGGCAAAGCTCTGGTCCATGCAAGGCTGCAGGGCTCGACTGAGTGTGGTTTGGTTGTTGATCCTGCTGCTCTGGGCTCTGTCAGAGACCGATGCCTCAGCCCACCATTCATTTTGTTTTTAAATGAGTTTATTTTAAAGCAGACAGGCAGGCAGACTCCATCCATGGCTTCCGTCCATGGGTTCATTCCCTGAATGCCTGGAATGGTTGTGGCTGCGTAAGACCCAAGCAGGGAGCTGGGACTCAATCTACTTAACTGGGTGGTGGGAAGCCAGTCACTTGCACCATCACCAGTGCTCCCAGGATCTGCATCAGCAAGAAGCTGGGGTCAGGGCCGGCACTGTGGCATAGCAGGTAAAGCCACTGCCTGTGATGCCGGCATCCAATATGGGTGCCGGTTTGAGTCCTGGCTATGCCACTTCTGATGCAGCTCTTTGCTAAGGTGCTTGGGAAATCAGTGGAAGGTGGCCCAAGTACCCCCCTGCACTCATGTAGGAGACCCAGAAAAAGTTCCTGGCTCCTGGCTTTGGCCTGGCCTGACCCTGGCCATTGTGGCCATTTGGGGAGTGAACCAGCAGATGGAAGACCTCGCTTGCTCTTGCTCTCTCTCTCTTTCCCTACGTAACTCCAGCTTTCAA